>NC_056691.1:57542500-57912500 GCF_018350215.1 Panthera leo | reverse complement strand
TGCAGCTGAGGTTCTGCTGGAAGATCTGTAATGCTAGATGAGTCTACAGCAGTAGACTGGGAATTGTGAGTGACTCACAAGTTAGGAACAGATTGCATTGGATGCATCTAAAGGTGTGGATGGGATTTATGACTCTTGTTATGAAATGAAGAAAAAAAAAAAAACTTTACAGTTTGGATGTAATCATTTCCAGACTGCCTGCTTTGGAAGACTGACAGTGTTGGGGAGGAAGAGTCAGCTAGGTAACAGGACTACATAATGGGGGTATGGGGCTGCGGGAGGGGATGTGTTTATTGGAGCCTGTTATATCCTTCTAGCTTCTCTTTGTCCAGGAATTGTAAAAGCTTGTGATTTATTGCTGGAACTTTAATTCAGAGTTGCTAAGCACTTGCTGTTGTATTTCAGGCTGTAGGTTTGGACCATGGGGTTACAGAACCAGTGCTCAGTCAGACATGGGAGATAAATGTACACAAATAATTACCATATAGTGTTAATCATAGGTAGAAATTCAGAGGATCCTGGAACATCAGTTTAGTCTGATTCCTTAATTTTCTGCTAGAGGCAGCTGAGGCCCAGAGCAGGAAGGAGACTGGTGGAGGGTAACTCTAGAAGAACTAGAACCTGAGTTTTGTTTTTTTGGGTTTTTTTGTTTTTTTTTTTGTTTTTTTTTTTTTTTTACTGATTGGACTACCCTAAAATGTGATCACCATCCTTGAAGGCATCATCTAATTCCTATCTGCTTAAAGACCACTTCTTGCATGATGTCCCCTTGACAGCCCTCCTCGCCTCCAATACTACTTGACTGTCCTTTTCTTGAATTTATTGTGCTTTTATGGAATATATTTCTTCCCTTTTAGATCCTGAAGGTGATCAGGACAAGCACCATGTCGGCTGTGGTCTTTGTACCTCTTCATTTCCCATCCTTAGCAGCGTCTGAATAACTGTCAGGTTTAAAGTTTCCAACCTGCTTGCTTCTTTGTGAGATACCTTGGTCTAATCACCTCCTTTTGCATCAATAAAAATTCCACTTCTCGGGTCACATGAATACATATTTCGAATTGAGTGAGGTCAGTTACTGTTTGCTCAGTTCTGGAGGAGGGAGGAGGCAGGGACCAGCAGCCATACTGTAGAGTGAGAAGATGTGTACGTTTTGAGAGACAGGGCCGACCCCAGGGTCGCGTTCGGTAGCTTGGGCCTTGCTGAGCGCGCGGCTAGAGATGCGGGCTGGGCCGGGCTGCGCAGGGACGCTGTGCGACGGGCTCTGTTGCCGGAACTAGTCCCAGTCGCGCGCCCGGACGCGCGCAGTGCCGCCCCGCCCCCTCCCCCCGGGGTGGAAACAAAGGGGGCTCGGCGCGCGGAGTCGAGCCTTGGGGGAAAGGGGCGGAGCGTCTGGCGGTTTCGCGCTTTGGGCTCGCTAGGTTCGTTCCTGTAAGGGGACTGGGTGGAGAGGAGGGCGGCGACGCAAACCAGAGAAGTGGGAGTGCCGCGTGCTCGCGCATCCTGCGGCCTGGCGGTGAGGGGCGTCGCCTGCGCGCGCAGCGGAGGGTAGTGCGCCGGCGCGCGGCACGCTGTGTTCGTGAGCACCGAGGTGGGGTGCGGCGGGCGGGACGGTGTCGCGGCCCCGGCAATTAGGGCCCGGGGGCCGGGAGGATGGAGCCCCCGAGGCGTTAGCCGACTCTGTCAGCTCCGAGCGTGCAGCTGCTTCCTGGCGCGGCCCGTGTGATGGTGCCGGGAGGAAGGAAGCGCCGTGACAGCGCCTCGGTCGGATCCCGGGTTCCGGGGGTGAGGAGGCCCGGGGACGGCGGAGCTGGCGAGCTGGCCGCTGGCTGGGCGAGCGGTCACAATAGGAGGCGGCGGCCCAGCGCGGAGCCGCGGGAGCAGCCCCGCAGGGCGGAGCTTCCCCTCGCAGGTACTGGCCGCCCGGCCGTTGGTTCCCGCGTGAGGGCGGGCCGGGCCCGAGCCGTAGGCCGTAGGGAGCCTGCGGGGCCGTTCCCGGCAACCAGGAGGAGGTGTGGTTGCCCGGTGCTTGGCGGGCGCGGCCGGGCGGCCCGGCGCTCTTTGTTCCCGTGGCGGCGGCGAGGAGGTGTGGGTGCAGCCAACGGGAGCGCCGGCCCGCCGCCGCCTGGCAGATGGCCTCGCTCCCTCCCGTTTTGCCGAGGCGCAGGTGAAATGATGTCACCCAGGAGAACGCGGAACCCGTTCGGAAGGGTCCTTTCGCGTCCTTCTGCCGCTGCGGGTTTCTGGACAGGCTGCGTTTTGTTCTCAGGGGATGGAAGTTCTTTCAGGGCTGAAGAATGAGAGAGGTTGGTTTTGAACCAGGAATTTTCCAAATTATCGAGGGCCAAAGAAAATAAAGTTTTTGTTTGCGTTGTGTAGGACTTGTAAAAGACACAGCTTTTTCTTTGTGCCACAAAAGTTGGGTATGCTAATTCTTCCACCATAAATAGAAATGAACACTTCAACGTATATCATTGCTGGCATCATATGAATTGCCTTCTCTTACGTGGCACACTTTGAAAATTTAAGTGTATGCAACTCAAACACAATTGATTTGTTACTTTAAAATTGCAAGCCTTTTGGGATCTTGTTTGGCCTTGATTACAGGTACTATTGTTAATATTTCAATTCCTTTAAATAGGAAGCAGCCCTGGTAACTGGGCTCCAATTAAAAAACAATCCATTCTCCGTTTTTGTATAATCAAAACTTAATAAAAATCTAAGGACAGTTGGGATGAAAGTAAAATTGTCTTCGGAAAACACTGGCCATACGAATAGATGGGACTTATATAGAAGTAACAATACAGACCAAATTTTGTATATATATTTTTTTATTTTTTATAAATATATAAAAATGTATATAGTATATAAATATATATATATATAAATAAATATATTTGTATATAATTTATATATTGGGACATACTTGCAGTCGGAATATGAAATTACTAACTGGATTTTTAAATGAGAATTGTATCTCTTCACACACTCTTCTTTCTCCAGTTCTTGCTAGTTTGTAAACTTATTGGCATAATATGTTTCACTTTTTGAAAGCATACTAAACCTTAAATCATTTCATTACATGAGTTCAGTTTTAAGCTGATTTCTTTAATTTTTCTGTAAGACTTATCTCTAAGAGATTTGGTAGACTTTAGAGGCTATAGTTAAAAAAATTTCGCCACAAACTGGCCATGTGGGCCCCAGGGCCTCATCTGTAAAATATGAAAGTTGGATTTAAACGTTGGCTATGGTCCCTCCACCTCTGATATCTTCTGTGATTCTAGAAGGTAATTTCTGTTTCTGTACTTGTCGAGGTTTATATATTCATTCTGTTTTTATCGCTGAACTGAAGGTTGCAAATATTAATCTGAGTAAATGTTCAGAATTTACTAGAGCGACCTGACTTTTGAGGAAGGTGGATATAAGATGGCATAATTAGACATAACTGAATCTGTTAGCATCATAATGTGGAGTGTGGGTCTATTGTCTCTCTGCCAACAGCTTTGGATGAACCTTTTAGTTACATTACCAGACTATTTGTGCTCATTTTTACTTTATTTCAAGGTTGTGGTGGGAAGTATGGGTGAGAAATCCTCAAAAATCTCAAATGATTGGTCTGTATGGAAAGTTCATTGGTCAAGATTATCTTTGTCTTCTACTTCCAGTCTGTTACATCTATTTCTGTTTGTGCTGTCCCAGTCCCAGCTTTGTTTAGCCACCTTCAGTTTGTAATTCACTATGCTGGTTTGTGGGTAGTGTCAGGGTCTACTAAATAGTTTTGGTTATTTTCCTTTTAACTACATATATCGGACCTGTGTTTTCACTTCTGTTTTACTTTGGTTAACTCATAGCTTGTTTTATTTTTCTCTGGAGGGAGCATAAAGATTGTAAACACATTTGAATGTAGTTTTGGTCTACTTCATTCAGCAAATGTTAAATTCTTCAAGTGACTACCTTGTCTGGAGGAGATCAAGCAAATGCTTCAACTCTGTATAGTAAATTAACAAGTGAGAATTTGAGCAAAAAGAGGAAGAGGGGCCATCTACACAGTCTCGTTTTTCTTCACATCCTGTATCTTGTTCCTTTTTTAAGGATGTCAGCACCTTCTCACTCTATGTTAGAGGGGCCCTATTTAGTTCCTCTTGAATTGCCCCTCACTAGACTGAGTCTTGGAGGGCAAGAATAATTTTTCCCCATGTATTCACAGCATGTAGCACATAGTAGGCCTGCTATAAATATTTGAATTAATTATGAATTTTATTTAAGAATTACAGTGATCCTATACACACTTTTTTTCAAATAGTTATGTATTTACATACATAAATTTTTTGTATTGATTTGGACTGGTCATGGTCTGGATACTTTCCAAATCTATGTAATTCTTAGAAATCTTGAAGAGGCACTTTAGAACAGTGCTCTAAGAGGTTACCAGCCTAAATAAAATTATTTTAGATGTACTTCCTTGCTGGGAGAATAATCCTTGGGCAGGCAAATCTGGATGTGGAAGGAAAAGAAAATAACTTTTTTTTAAAGTTTATTTATTTATTTAGAGAGAGCACACACTCACGTGAGTGGGGAAGGGGAGAAAGAGAGGGAGAAAATATCCCAAGCAGGTTCTGCACTGTCATCACAGAGCCTGATACAGGGCTCGAACTCACAAACTGTGAGATCATGACCTGATAATCTAGACCAAGAGTCAGATGCTTAACCGACTGAGACACCAGACACCCCAGAAAAGAACTTTTATTTAAAATAATATGTAGCTCAAAAAAAAAATGTAACTCTTATTTTCCCTAACCTTTATGAACGCCTTCTCAAAAGATGTAATGGTTAGAGACCTCCTTAGTTGCATGTACATCCACCCTCTTCCGAGTAACTTATGGGACTGTGGGGGTAGGGAAAGAATGGTGGAGCCTTTCAGCTATTTTCAGTAACCCTGGTTCTGTTGTGCTCCCAGAAAGACATGAACCCAGTTTGTTGTTTGCCTTAACTCAAGAATAAAAATAATAGTTTTAAAAAATGATTGCCCCAGGGGTGCCTGGGTGCCTCAGTCAGTTAAGCATCCAACTCCATTTCAGCTGAGGTCATGATCTCATGAGAATGTGAGAACAAGCCCAGCATGACTCTGCATTGACACACAGTGTGGAGCCTGCTTGGGATTTTTTCTCTCCCTCTCTCTCTGCCGCTCCCCTGCTCGCTCCCCTGCTCCTGCCCTTGCTCGCTCGCTTGCTCTCCCCCCAACCCCATAAACAAACATTAAAAAAAAAAAAAAAAAAGATTGCTTCAGTGCTAAATAGCAGTGATCTTTCCCTCAGTAGGTAGTAGCAGTCCTTGAATGGTCTAAAGTCTGTGTAATAGACCAGCAAGCATATAGACCATTATTTTATTTAGCAAATACTTATTTGTTAAACATTTAGGTTACTTCTAGTTCCCTTTTAAATTGTTGCTGTACTGTGATGAACATGTGTATGCATGTGGTTTTTCCCATATTTTGGGGTATTCCCATATTTTAGATTATAACCTGGGAATTTATCAGATGAAAGATTACTGATTCAGACTGTTCAGATAGTTGATAAAATCTACCTGATTACTTTCCAGGATATTAACATTTGCCATCATGGCAGCTGTGAGAATATGTGGATTTTTAGATAACTTGGATTCGACTTTTTCATTTTTAAGGTATCCAGTCTTGGACTTAGAGGAAGGAGTAAAAGACTTGGTGGGGTCAACATTAAGCACTTGACTTTTTATTGTTTGTTTTGGTTTTTTTCTTCTTCTTCTATTAGGCTGTGATTTGAGTCCTTTTGACCAGGTGGTATGCTGTTAGTAACAATGAACAGTTTTTTTTTGTTTTGTTTTGTTTTTTTTCTGGAGAGTAATGTAGCTGTTTTGGAGAAGACTATTTGGGCCTTTGAGCAATTTATTTTGAAGAAAGTAGATTATTTTAATGCTGGCCTAGAAGTCCTGTACCTGAATATCCTCTACCACACCTTTATAAGAAAAATGTAAATGAATGAAGAAGGAAGCTGTCATCAGAGGTGATTTTGGAAGAAGCAAGTTATGGGACAATATCTGGACCTAAGTCCTATGTTATCTTTAGCATCATAACTGATAACAATTACACCGTTCAAGACAGATGTTAAATTGTGGGTTATATTATCCCACAGGGAAAGGCCACATTAAACAAGATGGCCTAAAATAGTGTTGTATTAGTGCTTAAAAGGTTAAACTGTTTTCTGTGACTTTTCTGAAACAGGTGCTTTCTTAGTTATGCTGGGTAAATTAGTTATATAGTTACATGTAAACAAACATTAAAGATGAGAAGTATAGGGAGTTGCAGATTAATCAGGTCTCAGGGATGTTTTCTTGGCAGGACTTTTTAAACATAGGTTGCATCCTGAGAGAAGATTGAGTTACTGTATCTTTGTAATGTTCAACAGTTGCCAGACTAGAGAAAAACAGAATTGTATCTGCTTCCAGATACAGTACACCGTAAGTAATTTTGAATGAGGAAGGTATAGGGAAGTAGTGGAAGGTTACGTCAGAAACAATTTACAAGGAAACATTTACTTTTTGAATACTTAAAATAACTTTAAATAGACTTTATGAAATAGTTTTTTACTAATTAGATTATAAAGACGATGTTACTTTTAAAATCCTTAAATTACAAGGTGTTTTAGTGGATTGAGCATGAACTTTAGAGCCAGATAGACTTAGCTTCAAATTATGGCTCTGCGGCTTTAAGCAAGTCGGTTAACCCTAACTTGCAGTGTGTAAAGATCAGAGAGCCCCAGTTCAGTTCCTAGCATGAAGTTAGCTATTACCAGATTGAAGTTTTAAAAACTGCTATATTGCTTAGATTAAAAAAAAATGTCGTAATTTGTATCTTTCATCAAATTAATACAGCTAAAATTCTGGACAAGAAACTTTCTTCAGGTATACAACACTTTCAATTTGACACATATATGTCATGTTAGTTTTCTATTGTATATAACAAATTACCTCACATTTAGTAGTTTAAAACACAAATCTATTATCTCATGGTGTACATGGGTCAGGAATCATGGGTTAGCTGCAGGGCCCTCTGTTCAGAGTCTTACTTGGCTGGTGCCGTGATGTCATCAGAGGTTTGATATCCTCTCCGAAGCTCAGTGGCTGTTGGTTCAGTACGGCTCTTGTAATTGTAGGACTGAAGTCCCCCCATTTTCTTGTTAGCAGTCAACTGGTGAACGATTCAGCTCCTAGAGGGTGCCCTCCTGTCTGCCACATTGCCCTCTTCATATGCCTTCTGGCAACATAGCAGTTGTCTGCAGGTTTGGAGGAGAATCTCTTTTGAAGAGTTCTTCTTTTAAGAGCTTTCTCTAACTCCGGCCTGCCTTGATTAATTTAAAATCAACTGACTTGGGATCTTAATTCACTTGAAAATCCCTTCACTTCTGTGAAGGGGTTCATATCATTAGATTATATAATTTAACCTAACCATGGAAATGAAATCCACACTATTTACAGTCCTGCCTACACACCATGGAGTAATGGATTGTACAGGAGATGTGTACCAGAGGTGGGAATCTTGGAGGCCTTCCTTCTTAAGAATTCTGCCTCACGTGGACATACAAAATAATTGTGTGTGATTTTATCTTATCCAATGGGTGCACCTGGTTTCATGCCCATCTTATTTGGTCCTGGATCTATATAAACTACAGCATTTGAATATACCTTTTCTGCATTATATTGTTTGTTCTCCCTCTTTATAGGCATGGAGCTTCTGACCAAAGAAAATTGTCATAGGTAGAAGAGGAATATGCTTGAAAATTATTTACTTATGACCACAAGGGTCAGAGTTGGCCAGTTTCTTGTTTGGTTGGTTGGTTGGTTTTATACTTGTATAGGACTGAAATCTTAAGTTTTCAAAGAAACAGAGAATTAAGGAGAGGAAACCTGACCCTCTGATTTCTGTTGACCAAGCTAGCTACTTGTACTAGCAGTCTATAAGAGTGCTACTCATGCAGACTGCTTTAGGGATGACAGTTGAAGGCAAGTGAGCTTATTAAAACACTCTTCAAAGGTACCTTGCAAACTATAAGCTTAAGAAGATTGCAAAAAGAATATGAAACTTAAAGGAACAGACTGTTTTGAGAAGAGAATGTCTTTAAAGTGGTGAAATCCTTAGATTGAGGAGTCAGGAATGTGAAATACACTTCTTTCTATGAAATCTTTTATACGTCTTCAGATAAACTCAAGGCTCCTACCTCTATTCTAATTTTTGCCCGTATTGCATTTAATACATTATCCTATAGTTGGCTGCTTTGCATCCTTTTTTTTTTTTTTTTTAACTGCAGTAAGCTCCTTGAGGGTGGGATCCATGTTTTATCTTCTTTCCTAACAACTCTTGACTTGGGGAGGCAGTCATAAATATTCCTTGATTCAGCACTTCATACCTCATCATAGTGGTAAAGAGTATTGGCACATTCATGTTTGTGGTGCGGAGACAAGTTTTAGCTCATGTCAAAACATTTTAGTAGTAGTAGTAGTAGTAGTAGTAGTAGTAGTAGTAGTAGCAGCAGCAGTGAATTGTAAAGTTAGTGCCTTCAAGTGATACACTTTTACTCCTAGGAAGGTGTTTGGAAGCACTTTTATTCTTACGAACAGGCCTGGTTATCTGTTTACCAGGCTCATAGCAAACCAGAACAAAAAATGGGCTAAGGAAGGTTATTATAGAAGTATTATTAATATAATTAGCATGCTACTTCATGCTCTGTCTCTGCCTTCCTCTCTGGTTACTTCTGTACTGGCTAGCCATACTGAACATTCTGCATTTTCTTGACAACACTGCTGTCTTTTGCCAGTTACCTCTCCGTAGCACCCAGTGCCTAGCAGTATCATAGAAAGATGATACTCTGTATATTGTACGGTGATTTGCTTTTGTTTCTTTTTCATAGCATATACTTTTTGGAGGTAGGAAACCATGTGTATCTTCTTGGTTTAGTGCCTGTCACAGAATAGACATTTATATGTAAGGGAAGAATGAGGCAGTGAAACTGAAAACCAGACACGTGGTCTGAAGCACATGGTCTTCTTCAATGTAGGGATAAGCACATTCACAAACCTTAACTTCCAAAGGTGGTTCACTCCACAGCACAGTGGAACAAGTGATGCTCATGATGTCCACAGTTAAAAATGCTGCAGATTTGAGCATATTTACATATGATGAAGGGAATTAACCTACAATCAAGCCAAGCGTTTAAAACATGCAGTCATTTGCTTTGGGTCTTGTGATCATATCCTTTATTCTTAGGAAGGTTGCTAGGTTTGTGTTGAATAGAGCTGAGGTGTCTGCAGACTCTTCTTTTGTATACCTATGGTCACTATAGAAGTTTTGCTGCAAGTGTTCTGAAATCTCTCGTCTTCTTTGCATGATCATATAGGAGGTTAATTAAAAAATAGAATGAAAAAATATTAGTCTTAGTCCAGATGGACACTAATCTTTCTATACTTAAGATACATGATTTTATGTCAGGTTTTCTTAACATGAAATCTTATCTGTCCTTTAGGGTTTTAGAATCAATACCAAGAGAAAAGCTATTAATAGGTGTTATACGGGAAACACAGGAAAGGTTTTGCATTTTTGAACAGTGCTGTTTTGCCTTTTAAAAAAGTTTTTTTTAAGAGAGATCCATTGCCAGAGGCAACCTTTGCCATCCTTATATTTGTTTTGATGTTTAAGATTAATTTTTAATTTCTTTCCAATCTCTGCTAACACAAATATTTAGAAAACCCAGACTGTCCTTCATAGACATGATTCTCCACATTGGTGCGGCTAGCCATGAACTATCCTTTTCTTCTCCCTCTTTTTCCCAGATATCTCCCGGGGCCAATTCAGCACCTCTACCTGGCCATCCTAACAAGGTGATTTGTGAAAGGGTGAAACTTCAGAGCCTGTTCCCTCTCCTCCCAAGTGATCAGAATACTACCGTTCAAGAGGATGCTCACTTCAAAGCTTTCTTCCAGGTTCTTATATATTTACCCTTTCCCTACATAGGGCTGAAAGTCACCGATACATTTTAGGTTGTTTTTAGGAAGGCTTGAAACAAAATTCTCAATATCTTCTTCTTATTTTCTATTGTATGTGGGAATAAGTATTCTTCTTAGAGGCCTTCTTCAATATAACTTAGCCAGCTTTTCTGAAGAATGTTTGTCTTCTCTTGAGCTGCTGTTTATTGTTTGACCACTTAATATTCTTTTTTTTTTTTTTTTTTAATCTTTTGGTATCAATCACTTGTGCTAATAGGCCACATTCTATAGGAAAATAGAAGATATTACAGATATGTGAAATTGTGTAGGAATGGAAAAATGGAAGCATGCAAGATATTTTTTAAAGCCATTACTACTTATTTGTTTATTGCCTAGAGTTTGATAGTGATGTAAATTTCAGAAAGAAAACATGTTTCCGTACCTTCTATCACTTTTGAACCTGTGGATAAAATATGATTAAAATTTTTGTTATATGTAAAATGAAAATAAATTAAGGCAAGGACTATCATTAGTTTATTGACAAGATTGCTAGGATGTGCTCAAATAAATTACTGGCTACTAAATTTCCAATCCATTACTGCTAGAGAAGCATGTTTTATAATGGAAGTCAGTATTTTTATTACCAAATGGAAACTAGTTGTAGAATTGCTTCTGCGTTTTAGGGTTGTGGGCCAAGGTATGTATTTGTATATGTGTATATAAATCTGAGGTAGTGAGAATCGCTAATCAAAACTTGGATTTTGGATAGAGCCATTTTTCTGTTTGTGTGGAAGTGGTAGGTTGGAGCTTAGGACTAGTTCTGAAAGAGAAATGCTTGTGTGATACATTAAATTGAAGATATGAAATTTCTGAGAATAGCTTTGTAGGTGATCCAGGGCTCTGCAATCTGATATTCCTTGGAATTTGTGCCAGGTTCTCTGCTTTGCATGTATTGTCTCCTTTGTTTTTAATCCTCCTAACAACACACCAGTCGTGGATGATTTTCTAGATGAAGAAATAGGCTCAGAAGAACTCTGAGATGCCCTGTTACATAGCTAGTTATTGGCAGAGCAGAGACTTAAATTCACCTTTTGCTATTTCTTGTCTCTACTACAGCAATACCACCTGTAGAAATCAACAAGTATTTCTGTAAACACAACACAGTATGTTAAGAGACATAGCTATCTGTATTGAATTAAATGGCATATTGACTACTGTTCTTGATACAGTTGGTCTGCAGTAGCTTGATATTTAGTAGCAAACCAGTATAGCTAAGGAAGAAATTGACTTAGTACCTTCCCTACTGCCACCACTAAACAATTATATGACACTTAATTTGTTTTCTAGACTTCTTTGTGTCTCTAGGCATTAAGTTAGTATTAACTTTAAACTCAAGGAGTTGCTGGCAAATGGAGTAAATTTAAACACGTTTTAAAAATGAAACAAAAAAGAGCCAGTTCCATTTGAGTGTTGCAGAAAGGTGAAAGATATTATTGTTAAATTTTTATTTATATCTCTAAACTTAAATCTTTTTTCTAACTTTAAAACAAGGCCCTCAGTATACTTGGCTCCCAGGGAACTCTGCCCACTTTTTGGCCTACCATTGTTCTGCATGAAGCAAAGTAAATCCTTCTCATATCCCCTTTGAGATACTGTCAGAGACCTTCAGCTAATTCTGATAATAAAATTGGGTGTGATTTCTTGTTCCAGTTTTGCTTTTCTCAACCCTAGAATATTTAGTTTCCATGTGAAAAGGAGAAATCTCCCCATTTCTTATTCTCAGAGTTATTCTTTTAATGTGTTATGTTTTCTTGGCTTTCCCCCAAGTTCCTTCCCTCCTAGCTTTTTTACTTTTCCTTCCCTTTGGAACACTCCATTTTAAACAGACTCACCTACCTCTTACATTTTTTTCTTAAAGTATCCTTATCTTAGCTGAAACTAGTCTCTTTTTGGAAGACATCATTTTCCCTGCAGCCTTGTGTGGGAGTAAAAAAGAACTGTTGATTTTTCCTACTCCATACATGGGGATTGAGTATGTATCTAGTAAGTGGGATGGTCATAGAGGACATAGAAGTGTTTGATATTCCCCTGGGTCTTTGTTTCCAACCACCAGTTGTCTTTTAAGAAACATCTCATCCTGTTTTGGGCTATATTTGTTTTTCATCTCCACTCTTTAGCAGTTTTGTCACTGTCCTTGTTTATTAAAAACTTTTGTGTTTTGCTCCTTTTTTACTTGCTTGTTTTAGTCAAAATCTTTCAAATTTTGCATGCTCTTTTAATTTTTAAAATTATGAAATAATTCATATATGAAAGTTACAATGTATAAAGCAGACACATGTATAGTTAAAAAAAAAACCCACCATGCATCTTAAGAAGTCAGCCATTCCCTATACTTTCGAGGTCTTCATATGACCTTCCATCTATCTACCTGCTGTCTGATACTTGTGCCTTGGGTAAAACTCTTGAGTTTTGTGTTTCATATCCCTTTGCTTCTCTGTGTGGTTTCATCACATGCAGTATCCTTTAAACAGTATCACTATACTGTTTATTTTCTGTTTAATATAAATGTTATCATACTTTGTATTTTGTCATTTTGAGATTCATCCATAATGATGCTTGTAGCCATGTATGTAGTTGATTCATTTTTCTTTTAGTGTTTCATTTATATGAATATGCTGTAGTTTATTCCCTCTCTTTTTGATCGACATTTCCAGTAGTTTACAGTTTTTTACTGTTATGTAAAACAGTTTTTTACTGTTATGTAAGTAGTGTTGCCATGAATATTCTTGTATCCCTTTCCCAGTGTATATTGAGTTGATATTTTAATTTCTGTGAAAATGATGGCTTTGTATATTTGTCAGTCTGAGTTTTCTTACAGAAGAAACGTACATGTGTGGGCATATTTGCATCTCTATAAAAATTAGTCTATATTTAACATTAGAATCAAAGGTACTCCCTATAGTTTTAGAAATTTAAAATTAAGGTATAATTAACATACAGTAAAATTCACCCTTTTGGTGTACAAGTCTGTGACTTTGGATGAATGCATACAGATGTGGAACCACCATCTCAAACAAGACAATAGAACACTTTCATCTCCCCCAAAACTCCCTCTTGTCTCTCTCAGCCCCTTACAGTTTTAAAATTAAGTTTCTGTGCCATCAATCAATCCATTGATTGTGATTGTAGATAGCGTGCTTTCATAAAACAGATGCATTGTAGGGAACTTAGATTTCATGTCTAGCACACCCCTTGGTTTCAAGGGTGTATGCATGTATCCTAATGATAGCTGTCTGATACTTTATTTTGTAAATTTACAAAAGTTAATTAGGTGATTGAAATTTTCATGATTGATACACAGAGAAATAGACTAGGTTTCTGAAAGAGAAGACTAATTATTGTAAAAAAAAATCTCTTCTCCAACAAATTTATAGACAGTAAAAATTCCAGCCAAAATATTAGAATTTTAATGATTTTAGAAACCTTATAGAGTTATTCTAAATTCATAAGAAAGATTTTCAAAGAAAAGACAGAGGGAAAAAACCTTTTTTGAAAATTGTTGTAAGGGGCAATATGCCATAATAGATGCTAAATCCTATTACAAAGAAATAACTCCATGTCACTGAGCTCCTTGTTGTTAAACACAGTGGGTGTTTTTCAGTCCCCATCTTGCTTGACCTTTTAGTTGAATCCTTGCTCCATTTCACTGAGCCTTCTATCACCACACTCCATCCACTGTCTCATGAACTACTCAGCATGAAATATTTTTTAGAGTTCAATATTGGACCTTCTTTTCACTGTATAAGTTGTTTGGGGAAATTTTGTCCATGTCTGTACCTTCATTAACCTACCATCTATCTGTATACCAAAAACTCCTTAAATTTCTAGTCTCTGGACTTGAGCTGTCTGCAGAACAGCTCTACCTGGTTATCTCAGAGGGATCCCTTGATTTCAAATTGTTCTTATTATCTTCTCTGTTTTCATTGGTTTCATACTTATGCTTCAGATTTTTTATTTTAACCATTGATTTGTGTTTACAGCTTAAAATTATTACAGTCAGATTCATGATACATAAAATCGAGTGCTTTGGTGGAACTAACATTTGAAAACAAATTACACCATCAAGGTAATGTTTTTGTGAACCAATGAATGATGTTTTGTGTGATTAAACATTAAGAAAAAAAATAGAACATAAAGTCATCAATATATTCTTAAAAAATTAGCCATTCAGGCCTCCCTAAACCCAGGAAGCCACTCCTGGACTAGCAGTTATGGCCAGTGGTAGTAACATCATTTTCACACAATATTGAATTCTACTCATTATGATAGGGCTGCAATGCTATATGACTAGAATCCCTTTCTAAGCACTCACTGCACATATTTCATGAAAATACACTAACTTGAACAATATCAAAAAGCAAAAGTTCTGATTTTTTTTTTTTTTTTTTTTTTTTTGATGTATGCTTTTGAAAATACAGTATTCAAAGCCTCTTTCCCCTCTGTAGCTACAAATAAGATAACATCCCAGGAAGATGTACTGGTAGTGTGGTTATGAGTTTAGATTTTATTCTGAAATATTTTGAGCTGAGGAATAGCAGAGCTATACATTGAAGTCCAATGTGAATTATGTGAAACAGGACTATACATTGCATAGTTCAAGGGCAGTGTAATCATTCAGTTGTCTTTGGTTCATCTTGACTAATAGAAACACATTAATCTGGTTGTAGTTTAAACAAAGACTTCAGATTGTAGAAAATTAAATGAGAATATTTAGAGATCTTTTCTTAAGCCATATTGTGTGATTCAAATATGAATTGTTAATTTCCTGCTTTTCCTTGCTTATATCCTTCCTTTGCAAAAACAAAACAAGAGTCTTGTCTTGATGGTTATTCTTTATTACCAAATTGCTTTATATGGAGTGTTTTAGTTTAAGTACTTCCACATCTATTAAAATGAATGGAATTCAGGGGTGCCTGGGTGGCTCAGTCGGGTTAAGCATCTGACTTCGGCTCAGGTCATGATCTCACAGCTTGTGAGTTTGAGCCCCTGCACCGGGCTTTGTGGTGACAGCTCAGAGCCTGGAGCCTGCTTGGGATTCTGTGTCTCCCTCTCTCTCTGTCCCTCCCCTACTCACATGCTCTCTCTCTCTCAAAAATAAATAAACATTAAAAAAAAAATGTAAAATGAATGGAATTCAGTGTTTACTCTGGGCCATTTAAATTTAGCGTTTATTTCTTAATTGTGAAATGAGAAATTTTATCTTTTGCCAAAGATAGTTAAGGCAAGTAGAGAAAGTGTGGGAATTTAAAAAGAGAATTAGGGATTCTTTTCTTTTTTTTTTTTTTTAAGTTTATTTTTGCAAGAGAGGGAGGGGCAGAGAGCAGAGACAGAGAATCCCAAGCAGGCTCCATGAACTCCCAATCCATGAGGTTATGACCTGAGCCGAAATCAAGAGTTGGACACTTAACCAATTGAGCCACCCGGGCATTTCTGAAATGGGGACTCTAAGTCATGCTGTGCTTATTTGTAAGAGATGAAGAATAGTCTTGAATGATAAGTGGAGGGAAAGGACCATATTATTGTGTAATTTTACCCCCACCTATCTGGCCCCTCCCAGTTGCCACCTTGCTACTTTGAGAAGGAGGTCCATGAGGCTCACTACTGGTAGCTGAAGTCAGAGGCCATTTCAGTTTCCAGTTTTTATCTACAACTTGGAATCTGTTTCCACTTTGGGAAAAGTTGGTCTCCACAGGATCTCGCTTTATCTCCAAGACTTGCTGATTGAGATGTATAAATTTAATTTTATTAGATAACATTTCTTTTTACATAATTATATATAAATATATAAGATATATAAGAATATGTATTTTATATATGTATATATATACATGCATATGTGTTGCATGTGTGTACATATTTCTTTTACCATAACATTTTGATTTTAATGACTTTAGACTTGCTTTTGGAATCATGCAATGCATTTTTATGTCTCCAGGGTTGTTTTCACTTCTAATGATGATATTTTGGTTATAAAGATGATTTGGTGTTGGGACACCTGGGTGGCTCAGTCTGTTAAGCATCCTACTTCAGCTCAACTTATGATCTCGTGGTTCATGATTTTGAGCCCCACGTTGGGCTCTGTGTTGACAGCTCTGAGCCTGGAGCCTGCTTCAGATTCCCCCTCTCTCTTCCCTTCCCCCACTTGTGTTCCGTTTCTTTCTCTGTCAAAAATAAATACTTAGAAAATTTTTAAGGTGATTTGGTATTAATAGTGGTGTAATTCATTTTATCAGATGTTTAATACCAAGTATAAAAGCTAGCAAGCTAGATTTCTTTTGTTGTTCTTCCTTTCTTCCCTCTCTTGCCTCCCTTGATCCCTAAATCTGCACCAGTATTCTGTACCAAAACGGACAGTACTTGTGCCTCATTTGAATCAATTTCTGGAACTTTCTAAAGTCAGCCCACTGGCACAGAGTCAACAAGGAAAAAAGGGAAATTCTTCCACTGAAAATTGAAAAAGTAAATTTCTCTTTTATGGTGAGTCTATCCTTCGGGACTTTTGCTAAGAGAGTCCCTTAACTTGTTTTGGTAGTTTTCAAAGTGTAGTCCCACACCAGCAGTAGCAACCATCACCCAAGATTGTGTTATGAATGAAGATTCTTGGGCCCTGATCCAAAATTTCTTAATCAGAGACTGAAGAGCAGGCCGAACAATCTGGTGTTGCTGACACTTGCAGAAGTAGAAGAACCACTGTCCAAGGTCAGGGGAGTATTCCTCCAGATTCTGCTGTGCATTCACCTCTGCCAAGAGAATTTGTAGCAGCATAATTCTGGACCAGTTTCTATATTAATTTCTAAGCTTAGAGGCTCATAGGCAACCTCTGTGGGTAATAAAAAAAAAATTGAACCCTAAACTTGGTGTTGAGGAGCTAACCTGTGGTTTGAATTCTCAGGGGATAAATCTCTTCTTCAATTTCCAGTCCAGTCCAGAGTAGATCTGTTTTCTTATTGATTCTCCATGCCAGTGGGCTTTTTCTAGTCTCCCCCCCGCCCTTTTTTAAATGTTTATTTATTTTTGAGAGAAAGAGAGCATGAGCGAGGGAAGGGCAGAGAGAAAGGGAGACACACAATCTGAAGCTCGCTCCAGGCTCCAAGCTGTCAGCACCGAGCCCGACATGGGGCTTGAACCCACAAACCATGAGATCATGACCTGAGCCGAAGTCAGACTCAAAACCGACTGAGCCACCCAGGCGCCCCACTAGTCTTCCCTTTTATTGCAAGTATAGTACTTGGGAAACTTTGGCTCTTTGCAGGGTTCAGTGAGTGATAAGGCCATAGCTTCTGTGTCCCACCCCAAGATAAACCAAATCTGGTTTTTGGTTTTCCCCTTTGTTTCTGGTCCTTGGTAGTTTCCCTTTTTTTCTGAGTTCATTGTTACATTTAAAAACTATTTTTGTTGGGACACCTGGGTGGCTCAGTCTGGTTAAGCATCTGACTCTTGATTTTGCTCCAGTCGTGATCTCACGGTTCAGTTCATGGGTTCGAGCCTTGCGTCTGGGTCTGCGCTGACAGCATGGACCTGCTTGGGATTCTCTCTCCCTCTCTCTCTGTCTCTCTCTGTCTCTCTCTGTCTCTCTCTCTCTCTGCTACCCCTCCCCGCTTTCACATTTGCTCTCTCTCGATTTCTCGATCTCTCTCAATATAAATAAACTTAAAAAATATTTTTGTTGTATTTAAGCCATTATTTCTAGATGTTTCTATTAGGATTTTTACATTTAGTCCATGCTTTTGTCAAAACAAGTCTTTATACTTAATTTACCAAAGTTTACAGTACTTACATATTTTTTTCTGTAACTACAATGGTGATCTTTCACGCCTTGTCTAGGTTGATTATAAAATTGAAAACCAGTGAACAGTCTCCATAGTGTTAGGAGTATTTGTCTATTACAGTCATTTCAGGACTAAGTAGCATGTTGGCCCATGGAGGAGAAGATATAATCTTCTACCTGTTCTACTCCAGGGATGCTTTAGGTGACAAAATGATAGTGGATTTGTTTTCATCTTTGTTTTTTCTAGACTCTGGTTACCTTTCAGAAAAAAAATTTTTAACGTTTATTTTTTATTTTTGAGAGACAGAGCATGGGCAGGGGAGGGGGCAGAGAGAGAGGGAGACACAGTATCCCCAGCAGACTCCAGGCTCTGAGCTGTCAGCACAGAGTCCCATGCGGGGCTCAAACCCAGGAGCCGTGAGATCATGACTTTAGCCGAAGTCCAGTGCTTAACCAATTGAGCCACCCAGGCACCCCTGGTTACCTTTTATACTTCCTATGGCAGAATAACCATGTGCTTAAGTTTTGTAAGAACTTCCAAGTTCTCAGTCGTACTGTTTTTGAACTCATATTATTTAGAGTATATTTCTTGGAGTCCTCTAGCTTGTTCTAATTGGAATAGTTACTTTTCAGTCCTGAGATGTCTTTTCATTGCACTTCTGAGTTACTATTACTGTTCATTGGATCCTCTGTGTGTGTCTGTGACCGCAAATAAAAGACAGCACACACATGTATGCACACATAAAATCAATCAAGTAAAATTTTTTGAAAGATGTGTGAGAAGCAGCTTTGAACCTTTATATATCTGGCAAGTCTTTCCTTTTGCCTTCACAGTAGATTAGTAGTTAGGTTGGAGTATAAAATTCTAGGTTCAATATTTTCCCTCAGCATTTTTAGCATCTTTTGTTTTCTGAGGGAATGCTAATCTAATTCTTGTTTCTTTGTAGGTTATTCCTACTTCCCTTTTCTGGAAACTGAGGATATTTTTGGAGTTCCTTAGAGTACTAAAATTGATGAGGAATGTGATGAAACCATGTTGTATATATGTAGTAAACTAACTTCTTAATACTTCCCTGTCTTTAAATATCCATTTTGGTTTTCTATTACTTTGAGTAAAATAGGAAGAGTTATTACCGTAGTACTAATGAATAGCTCACTTCTCTCCACTTCCTATTCTTTGTCTCCTCTTTTTCACTAATGTGAATCTATCACAGCACACAGAAGAGATAGGGAACTTTCCCAGTCACCTTGTCTCTTAAAAACAATGCATTTGCAGTTTGTTTTTGTGGGTTTGTACCATTCCCCTCCATTTTGGGCAGTGACTTTTTAGAATTCAAAGTCCCTATCCATAGCTTGCATTAAGCTTCGCAGTATAAGATACATATATGAAAACTGAAGATTGTGATTGGTTACTAGCGTTTGGTAGTTTAAAAAAATAAAGTCAAATTTGGTTGACCAACCGGAGATCACTTATTTCTAGTGCTTCTGTGTAGTTAATGTATGACTTTGCCAGGTATTGATCATTCTGCTTTGTTTTAATCAAAATATCTACATTTCATTGGTATTTTTGAAGTTTTAGGGTTATCAGAACATAACTGATTTTCTTCTTAAAATCAAAAGGTAAAAACAAACATACTTTTAATAGCAAGCACCATTAAATCTAGGGAGAAAATAAGGTGTTTCTTTATGGTTCTGAAAACTATTTACTATTTTAATTATAATGATAAATTTGAATTATCCTTTTTAAAGTTTATTTATTTTGAGAGAGAGAGAGAGAGACTCTGCACACGAGCCAGAGAAGGGCAGAGAGAGAATTCCAAGCAGGCTTCGCACTGTCAGCACAGAGCCTGATGCAGGGCTCAATCTCACAGTGAAATCATGACCTGAGACGAAATCAAGAGTCAGATGCTTAACCGACTGAGCCACCCAGGCATCCTGAATTATAATATTTTTAAATATAGAAAGACAGTGACATCGTTTTTGGAACACCTCTGCTTAATAATGTGGAATGATCAAAAGTAACCATTTAGGAATTTGCTTTATTTTTATCAGTTTAGTTAATTCTTGTTTATCTCTTTAAATCTAATGTTGTAGTGTTGTAGCCCCATATACTCTTTTGCTAATCCGATTTTTTTTGTGCTGGCAGCAGGCACCAATTATTTTGCACCCAGAAGTGCTCTAATGACCAAGTAATTAGAACTTGAAGGAGTAGATTTGAGATAAGAGAGGTTCTCATAGAAAATAGATAGACATTGGTTAGCCAGACATTGGTTAACTTGAAATTTTGATAGTTTCTGTGAGACTGGATGGGAAAATTCTATGGAGAATCCTAGAGAGTTACTAATTCAACTAAGAGATCCATACCAATTTTATAGCTAGTGATGCTGTGATCCTTGAAAACTCAATGTGTAACAGGTACAGGTTTTGAATTATTCACCACTCCCACGATTTACCTGAAACTCTGTGTCTTCCTCAAAATGCTGTAATGTTCTCGTTAAGAACTAATGATCTAGATCAGTTGACTCTTTATCTGTTTCATAAAAATGTTATTTTATTCCTCTAACCCTTATTAAAGAAAATGTAATGACCTTAAATAGTGGGAATAAAGAAGCAGAAGGGTGTTATTTAGAATCAAGTCAAGGGCCTACTAAAATTATTCCCCCTCCTCAGCTGATCTCACAGATGAGAATTGATCTCTAAAAATGTAACTTAACTGATGGGGGAACATAGTGGAATTGGTTTGGGATTTTAAATAAATGGTCAAGTTCCATACAATTGTTTATTACCTTATTGTTCATCTTAAATGTCCATGAGTTTTGTGATGACTTTTAAGAAACAGATTTTACTTTCCATTTGATACTTACTGTGTATCTCCCTTCCCCTATTCAGCCTCTTTTTTCTTTAAAGATATTTAATTTGGGTTGACAGCATATTTTTCCCCTCCTTTACTCTTTAAGGTAAATCTGTTTAAACGCCTGTGCATATATAGTAATGCAAAATCCTTAAAAGGTCTCATTAAGTTGATTGATTTTGTTGCATTGGCAGAGTGAAGATAGTCCGAGTCCCAAGAGACAGCGCCTCTCTCATTCAGTCTTTGATTATACATCAGCATCACCAGCTCCCTCACCACCAATGCGACCATGGGAGATGACATCAAATAGGCAGCCCCCTTCAGTTCGATCAAGCCAACATCACTTCTCAGGGGAACGATGCAACACACCTGCACGCAACAGAAGAAGGTTAGTTGATTACAATGTATTTCTTAAATTCTCTTCCATTGATAGATTTGTTTTTTTTTTTATGTCAAAAAGCATTTTTTCTATAGGCATTTTATAAACATTCATACACATTCATGTGACATTATTTATAGACTTCCACACAAGATCATGAGAGTTCATTTAGCTTATGGTTGACAGGTGAAGAAATTCAAAGAGGCTAAAGTGATTTACCTAAAATCAATCCATGGCATCATATATGCATTCAGCTACTTTATGGTTTAAGGTGTTTTGTAGGCTAGCCTACAATCCTGATTACAGAAAAATGAATTTTATAGCTCACAACTGTAATGAAATACAGAAATCCTAGAAATGAGATACTCTTTTTTAGTCCATTCCTATTTCTTGTGTATCCTTAAGGCAATTGGGAACTTAATTAGGTTTCTTATAAAACCGTGCAGCCTCTAGTACAAAAGAGTGACTGAAGTTTACTTCAGTGCTCAGTCCTCTCTCTCATGGGACTTGGCCGCTGTCTTTCTTTCCTGGGGGAATGTATTTCTTCTGAGCTTCTTCCTCTTTAGTTGTGGCCTGAGTACATACATTTCTTATTCAGGGAAATCGTGAATCCTTGGAGTGAGTCAGCTGTTTGCATGTCCAGTATGTTGGTAATCTAAGAAATATTGAAGGTCTGGAGTTAGGAAGGTGTTATGGACTGAATGTGTCTTCTCAAAATTCATAGTTGAAGCCCTAATTCCCCAGTGTGGCTGTATTTGGAGATGGGGTCTCTAAGGAAGTAACTAAGGTTGAATGAAGTCATAAGGGTGGGGCCCCCAATCCAGTAGGATTGGTGCCCTTTTAAGAAGAGACACCAGAAAGCTCACTCGGTCTGGCATGTAAGGACAGTGAAAAAGGTGGTCATCCTGCAAACCAGGAAGAGAGCTCTCACCAGAAACCAGCCATGCTGACATCTTGATCTTGGACTTTCAGTCTCCAGAACAATGAGAAAATTAATTTTTGTTGTTTAAGCCACCTAGTCTGTGGTATTTTGTTATGGCAGCCCTAGGAAACTAATAATGAAGGATCTTAAAACCACCATTCTTTGTTCTAAATGAGACAAAATAAACCTGTTTCTGAGTTATGTTCTGTTGAGACCCTAAGACTTTTACATTACTTGGTGCGTTTTTACCCAATTTTATGGGAATGTTTAAAATAATGTATGTCAACCAGGTAAAATATTTTATAGCTGTTAAATACAATAGCTGAGACAATATGGTTGTTTGTTTCAGGGTTACAACCTGAGCATCTACTGTAATCTTTCCTATTGTTTTATGGTGAAATGTGTCATGCTTTCAAAAGAACCTGTAAAACAAGCATACACTTAAAAGGGTAACACACAAGTGTACCAACACCCAGGTTAAAATAAAACATTGTTACTACTTCACAAGACCCTGTTCATCCTTCCTAAAGGATAAACCCTGTCCTGTGATTTGACGACATTCCTTTGTTAATACTTTCTAATACTTGAATGTATTCTAAAATGATGTAATTTTAGTTTTTGCTAATTTTACTTTCATTTAAATGTATTCGTTTTTTACTTTGTTTCCTAAGCATTCTATTTTTAATGTGGGTAGCAGTAGTTCTCCATTATATTGATATGCCATTATTTATGTTTCTATCTACTACTGAGTAATGGTGATGCTCAGTTTCTTACTATTATAAAGAGTGTTATTAGGAACCTTTCATGTACACATTTCCTCGTGTACATGTGGAAACATGTCAATAGTGTATAAGCCTAGGACTAAAGGCTCTGGGCCAGCAAGGGAATGTCAGAAGTGTCTGTTCCAGATGGTAGTGGTAACTAGCTGTGGGTTCTAAAATTGAAGAGAAGCTTTGTGCTCTAAGGTCATGGAAACACAAAGGGGAAGGATAGGGAGCACTTAACCTGGAAAACTTAACTATGGGCTTATCCTGCCCAGCAGTCTGTTAGGATTCCTTACTCCATTCTCCCTTTGATATTTTATTGTAGGCTAGCTAATACACTTAGTTGCCAGATATCCTCCCAGAAGCAGGCCGTGCAAGTAGATGTAATATCCAACAACAGTCTAACGTAATTTCAGATACAAAATGAAAGGAGGACGCTAAACTCCATAAAACAAAGAACTTGAAGAAACCGTTAATAGAACAGACAGAATTTTTGAGTAAGTGTAACATGAGAGAGATGCAAGAAGATACTATATCCATAAAAATCAACTAAAAACCTTACTTGGTAGAATTTAGAATTAGTAAATATGTAGAAAAGGTGTCCTAGTTTCTGGAAGATCAAGTGGAGAAATTTTCCCAGATATAGTGTAAAAGGCAAAATGAAGTGTGGATAAAAAAAAGTTTAAATATAGAGACCGAGCCATCAGTTCTAAGTATGTCTAATAATATTTTCAGATGGAGACAATTGAAGGGACCTCTTAAAAAAATTTTTTTTTAAGTTTATTTATTTATTTTAAGAGAGAGAGTGTGAGCAGGGAAGGGGCAGAGAGAGAATCCCCAGTGCAGGGGCTCAATCCCATGACCACGAGATCATGACCTGAGCTGAAACCAAGAGTCAGGATGCTTAACCAACTGAATCACCCTGGTGCTCCTCATGTGGGGACCTTTTTATTCTATTTTATTCTTTTTTTTTTTTTTTTTAATTTTTAAATTTTATTTAAATCTAAGTTAGTTAACATATAGTGTAATAATGATTTCAGGAGTAGAATTTAGTGATAAATTGCTTCTGTAATAAACCCAGTGCTCATCCCAACAAGTGCCCTCCTTAATACCCATCACTCATTTAACCCATCCACCCACCCCCCTCCAGCAACCCTCAGTTCTTTGTATTTAAGAGTCTCTTGCGGTTTCCCCTATGTTTGGGACCTTTCTAAAGAAATAATGCAAAATCATTTCCCAGAATGTAAGAAAGACTGAGTTTTGAACAGGATTTGAACTTTCAGAACATACACGAAGGACAAATAAAAAATTGACAAATATTCCAAGACAGAAACTTTTTTAAGTTCTGCTAGCTGCCTTATCATCTAAGTGTAAAGCCAAAACATAAAAACATTTCAAATATTCAAAGACAAAATTGACCAGCAAGAAATCCTCCTTGAAAGAATTATTAAAAATTATACTCTCCCCAGGAAGCAGAAGAATAAATGCAAGAACTATGATTCAAGACCATTGGTTGGCAAAGGAAACAATGACATGCTTTTAAGTCTGAATAAGGTCTGTTTAAAAAAGAGAAAGAAGGTGGCTCAGTAGGTTAAGCGTTCAACTCTTGGTTTCAGGTCAGGTCATGATCTCACAGTTTGTGAGTTCAAGCCCCGCATTGGGCTTCATGCTGATAGCTTGGACCCTGCTTGGGATCCTCTCCTTCTTTCTCTGCCCCTCCCCTGCTAGTGTGCATGGCCTGCCTCTCTCTCTCTCTCTCTCTCTCTCTCTCTCTCTCTCTCTCTCACTCAAAATAAATGAACTTCAAAAAGACTAAAAAAGAGAAAGAGGGGTGCCTGGGCATATGTCAGCTAAGCATCTGACTCTTGATTTTGGCTCAGGTCATGATCTCCCCGTTTATGAGATTGAGCCATGTGTTGGGCTCTGCACTGACAGCATGGAGCCTGCTTGGGGCTCTCTCTCCCTCTCACTCTGCCCTTCTCCCTCCTGCTTGCACACGTGCTCTCTCTCTCTCTTAAATAAGTAAACATTTAAAAAAATACAAAAGAAATATGGAAAAGATCTGCACATGAGATGGGGACAGAGAGAGAAGAATGTATTAAGGGTAATTACTAGGAGAATAGAAATACAAAATGTATAGCTTCTACACATTGAAACAGATAGTATATCTAGAAAACTCCATCTAACAAAAGGCAGGTAAAGAGGAGGGAACAGCTTTGGGCTATTTACAGTTGATACACCTAAAATAAAATGACAGTACGATAAAGTCAACTGAAAGAAATATTTGTCCATATTTTATCATTTCTTATTTCTAGATTTTCCAGTTCTGCTTCCTAAATACTCTGTCACAAAGACATACCTACCATTTAACGAGGGGCCATATAGTGAAGATATAGAGACATACATGTCAGCATGAGGACTTGGATCTTAATTTGTGTTTAGTGTGAATGCTGTTGAAATTATTTTTGAGTAGAGAAGTGAGAACAAGTGGCAACAACAGAATAGAACAATAATAAAAGGGGACCTTAAAGTTTGTGTATAGGTTGAATAGATTTTCAGGAGATGAATGATCTGAGCACATAGATTCTATTTTGATTTTAAGGTACATATTTTTTCCCATGTTAACATCTAGTAAGGACTTAGAATTGATGGTATATCATAGTTTAATTAGCAACTTTTCCTCTTTTTAGTGATACATAAAACAGTCCTTTATTTTACTTTTTTAAGATTTTCTTTTTAAGTAATCTCTACACCCAGTGTGGGACTCAAACTCACAACCCCAAGATCAAGAGTTCCTCACGTTCCACCAACTGAGCCAGCCAGGCGCCTCATAATACAGTCCTTTAAAATATCTGTACAGATACAAAAGATATGTGCATACACATGAGTTAGTATATGTAGATACATTTTCTTGTTTTGTTCTTTAGGGAGGCTAAAAATAGTGATTCATGTGTAGGAGTAAGCACACCTCTCTTCTGAATACCATTCTGCAATTAAAAGAACCAAGGGTCTTTGGAGAACTGGTTAATTCCAGAACTGGTGTAGGGAAAATACAGGATGAGGGAGCATGTATTATGGTGCCAGATATTAAGGAAGTACTCCAAAGGATAGAGATGTAGTGAAAGGACACAGGAACTAAACAAAGTGCACAGAGTTGAAATAACTTGAACAACAAAAACAGTAGTGTGGATTATAACCCAAACAATAAAATATCTGTGAGTTCATACTGATTATAAATAACTGAATAAACAAAAGTGAGAGAGAAGTGACAGTTCTTCCTTACAGAATTGCAATCAATACATGTAGAAGAAATGAGGGGAGTAGGAAATCAACATTAGAATAGCGTAATAATGATAGCTGAATATCCATTCATGCATGCTAAAATTATTGGCAAAACTTTCAGCAGAAGCAGAAAGTTTGCATGTTCTCAAAGTAACTCACCCCCAAGTATTTGGTAATTACAAAAGGAAGAATGGTGGTTTTGTAGTAGAGGGTTTTGGCAGACACAAGTTTAGCCAAATGGTCAGTGATCCATGCATATGTCCCAGTGATGCATATCGATGTCATGTGCCCCTAGATATGGTGCACTGAAATGGGCAGAACATCTCTGTGGTATCCTTTCCAGTAATATGTAACATCAGATATATCGTGAGAAAACTCAGACAAACCCAGGTTGAGAGACATTCTGCAGAGTAAATGTCTTCAGAGAGGTATCAAGGTCATGAAAGATAAGGAAAGACAGGAACTGTCACATTGAAGAAGATTAAGGAGCTATGACAACTATCTGCAATAATGAGATCTTGTATTGGATTCTCAACAGTGGGGATATTGGTGGAAAAATTGGTGAAATCTGAAATGCGCTCTGTTGTTTAATAGTACAGTACCAAGGTTTATTTCTTAATTTTAATAATTTCTCTGTGCTTATGGAAGATACTAGCATGAAGGAAAGCTAGGTGGTGAAGGGTATGCAAAAAAAAACTATGCTAAAATTATCTCAGAACATTTAAAAAGTGAGTTCTAGGGCGGATGGCATCTTAAATTCAATGATATATAATATGTAGATTTTGAAGTAAATATATGTAGACTTTGCAAAAAGAGACATACTAAAAATAAAGATAGAGGAAGCAGTTAATGGAACAAGAACCTGGGGAGTGGTATCAAGAGTACTATTGAAGAGTTAATGTCGCCAAAGAGTGTCCTCGTTCTCTTTAAGATTGGGCAGTTGGGGGTGAGAAGATGCAGATTTAGAAGTACAGAGGTGACCTGATAATCCATGAAGATTGCTGAGGTGGCTGTGTGCAGCTAGGTCTGGAAGGGGGCTGTTTGGCCTCTTTTGCCCAATGTAGAGTACATTTTAATGAGGCTGCTTTTTTGAATTGCATTGGTGCTGAGCCATTATAAAAAGCAGTGGAGATAAATTGTAGAATTGTAGAGAAGTAGAAAATGGAAGTCTGCTCACAGTAACAACTTGATAAAATTTGTGTTTCACTATCTTGATTCCTTTTTTTTTAAATTGAAGTAAAGTTGACACACAGTGTTTCAGGTATATAACACAGTGATTTGACAAGTCTATATGTTACGCTTTGCTCATCACAAGTGTACCTATCCTACCATCTGTCACCATACAACACTATTACAATACCATTGACTATATTCCCTATGCTGTACTTTTCATCTCCATGACTTGTTCATTCCATAACTAGAAGCCTCTGCCTCTCACTCGCCATTTACTCATTTTGCTCCCCCTACCCCACTCCCCTCTGGCAACTACCAGTTTGAGGAACTATGTCTTTCTGTATATCTTAGCCAGATAGACAAACATGAAGTGCCCATTAAGCACATGTGGAATACTGACTGGCAAGATACATGAAAATTAAAATTTATTATATGTTTATAAGATAAAGGGAGCAAAATAGTGGGTCAAAACTGTAAAATTGCTGATATTTGACTACTTTTGCCTATACAAAGGGCAGTTTCATACAGTTAAAAGACTCATTAGTGGGCTATTGATTTCTAAGTACATGCAGAGCTGAATACCAGTTTTGTTACTTTTTTAAAAACATACATTCTGTTTAAATGTATACGTTTTTAGAGCTGATGAGGAACCATAGCAATTATTTAGTTGCTCAGGCTTTTGCCCTAGCATAAACGACTGATGGATTGCGAGGAGAGACAATACAGAATCCTCATGGATTGATTACAACAGTGAATATTATAATGACTTTTTTGACATTTGCTATATTACAGTCCTCCTGTCAGGCGCCAGAGAGGAAGAAGGGATCGTCTGTCTCGACATAATTCCATTAGTCAAGATGAAAACTATCACCATCTCCCTTATGCACAGCAGCAAGCAATAGAGGAACCTCGAGCCTTCCACCCTCCGAATGTATCTCCCCGTCTGTTACACCCTGCTGCTCATCCACCCCAGCAAAATGCAGTAATGGTTGACATACACGATCAGGTATAGTAACAGAATGTCCAGGAAATACAGATGCTAAAAGTTGGTGGCAGTTTATTTGAGGTTGGTTTTTGTTGTACATTTGTTTTAATTTTACCTGAAAGGAAACGATCTTCCCTAAATTGAAGCTGTTTTAGATTCATTGATTCATTCTTAAGGATTGAAATTTAAATTCTACATGGCTGAAAAGAAAGTTGAACTTTAAAAAATGAGCAAGGTTATGAAAGCTCAGAATGGCTTCATGTAATAGTTGGTTTGAAATGACTGATGACAGGATTAATAGGAGATAGCAGACAGCTGGTGGTTTGAATACATATGCCTATTTTCCTCTCCCTTCCAGTTTCTTCTGGAATAATTCAGTAGGAGAGACAGTTGGATGCATCTTGGCTTATAGGTTTACATGGGTCTCCAAAGAGATGACAGGTAGAAGGCTTCATTTCCTTTTGTTCCTGCCAGGAACTGAGGGACTAATTGAGAAGAGGGCTTGCCAGTCTTCAGAGCCTGCGAGTAAAGATCAGAATTGTTTATATTTCTGTGGAGTTTCTGAAGTCAAAAAAACACAAATCTAGATGTATTCTAATAAAGTTGCTGAATTTTCAGGATGAGGAAAAAATCAAGTTTATAGACAGGAGAAATTAACAAAGGAAAGAGACTCAGATTAGCATCCCTTTTTTTCATCTACACTAGAGTGTGGAAACAATGAAAAAATTGAAAGAAAATATGATCTCCCAGGCACCATCTTCTATCAGACTTGTTCTTCCCTTGTGTTAATGAAACAATTCAAAAAATTTATCATGCAATAAGAAGTTCTAAAAAGAAAACATTTTCTAGACCACATTCTTTGTGGTCATAATCTGATACAACTATAAATTATAAGTTTGAAAATTGATTTAAAAAATGACACTGAAATATTTGAGGCAGATTATAATTAAGGAAAATTAAAGGAAAAATCCTATCAAAGTCATACGCCTAGAACTGTTTTCTGAGAAAATTTTATAAACCTTCGTTATTTGTTTTAAAAATTGAAAATAAATGAACTAATTGCTTGAGTAATTAGGGGGGGAAAATAGAGTAAACCAAAAAGAATTGAGAAGAATAAATTACTAGGAAATACAATTAAAATTAATAATATGGAAATCTGTTTTGAAGCAGCACAAAGGAAACCCAGTCCTGGTGCTTTGAAAAATTGATAAGAATGGCAAGCACCTTGTGAGCTTGGGTAAGGAGAAAAGAACAAATACATAAATAAGAGTAGGATTGATAAAAAGATCTATATCCATACACATAGGAAACATTCAAAGAATTTTCTTCAACTGTAAAATAAAAACAACTATTTTATAAGGGATGTTGGAATAATTGAATTATTTTGATCACTTAAACTAGTACCAGTGATAAGTACTCTGGTATTAGCTTAATTAACTTTGTTGTTAGCTATTATAATGAAAGTCTATATATAACTCTGGGGCAACAGAAAATGTGAAGTTCCAAAGTTGAACCAACAATAATAGAAAATTTTGAATTACCACATAAGTGTGAAAGCTACTTAAAGATTTACCATTGAAGAAGTACAGTGACCAGATGGCTTCACAGATGATTTTTCTAATCTTTAAGGAACACTCATGTAATAATACACAAATGATTCTAGGCTTTTCTTAAGACCAGTTTTCTGATTACTTTATGAAACCCACATCATTTTATTTTTTTTATTTTTTATTTATTTTTTTTTTTTAATTTTTTTTAACGTTTATTTATTTTTGAGACAGAGAGAGACACAGCATGAACGGGGGAGGGGCAGAGAGAGAGGGAGACACAGAATCGGAAGCAGGCTCCAGGCTCTGAGCCGTCAGCCCAGAGCCTGACGTGGGGCTTGAACTCGCGGACCGCAAGATCATGACCTGAGCTGAAGTCGGACGCTTAACCGACTGAGCCACCCAGGCGCCCCAAACCCACATCATTTTAATATCAAGAGTAAATAAAGATAATAAAGTAAATAAAAATAATAAAGATAAAATGGGGATTGCTATCTTTAGTTTCTGTAGAAACTATCCCCAAAGAACGGTAGAAGAAAACTCTCGAATACACAGATTTTTTAAAAAAATTTTTTAATGTTTATTTAATTTTGAGAAAGAGAACACTAGCAGAGGAGGGGCAGAGACAGAGGGAGACACAGAATTCAAAGCAGGCCCTGAGCTGTTAGCACAGAGCTGGATGCGGGGCTCAAACTCACGAACCGCGAGATCATGACCTGAGCTGAGGTCAGATGCTCAACCGACTGAGCCACCCAGGCACCCCCACAGAAAGATTTTCTAAGTAGATGTTTAGAAATACAATCTAGCAATGTATCAAAAAGAATAACCTATGAATAAACAAGGTTTATTCCAAATAAGAGGATAGCTTAATATGAAAATATTCATATTACATCAACAAATAATAGGAGAAAATGATAGTGATTTTATCAGAAGATGTTGAAAAGTCAGTTAAAATTTAGTAAAGACTCTGATAAGATAGGACAAGAAGGAAATTACTTAAATATAATAAATAAAATTATCCTAATTTTATCCTAATTGGCCAGCAATGAATCAGCAACTAGCAGTGTTTGTTCTGTCCATTTTTATTTAATGTTAGTTCTACCAAATGTAATAAGATAATGTAGTAATGGATGTAAAGCAGTGAAAGAAATAATTGTATTTTTCTCCTCGTTGTGTAATTGTAGAAGAAAACACAAATACTAATTTGAAAGGATTTGATACATTGCTCAAATACAGATTATATGTACAGAAATCAGTAACTCTATGTCCATCAGTTGAATAGATAAAATATGGCATATCCATACAATGAAATATTCACTTAAATGTGTAGTGAAGTACTAATTCATGCTACACCATGGATTAACCTTGAAAACATGCTAAGTAAACCAGTCACAAAGGGCCACAATTATATGAAATGTCTAGAATAGGTAAGTCCATAGAAATAGATGAATTCTGTTCCCAGTATTATTATGGAAGCTAAACCAGGACAGAAGGCAAGAAAAAGAGTGTAAGAATAAGAACAAATAACACCATCACTATCTGCAGGTGGAATGATGATAATGCATAGAAAAATTGCAGAGCATCTTAGGTGAACATTAGAATTAAGAATTGAACAGATTGATAGGTTACAAAAACAGCTGTCAACAGTCAGTTGTGTTTTTCTATACCAGAATCAAACATAATAAAAACTTGTAAAAAGATATTTTTATGCTAAACAACCCAGATTGTTTCAAGAGATAAGCTGTGGTGCTGAAGGTGAGGAAGGGTGATGCAAGTGGCAGTTACAAACTTAGAGGTCTTCTAATTAACTGCAATATGTAAACCATTTTTGGATTCTGATCCAAAAAAAGAAAAATGCGTTTAAAATTTTTGATATTGATGACACAATTGGAATTTTGAACTAGAATACTTTATTTTTAAGGGATATACCTTATTTTCCTAATAATGCTATTGTGATTGTGTCTTCCAGGAATACGTACTAAAATATTTATTAAATGATGGATTCTTGGGATTTGCTTCAACAAAATACAGGAAAGGGAGAAGTTGATGGAAGTTGATGGGTTAATGGTTTTGGAGGCTAAGTGTTACATATAGGGGTTCATTACACTACTTTTGAGCATGTTTGAAATTCTCCATAATATTCAAGTAAAAAAGTTTCACTGAAAAGTCAAAATAGTATGCAGGAAGTTATGCAACAATCTTGGCAAAAGATGTTTAAGATTTCTATGTAGAAGATTATAAAACTTTGTTGGGGCAGTTTAAAGAACACTTATCTAAATACTGAAGGTTTGGCTTGAAAGATCCAATTTTGTAAAAACTGCTTGTTGTCAAAACTGACATGGAATAGATAAAAATAATGTAATGTCCAATAAATGTCCAGTAAGTTTTTGGTGTACCTTGGGCAGCTGATTCTGTAATTTCTATGGCATTTTATAAAGGACCTGGAATTACCTAGAGTGGGGAAAAGCAAACTACTGCTGGCTGTTTTTGTAGAGTTTTATTGAAATACAACTATGCTTGTTTATCATCTATGGCTGTTTTGTGCAGAGATTAAGATGCCCACAATCCTAAAATATTCACTTTCTGGCTCTTTCTGAAATAGTTGGCCTACTGACACTCTGGTCTAGTGATTCTCAAAGTATGTCCTAGATAATCTGGTGGGCAGAACATCACCTACACGTTTGTTAGAAATGCAAATTTTCAGACTACCTTAGACGTTGTGATTCAGAAACTCTTGGTGTGGACCCAGCAACCTGTTTTAGGTGATTCTAATGCCAGAACACTAAATAGGCTAATGAAGTAGAACATAAAGCCCAGAAATAAACCCACACATTTGTGAATACTTGAATGATAAATGACTTCAACAAATGAGTTGGAAGAAGACAGAATTTTTAATAAATGATCCTGGGACAATTGGGTATCCAAATGAAAATATGAAACCGGATCCTTTATCACCTGCCATTCACAAAAGCAGTTCTGGGTAGATAAAGATGTAAATGTTAATGGCAAAACTATAAGCTTTTGAGAAAGTAATGTAGCAATAGCTTCATGATCTTAAAGTAGGGAAGGCTTTCTTAAGACATAGGAAGAGTACTAATCATACATAGAACTGTTGATATATGGTCAGAAATAAACTTAAACATTTATTTGTCACAGGTGCTAAAGGAATTCAGGGAAGGAAAGGGAGGTCGGTCTTAGTAATGGTGTGGTAACAACTGGGTACAGTGCAGATCAATTTGAACCTTGACTCCTACTTAGTATCATACACAAAAATAAAGTTGGGTTCTAGATCTAAATGTGAAAGGTAAAAAATTAAGTAGTTAAAGGAGATTGCCTTCATAAGGTAGGCAAAGATTTCCTAAACAGGATATATAAATAGCCACTTAATAAAACCCCAACATGGTATATTTCATTAAAATAAAAAATTACTGCGTATCCAAAGATAGTATTTAAAAAGTGAAAAAGCAAGTCACTGCTTGGAAGAAAGTATTTGCAGTATTTTCATGGAAAAGGCTATGAACCAGAACATAAAAAGAGATTCAGTAAACATTTCCATGAAAATCAGATATGAATGCCTTTGAACATCATTTTTGACGGTTCTTTATCACTAAAGCAAAAAGACAAGTAAATAATTAGGTTGAATCTTTGATTGAACAGGTAGAATTGTATACATAGGAAAGTGATTTTTTAAATTCTGGAATTAAGTTGGATCAGATTATTAGTTTCAAAATACATAAAAATCTAACTTTTCTCATAGTGCTAACCAATTTATATGGAAATAGAAAAAAACCATTGACAATATAATTAAAACCTATAAACTTTAAAGGAGCTTTGAGGAATAAATTTTGTAAGAGTAATACATCTTTATGAAGGAAAGTAATTTCTTGAAGGACAGTACTATAGTATTGAATATGTGGCATAATATTCCAATGAAAAGCCTTAAAATAAAATTATGTGTCCTTTATAAAATAACATAACCTTTAACACAGATTAATAGAAATTACATAAGAATAAATGTGTGAAAATGGCCAATAAAAAAAGTATGGTAATAAGAATTTGTCTTCCTAGGTACTAACTTTTCTAGTAAGGTACTATAACAGAAGCAGCACAAATTTGGCACAAAATATAAGTGGGAAGTTACTGAATGGAAAAAGATGGTATTTCCCTTTATAGAGAAAAAGGACATCTTAATAAATGAAACAAGTATTTCAAGAAAAAATTAGCGCTTACCTCACACTATAAACAAAAACCGGTTTTAGTTGGAGTATAAATTAAATGTAAAAAATAAAGGTATCAGAAAATTTAGGAACTTATATGTATAACCTCATCAATAAAGGGAACTACAAAAGCTACACTTTGTGTCCAAGAAATATAAATTCATGGAAGATACACTTTAACCATTAAAAGGTTTATCAAAAGATAAAACATATGCTGGGAAAACAGTTTTATTAGACATGACAAGTAGTAGTTGTGTCTCTAAAAACAAACTATAAATGAATGTGACAGAAAACCTAATAGACAATGGGCAGCAAGTAAAGGATACAGTTTACAGAGCAAGTGCTGTTTTTGTTTTTTCATTCTTCAGGTAGGTAAGAACACTTGCAATGAAAGTACATCTACTTTGAGTGGAGGTGCTGGGAAATGGGCCTTATATAGACTGTTAGGACTGTGGCTTACTCAGCCTTTTGCAAAAAATTTAAAATTCACCCTTTACCCAGTAATCCCTCCAAAATAAATGAAACTACTAGTATGTAGGGATATGTTCAGTGATATTTTTTTTACAATTGTGTTTGTGTTGGCGAAAGAGTGAAAACAACTTGAATATCCCATTAGTATATTAATGATAGGACTGTATTGAGTGAGTGTACTTGAAATATCTGGCTAGTATCAAAAACAATGAATTGACTTTAACTCCCTTGAAGAGATCTCTACAATACTAAATGAAAAAAGTAAGTTGCAGAGCAATATCTCATTTTTGTTAAGGAAAAGAAAATAAACATGACATCGATTTGTGGATAATCGTGTATATATATATTTGTGTGCTTATGGAGCTTCAGGTAGGATAGGAATAAGACTGGCCAAGAGAGAAGGAAATTATTTAACTTCTTTTATACTACTTTACATTGTTTTACTAGTTGGGTTTACATAAAAAATTTTTTTCGTATTGGATGTGGCTAGATATTAGAAGGTAGGAGCTTTCATGTTTCAAGTTTCCTCTAGAAAAGTTTATTCTGTAAAGGAGGCAAGAAGACTTAATACATCAAGTCATTATTTTCTTGGCCTTTTCAAGTCTTTTTGAGGGTAGAGTTGAATCCCAGTTCTCTGGTTTTCATATACTATTCTTGAAACAGCTTTCCTATATAATGACAAAGAATATTCTGGTTGAAGCTTTTGGAGAAGTATATTGTGGAAATCTATGTAACTGAGAAGGGAATCAATAAAGGCCCAGATTTAAATTTTTAGTAGTTGATGTTTTACCCAAATAGCTGAAGTTCTAAGGTTCTGTTTTTCTTTCCTGATAGCTCCATCAGGGCACTGTCCCTGTTTCTTACACGGTAACAACAGTGGCACCGCATGGGATTCCACTCTGCACAGGCCAGCACATCCCTGCTTGCAGTACCCAACAGGTCCCAGGATGCTCTGTGGTTTTCAGTGGACAGCACCTCCCTGTCTGTAGTGTGCCTCCTCCGGTAAGTCCGCAGCCCCTCTTTAGAATGGCTAAGTGTGTCGTGTAAGCAAACAGAATTGAAGAGACTGCCTTTTGTAAAAAGCTTTTCACTTCCAAGTAAAGGGCAATTTTATTGCAACAGAAGTCTCAAAGTATACTTACAATGACAGTTTAATACAATTAGCTTTAAAACGATGTATTTTTACATTAACTAAATTTATACATATTTGAATATCCTGAAGATCAAAGCATGGTCCTTCATATATCAACATTGTTTATAATTAAACCTTGATAAAGGTTGAGTTGAGGGTACTAACATAGGATATTGAACTAGTTAGTTATAAAGTCTCACAGGCTTTACTGATCAACAGTAATAGTCTCAGCACTTACGGGATTCTAACAGGCACTTCGAGTGCTTGGTGTTACTTATTTAACACGAGAGGAAGCCCGCTGTAGTAAAAATGGTATCCCCATTTTCTAGGTGATGAAATTGAAAAATGTCCCAGAGACAATTAGTATGAGAGAACAGGGATTCACACCCACTTCTTTCTGCCTTTTAAGCTTATGCTTTATCCTTTATTCTACCAACCTCCAGTCCAACCTCCTTATTTCACCTCCTTATTTCACTGTAATCCAGAGGATTTAAATGACTGTCTAAGGTCTTCAAAGGAAAGCACTTTGCTGAATCTAAATATAATCCTAATATCCTTATTTCAATTTGAGATTAAAAGGAACACATAAACACCAACACTAGTTTAACTTATTTATCCCAAGCTAGGTTTGGTTTCTCAGTAAGAGATTATGGAGTCAGTGTACTAAATTAGCAGACTAAAATTATGAGAGACATAACATAAAGCACTTAACTGTGAATCGGGCTCTTAATAAATATAAAAATTCTAGAAATAAAAACATTTCTCTAAGATTGTAAAGGAGAACTTCTTGGAAAGGAAAGCAGTAATACCTGCTACTTCTTCAGTCAAGTAGAGAGGGCTTCCTCTTCTGTGCAACACTTTTCACCCCATTTCATAGGACATTAGGTGTTTTGACTAATTTGTGAGAACTGTATAAAATACAGAATTAAGTACTAATTACCAGTATTTTATTAACAGATGAAAAAATACACTTGTTTCATTGTTAATATAGGTTACTAAAACATTTTGGTATTTTGAGGGGGGTATGGCAATGATATTTCAATCTCAATGTATAGACTTTTAAAAAATTGTTACCACTGGTTATACATTCTGATACTTTTTAACAACAAATAACACTATCTTTTACAGATGCTTCAAGCATGTTCAGTTCAGCACTTACCAGTACCATATGCTGCGTTCCCACCCCTTATTTCTAGTGACCCATTTCTTTTACATCCTCCTCACCTTTCTCCCCATCATCCGCCTCATTTGCCGCCACCGGGCCAGTTTGTCCCTTTCCAGACACAGCAATCACGATCGGTAGGTATCTGCTCTTGTGTCTTTAATTTTCACAGAATGTGTAGAGACCCTAAGAGGCAGATTAATTTAGTAGATGTAATTTGTTACCATTTAAAAACTATAATTTAGATTCTTAAAAGAATCAGGGAATTCACAGACCTACAAAAAAATAACAAGCATATTTACCTACAATTAACTTGCTTTCTTAAATTTTCCTAGTTGTTTTTTTTTTTTTTTTTTTTTCCTTAAAGGGTGGGGCTTGAATTCACCCTGAGATCAAGACCTGAGCTGAGTCAGACGCTTAACTGACTGAGCCATCTAGGAGCCCTTCTAGTTCTTTTATATGTGTTTTGTATAATTTAAATTTCTTCTCTCATATCGGCAGTCCTGCAGGAAGTAAATCTGAAGAAAAATTCAGTTCTGTTTTTTCCTTTTATGTATTTCTGAAATAGAAAGTGAAAATATAAAATTGTTTATACTTGCCACAATAATTTTATTCATTTAGGCAAGTAAAGTAACTTTCTGACCCTCAATCTTTTTTTTTCTTAAGTCCTGTTTTTCTGTATTCTGATGAAAAGAAGATGAGATCGTCTGTTAACATAATTCTGTCTTGGGACTGGAATATAGCTAAGAGGCATATTTTGGAGGGTAGGGGGTTGGAGGAGGGATAAGCACTGTAGAAGAGGAAGGGAGGGCACAGGAAGAAGGTCCAGATATCTTTTGGACTGGCCATATTGAGCATCTGAACCATCAGGCATGGGTAAAGATTTCAGCCCTGTGAAAGGAACTTGACAGTGTATTCTACAGAACCTAACCATCCTTTACCAAGGATTTATGCACCAGACTGGGTCTCAGGTAGAGGTGAACTTAATGGCTGCTCTCCTGAAAACTGTAGAAGCCAATTTTGACAGAAGTTTGGCTAATCCAAAAAGTTAGAACTACTTCTACAAGAAAAGCTTTTATTAGAATCAGGGCAGGATTGATGCCAAGATGTTTCTTAGTTTCCATTACCTGGGAATTCAAGGTTAAAACAAAATTTAGCCATCACTTATTCCTGGGTTTGGAATCCTTTAAAAGGTCCGGTCACATAATCAATTCAGAACTTAGGTTGTGTTATCACAGTGTCAGCCGTTGTAATTTCTCTCAACCATGCATAAGCTCCCACATTAAAGTGTAACCACTTATGTTTGAATAATGTATTGATACTGCCTAACTGCAAGGAGAAGTCAGAGTAACATTTAAGCATAAATGTTCATAGCAGCATTATTCCTAATAGCCAAAAAGTGGAAAGAGTTCAAATGTCTCATCAGCTGATGCAGTGGATTATTTTTTTAACTATAAACAGGAATGAAGTACTGTTGTACTAAGTACAAGATGGATGAGCCTTGAAAACATTATGCTAAGTGACAGAAGCCAGATACAAAGGACACACATGATTTCACACATGTGAAATGTCCAGAACAGGCAAACTTTGGAAACAGAAGGTAGATTGGCAGTTGTCCAGGGCTTGGGGAGGACTGGAGAAATTGGGTAGTGGACTGCTTGATGGGCACAGGTCGGGGGTGGAGGGATGAAAATGCTATGGAATTAGGTAGTGGTGATGGTTACACAACTCTTGTGCATCTACCAAAATCTATTGAATTGTACTCCTTAGAGGGTCATTTCTATAGTATGTGAATTATACCTTAGTAAAGCTACTGTCAAGAAAAAAACATGCTCTGTGCTTTGATTTTGTACATTGTCTCAGTGTTCATAATACACTTTTGAAGTAGGCTATGAACATGTCAGTTCTGTAGATAATAAATAATGAGGTTCATGTTACATTATTTATATAAAAGTTACATGGCTGTTTAGTGACAACAACAAGGATCTGTCTGATGTATTAGAAATACAGCATCATGCCTGCTGAATTTTATCCCTTTTAGCCCTGGTTTTGCTTTATAAATATATACCCTATGTGGGACGCCTGGGTGGCTCAGTCAATTGAGCAGCTGACTCTTGATTTCAGCTCAGGTCATTATCTCACAGTTGGTGAGATCAAGCCCCGTGTTGGGCTCTGTGCTGACAGCGTGGAGCCTGCTTGGGATTCTGTCCCTCCCTCCCCCACTCATGTGTGCATGCTCTTTCTCTCTCTCTCAAACTTTAAAAATAGATAAATATATACTATGCTCAATTTCATCTCTTAAAGATTAAGTGCCTGAAAATTTTGTGAGTAGGTAAGTGTGTATGACTAAAAAATAATTTTAACTTTCATATGATTGACTTACCCTTTTTGTCTCTTTTTAAAGAGAAGTTTCAGATAATAAAAGAACTGTATGGGGGAGCCTGACTGGCTCAGTTGCTAGAGCACTTGACTCTTAATCTCAGGGTCATGAGTTCAAGCCCCACGTTGAGCGTGGAGCCTACTTCAAAAAAAAAAAAGAAAGATACCTTTGTTTGTTTGGTTTTTTTAAATTTTTTTTTAATGTTTATTTATTTCTGAGACAGAGGGAGACAGAGGATGAGTGGGGAGGGGCACAGAGAGAGGGGGACACAGAATCCGAAGCAGGCTCCAGGCTCCGAGCTGTCAGCACAGAGCCCAACACAGGGCTCGAACTCACAGACCGTGAGGTCATGACCTGAGCCGAAGTCGGACGCTCAACCAACTGAGCCACCCAGGCGCCCCAAAGAAAGATATCTTTGAATGGATAGTGGAAATGTTTAATGACGTGTTTCAGAAAGTGTCTTATTGAAATCCAATTAAAGACAGGAAGATACTACAGTCTGTTCACATGTATGAATTTAGATTGATATAAACATGAAGAAATAAATGGCCTTAAAAGTGTTTTGTGGGTAGTTAATTTTTATTATTATAAAACACTCTCTAAACACTAGGTATCTAATATACTGGAAGTATGTTAATATATTAGTTTGCGTTTTTCCTCCCTCAGCCTCTGCAAAGGATAGAAAATGAAGTGGAACTCTTAGGAGAACATCTTCCAGTAGGAGGTTTTACTTACCCTCCATCGGCCCATCCCCCAACATTACCTCCATCAGCTCCCTTGCAGTTCCTAACCCATGATCCTTTGCATCAGGAGGTGTCCTTTGGAGTAGTAAGTTTTCATTCATTGTTATTAATTTATTACTTGCTTGGATAACTTACGCCTAACTTTTATGTTTTAAACTAGTTGTGTCTGTGTTAACATTTAAGACATAGGAAATGTGACTTAAAGAACTTTGTAGATATTTTGGTTTCTTTGGGTTTTTTTTTTTTTTTTTAACTTTGTTGGTTTTTTAAGAAGAGAGACTGTTTGACAGATTAAATAGTTGCAAAGGTGGAATGATCTTAAATTGTTTTAACATTTTCCCCTTACAGCCTTATCCTCCGTTTATGCCTCGGAGGCTCACAGGACGTAGTAGATATCGATCCCAGCAGCCAATACCACCTCCCCCTTATCATCCCAGCTTACTACCATATGTGTTGTAAGTTCTGTTTTTCTCATTTTAATGAATTCTGAATTTTTACACCCTTGAGAGTTTATTTTATGAAATGAATATCTTCTCTGTGATTTATAATTTAGGCTGTGTTAGATATTAGGTTTTTTTTTTTTTAACGTTTATTCATGTTTTTAGAGATAGAGACAGAGCGTGAGCAGGGGAGGGGCAGAGAGAGAGGGAGACACAGAATCTGAAGCAGGCTCCAGGATCTAAGCTGTCAGTGCAGAGCCTGACACGGGGCTCGAACTCATGAACTGCGAGATCATGACCTGAGCTGAACTCGGACGCTTAACCAACTGAGCCACCCAGGCACCCCCAGATATTAGTTTTTATTTAATGTTGAGTGGTTGGGGTGGGGGACCATTTAAAGGTGAACTAAAGAGAAGAGCCAAGGACAAGGGAGAAGTGGGAGAGGAAGAAATTTGTGAGCCAGAAAATAGGTTTAACAAATCAAAAGGTAGAAAAATTGACAGTTTTTGCCTCTTACGCAGCTGTCATCACTTGTCACCTTTGATTATCCAGCTTTCGATGCTGCTGCTTTTCTCAAGGGAAGAGAGAAAAGTTATCTGTGCCTTAGAAATATTGTTAGGATTACATTTGTAACATACACCCGTGGGTTAAACGTGATAGCTCTTTTTTTCTCTCTCATGGAATGAAGTTCAGAAGTAGACAATTCAGGGATTGTTTGTTACCCCATAACTGAGGAATGGTTCTACCATCTTCAAAATTTTATGGCTTTCTCTATGTGATTAAAGATGGTTCCTCAAGTTCTAGCCATTACATCTATACTCCAGCTAGTAAAAATGAAAATGGATCTCTCTGCCCATCTCTCAAGGCTACTTCCTAGAAGTTGCATGTCTTGTACTCCTGCCTACATCCCATTGGCTAGAATTTAGTCTTGTGCCTATAATTAATTTCTAAGAAGGGTAGGAAATGTTTTGTACAGAGGGCCATGTGCCAATGTCACACTATTTTGATAATTATAGCTTTATTATAAGTCTTAAAATCAGACAGTATCAGAACTTGGTTCTTAAAATGATTTAAAGTCTTGAATGATCCATACAAAGTTTAAAATCAGCTAGGTTTCTACTAAAGCATAGCTTGCTGGGATTTTGGTGTAGGGACTGCATGAAATCTGTAAATCAGTTTTGGAAGAGAATTGACATCTTCTAGTCCACTCAACAGTATATTTCTTTATTTGTTCATTTAAAAAAAATTTTTCCCAGCAGTGTTTTTAGTTTTTAATTGTATAGGTCTTGTACATGTTTTATTAAACTAATCCATAATATTTCATATTTTTTATGCTATTCTGAATGGTATTTTTAAAATGTCAGTTTTTGTTTATTGCTAGCAAAGTCCATTTCATTAAAATTGCCACTGAGTAACACTGACCGTTCTTTATCCCTGTAGCATTAGCCTTGTTCTTCCCACCTGTTCATTGAAGTGATGTACCAGTGTATCAATGCTAGTTTTGATTATTTCACTGCAGATCAATGCTTCCAGTGCCACCTGCAGTGGGCCCAACTTTCAGCTTTGAATTGGATGTGGAAGATGGAGAAGTAGAAAATTATGAGGTTAGTAGGTGAACTGTGAGTTTGTTTGCATAGTATTATACACAAAAGAAGTATTTTTTTACTCATTCACTCATTCATCTAATTAAACATGTATTAGATAAATCGTTGTACATTTCACAATACAAATATATCAAAAAGTGGTTAGCATCCTTAAGGATATTTCTACATGTACCACACAGCTGTGATAATGAGATAGACTTTGGTCCTGTATTAGAATTATATATAATTCCTTTGAGAGAATGTACATGAGAAAGCAGTGAATTATGATTGGATATTCTGAAAAGATTTTGTGGAAGCACAGTTGTTTAACCTGGCTCCTGAAGGATGGGAAGGCTGCTTTATGCGTGAGATTGAGGTAGGAAAGTGCTGGATATTCTTGAGGAACAACATTGGTGACTAAAGTGAATATTGCGGGAGGAAGGTGCCTCCCAGGTGCCTCATATTATTGGAGGTTAGGAAGAGGAGGTGCAGTTTAGGGGTTGGAAGGCAACTTTGTATTGTTGAATGTGAGCGACAGTGTCACTTTGTTTTGATACTGCTAGTTCTCTTTCTCACTCCATCCTCACTCAGTCTCTATTTGGACACTGTGAATAGAAGCTAGAGACAGGGAAGAGACACATACATACACACACATACACAATCTTAAAACACCTTTAGTTTGGTTTTTTTTTTTTGGTTTTTGTTTTGTTTTTAACACATGTGAAAGAGATCAGGCCAGATGGTATAATATTCTGTAGTTTTCAAAATGGTATTGTGTCATTTTCTTTCTATATATATAGTCACACTGCCCTGACCTTTGGATTTCATTTCCATTTAATTTTTTTAGTATTTTATTTACTTTTGAGAGAGAGAGGGAGGGAGTAGGGGGTATAGAGAATCCCAAGCAGGCTCCGCGTTGACAGCAGAGAGCCTGATGCAGGGGTCAAACCCAGGAACTGTGGGATCATGACCTGAGCCAAAGTCAGATGCTTAATTGACTGAGCCACCCAGGTACCCCTCCATTTCCAGATTTCTAGAGAGATAAAGGGGCTGTAAAGATTTTCTGGTTTTGTTTCTACACTGATGACTTTAGTTTTCTGCAAAGGAGTTAGTTGTCCTTTGGGCATTCTGTACTAAAAGGAAGTCATAAGTCATGTCGCCAAAAAAGACAGCTCTTGATTAAATGATCATGTACCCATTAATGAAAAAAACCGTGATATACTATCCCAGTGTAAGAAAAATATTTTTATTTGGCATTACCTTTCTAAACTATATTTTAGGTTAAATATGTTTGATCTTCTGCAGTCATACTTTAATCCAGTCAAGAATTTTTTGCTTTTCTTGTTTTGACCTAAAATCCAGTTTAGAAAGGTATTCCAGTGCCAAATAAAAAAATACTTTTGCATTCTTGCCTAAGTGCCTTTACTCCCTTTGTCCTTCTGCCTAAGAACTTTCCTCCTCCTCCACATTTAAAACTTAGCCATCTTTTAAGACCCAGCTAGAAATACTACGTCTATGAAAGGCATTTCTAGTCCATTTCCAGATCCAAATGAGTTTCTCCCTCCTTTTTGTTCTTAAAGTTCTTACGAAACCATGCGTACTGGGGCGCCTGGGTGGCTCAGTCAGTTAAGTGTCCAACTTCAGCTCAGTTCATGATCTCACGGTTCAAGAGTTTGAGTCCCGCCTTGGGCTCTGCACTGACAGTGTGGAACCTCCTTGGGATTCTCCCTCTCTGCCCTTCCCCCACTTATGTGTACATGCTCTCCCTCTCTCCTTTCCTCCCTCCCTTTGTCTCTCCCTGTCCGTCTCCCTCTCTCCTAAAAAAGTAAGTAAACCTAAAAACAAAAAGAAAGCCATGCAGACTTGTCATGTTCTGCCTTCAGGTGTCTTGCTTGCTAGATCATATAAATTCATTGAAGACTTGATTATCATAGCCTCCACCCAGTAAGGGCTTAATGATCATACTTTATTGAATATAGTTGTCTTAAGTTGTTTTCATTGACCCAAGTGTCCTGTAGTATAAAACAGTTAATACCAGCTATATTCTAAATTTTATGTGCTAATTGTAATCAGCATCAATTAAATTTAACAATTTGCTATCTAACATTTTAAAAGGACTTAGGGGCATGCATGGTGAAGGAGGAGCAATTTATTTAGATGACCCAATTCTCCAAATAAAGCTGTATCGAAAACAGCATTGTGGCTTCAAATATCACAGCATTAATTATTGAGATTTTGGGAAGTTGATTCTATTCCTCTCATTGTCCATCATCATTTCATTGTTATACATTCTCTGTGTATACCCTGTGGTAGCCTAAGAAAGAGGGGAAAGCAGCATACGAAAGACTGGAAAATTGTAGAATAAAGCAAAATGAGTAATTAGAACCAATGAAAACTGGGAGAAAGGAGGTACTGTTGTAAAATCAGTAAGTGTAATAGCAGCCATATATTGAAACATAACAACTGTCTTAAAATCCATGAGTTCTTAGTGATGACTTCAAAAAATAAAAGAAAAAAACTCATTGGCCTACCCTTTTCTATTTAAATTATGCTACTGAGTACAGTTTCATATGGGGCAGTTGCTCAATATTAGTAATATTTCATCTAATTAAGAAAATGATAGAATATTACCATTTTGCCATCTTTAATGGATTAATGGTCCTAGGCATGATGAGCCTAATGGGAATAGTTGAAGCCACCAATTTATAGGAAGTACAGGGGACAGGAAAACACAAATCTTGGGTAGGTAGGTTCAGTCAGCAAAAATCAGACTGTGAATTTGTACAAGCCATTGACCCGGTTTGTTCAACAGAACAAACAGTATCTAAAAAAAGATACTAGAGACCTGTCAAACAGTGGTAAGGTACGGATTGATTTGGATCCTGATTTGAACAACTATTTTTAAAAGTGTTTTCGGAAATAATTGAAACAATCAGAGATGCTTAACATTTAAGGAATTGTTAATTTTTTAGGTGTGATGTTACTGTGATTATATTCTTTTAAAACTTCTTTTACTTTTGAAAATGGTGAGTCTCAACTTGAGGACAGTTTTACTCCACCCTGGCCCCCAGGGTATTTAGCAACATCTGGAGACAGTATTGGTGTGCTGTTACTAGCATCCAGCAGCTGGAGGCTGGGGGCTGCTACTAAATATCCCACAATACACAAGGACAGCCTCCCTCCCCCCCCCACCACCAATGAAATTTTGTCCAGCTCAAAATGTCAGAAGGGCTGAAGTTGACAGACTGTTTTAAAGATATACACAGAACTATTTTATCAATGAAATACAATATTTTACTTTTGTTTCAAAATAATCTGGGATTTAGGAGTGGACAGTACTAGGTGAAATTAGCCATGAATTGTTGAGTCTGGGTAATTGGCATGTGGAAGTTCATTATGCTGTTTTCTACTAGTGTATGTATTAAAAATTTTCCATATTAATGATAGGGTTGCGGTTTTTTGTTGTAGGGGTTTTCGATTATTGAAATAGAAAACTTAGAGATTAAAATTTTTACTCCTTTTGCCCCCTTTCTAGGCCCTCTTAAACCTGGCAGAGCGACTGGGAGAGGCTAAGCCTCGAGGACTGACTAAAGCAGATATCGAACAGCTTCCTTCTTATCGGTTCAATCCTAATAACCACCAGTCAGAGCAGACTTTGTAAGTACATTTTGCCGACGTCACTCTATGTGAAATTTCCTTTTTTACCTTTATAAAATAAAAACTTGAAAGTCAAAGATAACTTGATAAATAGTCTCTATTGCATACCCTAGGCCTGTTCCGTATGGTAGCCACTAGTCATGTGTGGCTGTTTAAAATTTTAAAGTTAAGTTTATTGCACTAGCTAGTGATACTGTGTTGGAAGATGTTCAACATTTCTGTCTCAGAAAGTTTTGTTGGACAGTGCTGTTCTGTATTTTGAGGTTGCCTAGAAATTGTTTTTGATTATTTTATTATTAAAAAAATTTTTTTTAATGTTTATTTTTTTTCTTGAGAGAGAGAGTGCAAACAGGGGATGGGCAGAGAGAGAGGAAGATGCACAGAATCCAAAGCAGGCTCCAGGCTCTGAGCTGTCAGCACAAAGCCCGATGTGGGGCTTGAACTCATGAACCCCGAGATCATGACCTGAGCCAAAGTCGGATGCTTAACCAACTGAGCCACCAGGCACTCCACTTTTATTTTTTTAATGTTTATTTTTGAGACAGAGAGAGAGAGAGTGGGGGAGGGAGAGAGAGGAGGAGACACAGAATCTGAGCTGTCAGCACAGAGCCTGACGTGGGGCTCAAACCCACAAATCATGAGATCACGACCTGAGCTGAAGTCAGACGCTTAACCAACTGAGCCACACAGGCACCCCTAGAATAGTTTATGTAAGATTGAAGAGTCTCATACATGTAAAGATTGAGGTTTTTACCTAAACACTCTGCTTATTATTATCTTTAATAACAACTTTATGGAGATATAATTCACATTTAAAGTGTACAGTTTGGGAGTGCCTGGGTAGCTCAGTCAGTTAAGCGCCCAACTCTTCATTTCAGCTTGGGTCATGATCTCACGGTTCATGGGTTCGAGTCTTGCATTGGACTCCGTGCTAACATCGCGGAGCTTGCTTAGGATTCCCTCTCTACCCTTCCCCTGCTCGCTCTCTTATTCCTCTCTCAAAATAAGTAAATATTAAAAATATTTGTTTAATTAAATAAAATAAACTTTAAAAATAAAATTTTCGTGATGATCTCTCAGTAGAGCAAAGCACTCTTACTAAATGTCTTAAGGTTATGATTATTTCAGGGTATTGATAGATTACTTTGTCTTAAAATTTAAATGACATTTTGAAAAGTGAGATGGTAAATGGTGTTGTAGGCTTCAGTAGTCATAACAAAATAGGAAACCACTTGGTTTTATGGTTAAATGATCTTTTTGCTTTTTTTAGGTGTGTAGTATGCATGTGTGATTTTGAGTCAAGGCAGCTACTTAGAGTTTTACCCTGTAACCACGAGTTCCATGCCAAGTGTGTCGACAAATGGCTTAAGGTAAAGAGATGGTATCTGTGAAGAGAGTAACATTGAATTCTTTTTTACTGACTGTAGTTTTAAATCCATTGCTTGTGGAGGGTGGGTAAGGGGACAAAATTTTCAATGATTTCTGTGAATGAAGAGAAAACATCAGTAAAAATTAACTACAGTCATTAATGTGGGAGTAACTTGAAAATGAGTTATCTGTCCTTGGTCATCAGTGTTTCCTTTCTCATGGTGTGTGGGGACAAGGCCTGAACTTGACGGGCCATTTTTCTCTTAAGAGTTTACAGGTGGACCTCACTGGAGCTCCTTTGTCAGAGATTTACTTGGGAAATAAACCTCTAGTGCTTCTTACTTAATTCTGATCATTTTTTCTTTTGTAGATCTGAAAAACCCAAAGGACACAAGTTCTATATTTTATAATAGTAGAATGAAAATATGATGCAGTAAAATAATTTAAAGATGATCAACTGTTTTTTTGTTTGTTTTGGTTTTGGTTTGTTTTTTTTTGAGCATTCTGATTAGGAGATAATACCACTGGGGTAGAGAAGTTTACAGTTTGGTGAGTAAGACAGAGAAGTTAAAATAGAATCAGTCTTTTCTCTGTGAGCACAGATTAAGGGTGCCCAGTTTAGCCCAAACCGAACCCTGAAGGCAAAGGGTCTTAACTTTTCAGAAGAAGAAAGTATTTTATGTACTCACAACCCTGTCATGTGGGAACAGAGACTGACCCAAAAATGACAGATTCCGTATGGCTGATAGCGAGAGTGGCAAGAGAAGAGCCGTTCAAAGCTATGGCCAGTGAGTGACCGGCTTATGAGTGTGAGGGAGTGTGGACTTGATCCCAGAAACAGTGTGGAAGGCTGTGCTTGAGATTGTGTTTTAGAAAGACAACTGGCCACTGTTCGGGGACCAGAAAGGGAGAGATCTTTCTGAGAAATGGGGAGATGGAATAATGGGTCCTGGGCTAGCCAGAGAACAAGTTCTGGCAATTGGATGAAAAGAGGAGGACTGATTCGAGAACTGTCAAAATGTAGAAATGGGAATATTTGATGAATGATGGATGTGGAACGTAGAGCAGGTAATGCTTAGGTTTCTGCCTTTGGCAACTCGAAAAATGGTGGTGCCATTTGTTGAGATGGAGTTTTTTTTTTTTTGTTTTTTGTTTTTTTTTTTTTACATTTATTTATTTTTGAGAAACAGAGTGAGACAAAGCGTGAGCAGGGGAGGGGCAGAGAGAGGACACACAGAATCTGAAGCAGGCTCCAGGCTCTGAGCAAGCGGTCAGCACAGAGCCCGATGCGGGGCTCGAACCCACAGACTGTGAGATCATGACCTGAGCCGAAGTCGGACGCTCAACCGACTGAGCCACCCAGGCGCCCCTGAGATGGAGTTTTAAGCTAGTTATTAAATCTGAACTGGTGATAGGTAATCTTGTTGGTGTGATAAAACAGACCTATTAGGAAAATCCTCAGCTACTAAGTCTGAGTTGATGGTGTATTTTTTTTTTAAGAAAGATTAAATGATTACTTTGTACCTTTTTAAAGGAATAAAGAATGTAAAAACTATATGGGAGGTAAAAATAGTTTATTGCTTTTGACGTATTTCATTGTGTGACTCACAATTCGGACAAGTTTTTTTCTCTTTTATGTTTTAGGCAAATCGTACTTGCCCAATTTGCCGAGCTGATGCTTCAGAAGTGCATCGGGATTCAGAATGACCAACCTAAGAGCACAAGTTTAGTTTGGGTGTTCCTCATCACATGTATATACGGACTATCCATTGAACTTAATCTGTGTGGCTTCCAGCCCTCCCTTTACCAAAAGGGTCAATGGACCTTTCTTTGCACTGTGTGACTTAATCAACTATAAAAGCTTACAATTAGTCTTCACAATTATGGGATTGTTATACTAACCGTGTGATTGGAACTCCAAAGACTTTTTCTTTAGCTTAATTTTGTGTGTGCACTAACATTCCCTGGTTTTTGTGTGATCATTCCGAGTGTTGCTGCAAGATTACAGTGGACGTGATCTTTTAGCATGTGCTTTTATAAAAAGTGGTAGCTCCAGATGATATAGCAATCTACCTTATATAGAGCCTTCAGAAACTGTGAGTGGAAATGAATGCAGCGTGTGACTGTTGGTGATAAATGTATCTGTGTGAGAGAGAGAGTGTGTGCGCAACTACTTGTGTGAGGGCATGGTCGCTAACGTGTGTCTGAGATCCTATGTACCAGCATGTACCAAGAATGTGTGTGTAGTTTTAATTATGCTGCAATGTATAATCTGGTGTGTTATTTAAACAGCACTAGTACTGTACACTGGTTTTTTCCCTTGTGTTTGCTGTTGCACACTGATTGCTAAGGGTGCATCAATGATAAGCATTGAATACTCCATCCCCTTCCCTCCCAGTGAATGGAATGAGAAAAGCCTTCTTCCTTTGCTTCAGGCAGCTGTCACCTTCTCTTCGTCGGTGGTCCCGAGTGGGTCACTTAAGAAAAAAAGTGTAACAGATTCTCACTCCATGAACCTGATTTTTTGATTCTGTTGTGGGAAAAAATTTTGTACTCTCCAACTTGCTGTTTCCAAAAAGAAGGTGCAATATCATACATCATCAGTTAGCAATATTAGCATTTCAATCAGTGATTTGAATGTTGATGGTTTGTTTTTTTCCTTTACATTTCCAGTAAGCTTCTTACAGGAAGCACCTGTGATTTTTTTTTTTTTAATGTTTAGATTTGTAGTCTATTCTGAAGATATTTGAGTAATATATTTCTAAGACTACCGCTCGTCCCACGAAGTCTCACCTCCTTTACTTCCACCAGAACAAAATTTGTTAACTAATTCAGCTTGACTTCTGATATGTTCTTTGTTAAGCTCTCATAGGCAACTAAAATATTTTAAGAAAACTCTATTTCTGTTCGTATTGATTCACCTGCCAACCTCCAATTCTGAAAGTTGTCTAGTAGTGCTTCTCCTGGAAACCCTCATTTCCAGGATGGGTCAAGTGCTGTGACAGCTTGAATTCTTAGACCTGATGTGCTTTGATGTTTTATTGCTTTTAAAAATTTTTTTTTGTTTGAGAAAAATTTAATATAACAGGTCCAGAATACTTGCAGTATAAATGAAGATTTGATTTTTGTATAAAAAATAATGCTGTAAAACAGGAATTGACCTTCATTTAGTCGATCTGAAATACATAGCTGTGTGGGTTTTGTTTTGTTTTTTGTTTTTTTTTTATAGGTTCATTGAGCATCATTTAGATTGTTTAAAGTCATTTTTCCAGCCATGTTTCAATTCCTCTCCTTCTGTTGTATTCAGCATTGTCTGCCTCTTCCTGCAGTTGGTGTCATTGCTTTGTTCGCAGTAGCACAAGCTGCATAATCCCAGTCAGGACTGTGAGGACTCTCCGCCAGCCTCACTCAGCTCTCAGCTGGCTCTGTGTCAGTTTTCTCCTCAGACAGTGTTAACGACTTGTTACTGCCATGCTACTTGCCTTCCCTTGAAGTCTCCATAGACTCATCCCAGCTTAGAGTTCAGTAAAGTCAATTCACACAGAAGCACAATTTTGCCCTTTTCCAGACACTGTTGCCTCTATCTAGTCATACAAATAGGATTTTGCACACTTTGTTTGCCCCTGTATTTGTCAGTGCATCAGAAATACATCTCAACAGTAGTAAAGTGCACGTTACTTTTAACTCATTGGGACACTCCCCACCTGTTCCTGATGAATAAAAAGTGTGTTAAAGACCAAAATTATTGGCATAATAATCAGCTACATTACAAATCACGTATAGTTTAATCTTTTTTTTAATTAAAAAATCATGTTGAAAATGGCAAAAGCCCATCTTATACATAGACTCTTTTATATAGCTGCAAAAAATTTATATCTGTACAGATCTAACATAACACTACTACACTCAGTATTCATTTTATTGAAGCATGCAAGTAAAGCACTTTTTCTAATTTATATAGATACCTAATTAACAAGGCACATTGTACTAATGACTAGGAAAAGTAGCCTTTTCTCCCCTCCCTCTGACGATGAATTCTTGTCATACAATCCCTTGTCCAGCAAATTTTTGAGAGGCATTTGGCAACTTAGGAGGCAGCAGGGTCTATTTTGGTAAAATCCTGGATTGTCGCCCTCTTGTGACTGATCTCTCTTTGGGAATGTCTTTCTGTGCATGGGGCCCTTAGAGATGTGTACAGACTTGCTTATTAGGTGGGTAGTGCGGATTAGGAGCATATGTGCATGTGCTCTGAACCAGCTCACGCCAGCCACGGTGAGCGCCTGTGTGGCGACCAGAAGAGAAGGAACAGTTGATTCATGCCCGGCTGTTGCCACCTTGAGCGATGCGCCAGGTAGCAGGCAGATGTTGGTTTGTTGCCTTCTTCCTCTTTTCTCCTAAAACGATATTGGCTTTACCATCTTAACTCTGCTGTGGGGTTTCGTTTTGTTTTGCATGAATAATCATCTTGAAATTTTTTTTAACTCTCTCCCCGCCGCCCCCACCCGCCCCAAAAGAACAAAACAAAAAACAAGTCAAGGCCTCCAGGTATCAAGATCTCATTAGGATTTTCTGTCCTGAATTTTTCTTTTTTTTTTTTTTTTTGAGCAAAATCTGGAAAATGTGAACACATATTTAGATTTTATACACTCTCTGAAACGTGATTTATTAAGATTCTTAAATTTGGGCCTCTTACAGTATTTTGAATGAGATCTACCAACTCACTTAAAGAGAATATTTTTCACAGATATCTTTAGGCCTTCATTAGAAAGCTATTTTCCCCCCTGTTGGTACATTTGGTTACCTCATTTTGCTGTTTGTTTCAGATTATGAAAGCTTACAGGGGTGTTTTTTGGAATCATTTGCTGAGTCATTTCCTGAAATCATATTCCATTGTATCAGTTAACATAGTTTTAAATGTACGTATTATAAATATCTGTAACCAAATCATTTGAAGGCTTGATAAATTTTTAACAAAGTTTGTACATTTTTTATGAAAGTTACTAGTAATGCTTTACTAAGTAGTGCAATGAATTTTTATTTTTAATCCCTGTGCCCAATTTTGGAGTTGAGAGGGTTGTTGGTAATAAATGTATGATGTACACTTAAAACATTTTTTTGTGGTTCATGTTTGTGTTGTGGAAGGGGTAGGGTTGTGTGTGCCTGGAGGGAGGGTGGTAGCAGGATTCCAGCAGGAAGATAGAGCTGCTGAGCTACTAGCAGCCAGATCTCATTTTTAGACTATAATTCAGATTTTGTTTCTGCATTTGTGTAGACGTCTTAGAAACTCAAAAACAACTAGCATTACAACACGTAGAACATAATTCTATCTTCTAAAAAGCCAAGAAGATAGCTGAACGTAGCCACACATGTGGCCTAAACTCACCGAACAGTAGGGCTACATAAGTAGGTAACTAGATTTCTTTCTTTATATGTTGACCATAAGATGCAGGAAAGAAGATTACAGTAGGTAACCAGGCAAAGTTGTCCACATTAGCTACAGCTTACATCCAACTTCTTGTCAGCATGATAGGGAAAGAGGAGCCTCTTTCATTTTCCGTACATGTTTGTGTAATTCCTTTCCTTTCACTAAAAAGGAAGAAAATAAGAGTAATCTACTTCCGTGTACATGCTGACTGTGTTACTTGAGAAGGAAAGTAGACACAAGATACAAAAAATTGAGGCGAAATAATCCCACTTCCTTCCGTTCCCTCTTTCAGGAAGCATTCGTTCTTTGGCTTAATTAAGGAAGGATGATGCCCTCTGCCCGCTCCAGTAGTTAACTGGTAGAGGCATTCAGTAAAGTGACCAAGTCCTGATTGTTTCTCTCTTGTATCCAGCATATTTGAAAGAATGTTTGTGTTGGACTTTGAATGCCTCAAGAAACCCAAAGCTGGTGCTGTCTTACGGCAGAGGCATTTTCTACTCAGTAAATACCGGTGCGCTCTCTCGTGACTCCTTACCTGCAGTGAAGGCAGGAAAGCCCATGCAGCTATTTGAGCCTTTGTAATTTGGAGAGTCCAAGTTGAGATGTGCTGTAAATTTATACACTGGATTTCAAAGACTTGGTGTGAGAAAACATAAAGTGTCTCATTAATTTTTATACAAATCTGAAGGCCTTATAAGCATAGGTCCTGTGGGAGCATTTAAAAGCCAGCTCTCTTTTCCTCTGCCATGGTGATGGCAGCTCTGAGTTCTGAGTCACTACATGGGAAAGAGCTCTCCTAGAAGAAGCCTCGGGACTCAGCAGATTTTCTGTGAGCAATAGAGGCCCTTAAACAAGGTGTGAAATGTGGACTCTTATCAGGACTTCATCTTTGCCGATTTATTTCCCCCTTTTACAAATCTTTTACATCTTAAATTCTTAACTATGCTTGACACTACTAAACCACTATTAAACTGGTGTTTAAATGTGTCAGTTAAACATCACTGGATACAATTACTTCTTAACAAATCACAAGACCTGATTTGTACCAAAGGAAAAAATTCTTGTGAGAGTCTGGTCAGATCACTGCAAGTGTTTGGGGTCTCTTGGATATTTCACATAGACTGCTGTCCAATACAGATGTAATGAGCCATATGTAATTAAAGGTTTTTTAGTGGCCGCATTAAAAAGTCAAAGGAAACAGTTGAAATATTTTTAATATATTCTGCCTAACCTACCCCAAATATCTCAGCATGTGATTAGTATAAAGATTAATGAGACATTTTACGTTTTCTCATACCAAGTCTTTGAAATCCAGTGTATAAATTTACAGTACATCTCAATTTGGACTCTCCACATTTCAAATGCTCAGATAGTTATCTGTGGATGGTAGCCATTATGTTAGGATCTAGATAGCTGGCCTACATAACCTTCAAGAGCAAAGTTTTTCTTGTCAATACATTCCCTCATCAGACGTTTGCTTAGCCCTTTCAGGATTCACAGCATCTTGAAAGATTATTTGCCAGTCAGAGTTGGGCAGTCTGAAGGATTGGGAGCAGGAAACTTCCAACCCACCCTGAGATGATGGGGTAGATTCCTATCGCGGTTGCCCCATAGTGCATATGCTCTTAACCTCTTTCATGTGGCGCTCTCTACCTCCCAAGATGGCAAGCAGGAAATGCAGGAATAAGAAAGAAAAATAAACCAATGACAGCCGGGGATACTGAATGTCACCTTACAGTCTGAAGTCTGAAAATGTGCTGTAGAGTCAGTATGAATGTTTTCCTACTATAGAGGAAGTGAATGGAAGTGAATTGTTCGGTAAAAAGGAACCCATGTTCCCTTCAAGCCTCTGATTCTTGGTCTACACATGGAAGCAGTACAGTGGCTGGCTAATAAGACCTACAGCTAATACCCAATATCTTCCAGAACCCATCACCATGTACGGTAAACTTATTCAGAAGCTGCTTTCGTAGCCTCCCTTTCAAGTGTTAGTTAGAATCCCTTCCCCACAGACCCTCTGTAAACTTAAGAGATTTGCAATGTGGTAGCCTCTTTCTTCCCATTACCGCAACCCTTTCGTGTTTGTATTATCCAACCTTATTGGTAGTTAATACTTCTAATAAAGAAGGGTTCTATAAATGTGGTAAGATAACGCTTCTGACAGTGTAAACTTTATCCTAGTAAAGATAGGCACTTCTGTTGACGGTGCAAGTATATGATATCCATGTGTTCTAGTTGGTTCTTTTCCTCCCCTTCTGCTTTTGGACATGTTAATACTGGACTTAAGCTAAGTCAGAGGAAAATGACCTTGACCCTTGTACCAAAATAAGGCCAGCCTTCTAAAGAAAAAATTTAAACTATTTGGTGATTCAGGCTCAGACTGCCCTGGTTTTGATACCAGTATGGAGGAAAATAGATGCATTTATTCTAATTCCAGAATTTCTAAAAGAAGGTTGGACCATTCTTGTAATCCAGACTGCTAGACTTTAGTTGGGGAAACAAGTCAGGAAGAAAAAGTGATGGGGCTCCTTCTGGCTCAGCTGGTAGAGCATGTGACTCTTGATCTCAGGGTCATGAGTTGAAGCCCCACGTTGGGTGTAGAGCTTTCTTTAAAAACAACAAAAACAATGGAAAAAGTGAGTTCAAAGTCAATTTCTTTTCCTTACAAAATGAGAGATTCGTCTTTCCTAAAGTGTGTTCACAGCCCCAAGGATGTGCTGTAAAGCTTCAATAGAGTACCAGTTTATGCCAGGCAGTGTCAGAATTGGGAGTTCATGTATTTAAAGTTTTTTTTTTTAATGTTTGTTCATTTTTCAGAGACAGTGTGAGCGGGAGAGGAGCAGAGAGAGAGGGAGACACAGAATCCAAAGCAGGCTTCAGGCTCTAAGCTGTCAGCACAGAGCTTGATGCAGGGCTCGAACTCACAGACCATGAGATTTATGACCTGAGCCAAAGTGGGACGCTTAACCGACTGAGCCATCCAGTTACCCCAGGAGTTTTCAGGTATTTAGGGTTAGTTTCCTAGGACTACCGAAACAAATTACCACAAATTTGGTGGCTTAAAACAAATTCTCCCACCATTATGGAGGCCGGAAGTCTAAAGTCAGGGTGTTGGCAAGGTTGGTTTTCTCTGGACGCTGTGAGGGGCAATCTGTGTCTCCGTGGAGTTGTTTGGCCTGTAGATACATAGCTCCACAATCTCTGTCTCTGCACGTGAGTCTTCACATTTCCTCCCTTGTGTCTGTCTCTCTGTGTTCTCAACTGAATGGAAGGCTCTATGCCTCCACTTGGTCAGCTGTATGGGTACCTTAAGAAAAGCCAGATTTGTCTCATCTCAGGAAATTATTTGAATCTGCTCCAACAAATGAACTCAGAACTCCAGAATTGATTATCGAACATGGCCAAAATAATTTCGACCTGGAAAATGTCAAAGGCAAACTATTCCTTAACCTTCAACACTCAAAGATAAACCACAGTGGGTGTCACAAATTGATTCAGAGTAGTGTGGCTTCCTAGTATATCCATGAAAATGTGTAAACTATGAAAGTTAACTATAAATATATCGTCAGGTAAGGGAGCAATTAGCACTGTCTTTTAAAGGGGAATGTTTACACTTTGACCGTGATGGTTTCTCTGCTGAATCAAAATCTGATGAATCATGAAAACATGGTAAGTGAAAGAAGTCAGACAAAAGGCCACATATTGTGTGATTCCACTTATGTGAAATGTCAAAGGCAAATCTGTAGCAATAGATTATTTGTTGACCAGGGCTGAGGGGATGAAAGGGTCGGGGGTGACAGCTAAGGAGGCGTGGGGTTTCTTTTTGGAGTAATGAAAATATTCTGAAATTGTGATGGATGTGCAATTGTGGGAATATATTGAAACAAATGCATGCACCAAAATGCATGTATGAGAATATTCATAGCAAACTATAATAGCCTCAAACTGGCAACAACCCAAATTTTTATCAATTATTGAAATGACAAACTATGGTTGAGCTTTACAGTGGTATTGTTATATAGCAAAAACAATGAACTACAACTACACAGAGCAACGCGGATGGATCTTGTCAAATACACTGAATAAGACACAAAAGGATACATACTGATTATTCCAGTCATATCATACTCCGGTTATAGTACGTTCAAAAACAAGCAAAATGGATCTATGCTATGAAAAATTACACGAGTGGTCATCCTTGGCCCTAGAGGTTGTAGTGAATAAATAAAGGAGCTGAGGGCATAAGCAGGGGTCCATCCAGGCTGTCTGTAATTTTGTTTGTTGATCTATGTGCTTGATTACCCAAGTGCTTCAGTTTGAGAAATTTGCTGTGCTTTATGATTTGTTTAATTCTCTGTATATATAATTTTGTAAACTTTATTTTTTAAAAAAAAGGGTAGGTCCCCCTCTGTGACCCATTTAGTAGAAGCACAGCTACACAAAACACATGGGCAAGTGAGTTTTTAACCAATTTAAAGGAGCCCTACTAGCTACATCGATATCCCTCCCCAGTGTTGCATGTTGCATCCCACAAAACCTAAATAAGCTAAAACCTAAATCAGTCACTCCCACCCCATGTGTAAGAGCAGGAATAATGTTTTGAGAGGATTGCCTTCTTGCTAATAAAAGATAAGTTTTTATGCATGACATCCACACCAGGGGGCACTGTTGTACACAACCAAGTTCCAAATAAAAGCCTTTAAAATACAGATCAGGATCGATGTGGTTATAAACATCCAAAATGTACCTTAATGTTGCTTTCACCTAGAAAGCATACATGGAAAATCTTTTCTCAGAATAGTACAGGATCACAAGAATTCAGAGACTCATTCCTTTCTGAGTAACACTGTTCCATACGAAGTGGGGTTTCTCACAGTGTAAATTTTTTTTTTAAGTTTTTTTTTAATGTTTATTTTTGAGAGAGAGAAAGACGGCAGGGGAAGTGCAAAGACAAGGAGACACAGAATCCTAAGCAGGCTCCAGGCTCTGAGCTGTCAGCACAGAGCCCGATGCGGGGCTTGAACTCACGGATGGCGAGATCATGACCTGAGCCCAAGTCAGAGGCTTAACTGACTGAGACACCCAGGTGCCCCTAAATTTTTTTTTAACGTTCAGTCTACCACTGGTTGGTTGGTTGGTTTGGGCTGTATTCTAAAATGTTTAAAATCAGGCTCCCTTTATATTGATCCAGATCAATTCATAGGTATGAACTCCACTCCCATACTCCTTCCACATGCACACAGGTGAGACAGAGGCTACTGTATCTGCTAAGACCAGTCCCAAGTTTACCAGCAGCTTCTTAAATGTCAAGTCCAGTGAACACTGTCCAGTCTTAGTCTTGCTGGACTTCTCTCTGGTGTATGACACCGCTCATTTCTTAGAGCTGTGTGCCTTTGGCTTTTGTGATGCTCTTCCCACTCCGAACTTCTTACTTCTCTTGGTATCTCTTCTCTCCCGGCTCTCTTAGTTTCTTTTCTTTGGCCCACCCCTTTCCTTTCCAGGCTCCCTAGGATGGTCTTCACCCTCTGGTTTCCCTACTCTGCACACTCTCCCTGCACACATTCCTCCTGTTGATTCAACGGTTGTCTCTCGGTTCTCGTGACTCACAGATTCACATCTCTTATCCCAGCTTCTCCCCCGCAGAGCTTCTGCCTGTGTTCCAGCTTCCTGCTGACCTCCCCTCCCTAATATCCCTCAGGCACTCAAACTCAGTGCCTCCAAATATAAACTCATCACATTTCCCCCCCCAGGCTTGTTTCTCCTTCTGTGTTCTCTGTTTCCATTGCTGGCCCCACCAACCACCCAAACACCCCAGCCAGAACCGAGAAGTCATTTTAACTCACTCATCTCCCATCTCCCCCAAATTTAATCAGTTGTTCCTTTGTCTCCCCTTCCTCCTCCCCCGTCTCCCCTGGTTCAGTTTCCATCATCTGCCTTCTCAAGATCTTGCTTCCAGCTTTGCATCCCTCCCACCCACCCTCTTATTCAAACCTCTCCACAGCTTCCAGTGTGAGCCATTCAAAATGCAAATCGGATTTCCTTCACCACCCACCTCCCCCACGAAGTCCCAAACCCTCAAATGGCTCTCCATTGCCTGCAGAACTAAGTCCAGTCTTACTCTCCAACAAAAGCCCTCCTAAGTCGGCTCCTAATCATGGTTCCAGTCTCAACGCTCAAGACGCCTCCTCTCCTCCACTCTCTTCTCTCCTGACTCAATGCAGGCATCACCTCTTCCAGGAAACCTTTCCTGATCCCTGTGCGCTGGGTTAGACACTCCACTCCTCCTCCTGAACAACCCGATGTGTCACACTCGTTCTTGTGGGTTCCCCACTGGCCTCTGAGCATCCAGAGCCTGTTCTGATGCCTGTCTTTACCTTTAGGGCCTGGCACAGAGTCTGGCACTGGGTAGTGGTTCAAGAAAGGTTTCTTGAGAGGAGGAATGGAGAATGACTCCTCAGCTTGAATGGTTAGGCAGCTGGAGGGAACAATCGCCCAAGGAATGAATCTTGCAGGAGGAGCAGGTTTTGACAAAAATGAGTACAGGAGAGGAGAGTGTGTGTAAAAGATGAGGACCTGGCCTTTAGACACCCTCTGAGGTGAACACACAGGGGCGGATGGATACCCAGTACCCAGGTCTGGAGCACCAGAGAGAAGCTCCGGCCACTGAGTGTTAGAAACATTTAATCGTGTCAGCTAAGAAAAGGCGGACTTCAGGAGGCCTCATCAGGAAGTCTCCTCAGGGCTGGCTGCGGAGCCAACTGCACCTTCTCCCAGATCTGGGCCAGGTTCCACGTGGCTCTGGATGGTAGAAAATAAACACACTCTTTTGCTGACACGTGCCAGAGAGAGGCCGCCATGACTGTACCAGTTGCGGTACAGTGAACTGCCCTTCCTGGATTTGGGTAATGAATGACTTCAGGTCACCATTATCCCAGGCAGGGCGAGAGCCACACCCCACACGCCCAATACAGGTGGAGACCGCAATCAGGAGGAAGACCTGGCCTGTGCGGGGAACCCAAATGCCATCGGCTCCTTGCCTACCCAGGGTCCAGCATTTGTCTAGAAAGGGCCTTGCTTGTGCCCACCCGGGCTGGCTTTCATGACTCTTCTAGGAATCCACTGCCCACACCCAACCTGGAACCAAAGTCCACGCTGGAGGGAATGCCCCAGAATCGCATTGCACAGCGATGTGGCGGGAAACTCAGGTTCCAAGCAACCATTTCAATGAGGGTTCTCAATCCACTCTGAATTGCACGATAAACTGCTGTAGGGGTTTGGACAACAGGCCTGCGGAGAAAATGAAGTCGGCAACCGGCAGAAGTGGGCTCAAAACTCGTTTCACAGCAACTCACCTGCTGCTGTAAGCCCCTGACTGAGCACACAGAGGTTTGCTACCTGTTGCTGGTCCACAAAGAAAATACCGCTCCTGGGTTATGCACTCCACTCATCATGACCTTAGCTAGGGGGGCAGAGGAGCAGCCATTTTGTATAATTTCATTTATCCCCTGTGCCCATGCGTGTGCCACCTCCAGGATTTAGGAATTGAAGGAGAAAGAAGAGGATGGTGACATTAGTGGCATAGATGTCCCTGGCACAATTTGGAAGGGGAGATCCTCAAGGGTGTGGATGCCGGGAGGCCAGGATCACTGGGGGCTGTCTTGGAGGCTGGCTACCAGAGCGGTGCATGGAAAGATGCCCCTGGGTACAGAGGAGGATGGCTGTGCATCTCCTGGAGGTCTGGCACCAAAGTCCTAAACAGCTCACTACAAAGGAGAACTGTTCTTGACATCTCCTGACTTATCTCTCTTGTATTAAGTACTGAATCATTATGTTACATCCCTTTTTCGCCAGAACTTTGAAATGAATGTGACGCTGTCGTGGCCCCATGGCATACATTGGGTGTGTCCAGTGGTAAGCTTCTCCCAACTTGAGAAGCAGGGCAGGGGGTTAGATGGTGTGGGGAGGCCAAAATGACAAATGTTTATAAGAATCAGCAGCTAATGGGGCACCTGGGTGGCTCAGTCGGTTAAGCGGCCGACTTTGGCTCAGGTCATGATCTCACGGTTTGTGAGTTCGAGCCCCATGTCGGGCTCTGTGCTGACAGCTCGGAGCCTGGAGCCTGCTTCTGATTCTGTGTCTCCCCCTCCCCTGCCCATGCTGCATCTCTCTCTATCTCTCAAAAATAAATAAATAAATGTGAAAGAAAGAAAGAAAGAAAAGAAAGAAAGCAAGCAAGCATCAGCAGCTAATTTAAAAACCTGCCTGAGGTAGCTTGTCAGCACACACACAAAACAACCCAATGTCCATCATGAAATAAATAAACGATGGCATCTGTGACTGGATATTAAGGCGGGATTCTTTGTGTCTAAGTTTCAGCTGAGACCCCAAAGGCCAAGACTACATACACAATGGATGCTTAGTTCCCCTACATCCCAAGGGAAGGACTGCACCACATATGTGGATCATGCTAAGACATCATGAAACACTCTTTGCTGGCATCAGTGCTCACTCCCAGCCAGCCTGTTGGAGTGCCAAGGCCTCCCCTCCCCTCTCCATCACCCAGTGGGGAGGAGAGATGCTTTCCCCTCCCCTGAAGCTGTGCCCCTGGACTTCGGGGGACAGAAGGGATGACATCTGATGCCTACCGGAGAAGTGGGGAGGCAGAGGGTATGGGAGACTGAACAGGGCTGCACTGGCAACAGTGACTTCTCACTGGTCAGGGCTGGATAGCAGGTGTTGGGGTAGCAAGCTACCTGCACTTGAGTATCTAGAAGGATCAGAACCAGAATATTAACAGTGACTGTCTGCAGAGGGGAGTGGAATTCAGGGTTGAAAGGAGTGGAAGGGAAGGAAGGCTCTGATGTTTTAATCCAAACACTTTTACACTGCTCAAATAAAATGTGCTTGTATGCTACAAGGACCAAAAAAAGAGAGAGAGAGAGAAAAGAAAAGGAAGATAAAGGAATAAAAAAGTGCATACAATAAATACAAGACAGTAAATTGTTTCTCCTGGGAGGCAGTTCTGGGAAAACACTTGCAGCGATTTTAGATTTTCATTGTGTTTGAAATTTTTACAATGAACACGTTTTATTCTTAGAAACAGAAACATATCCAAAGACAGAACTTAATAAATGAGTGAGTGAGTGAATGCATGCATGCATGCATGCATGCATGAATGAATGGAATAAAAGCCACCACACTGGCCAGTTGCGTCCCTCTTCTCTTCATTTCAACACACACTCAGACCTGCTGGGTGGGGCTGCCGCTCCCCTGTCGTGGAGGCTGTTGGCACCTGTAGAACGTTCTCTCCTTTTCTCGGACTGCCCACACCCAGGGTGGGGGAGTCCAGCCAGGACTGCGGGTGGGTTTGTGTTTAAGAGCAGCAGTGGTTAACTTTCCGATATGGGGAAACCGAGGCCCACTGGGAAAAGGAAGTCAAGCAGGAGGTTAGAGAGAGGCAGGGCCAGGGCTGGGACCCAGCTGTCCTAGTAGCTAGTATCATGTTCTTTCCATGAGTGGTGTTTGTGTGGGTGGTGGTGAGCATGGCGACTTTTTTCCTCCTTCGCCCTCTCCCAACCAGCAGCGCAACAACTCACCTATTTGCTCTTTGGCAAGTAAATGAGATTGGCTAGGTTTTTTGTTTGTCATTGGTTTTTGATCTGTACAGCACTGGATTCCTAGGAAAAACAGCACGCTTTGCTTACCGTGCCCCTGCAGAAAGCTCGGCATTGCCGGATAAGAAACCTGGAGGCTCTGCGGCGACCGCAATTACCTTCCCACACTCCCACCTCTCCTTACCTACACCTTAGCTGGGGCTAACCAGGGACATATTTCCAGGCAGTCACTCTAATAACCCTCCACAGCCTAGAGCTTTGCTATCCCCAGAGGCTGCTGCTTAAGCCACCCATACCAGTTCCCACAGAGCCAGAGAGTTCTCCTCCCTGGTCAGAACCCCTTCCTGTTGGCTCCTGGCCATGCCCCTCCATCCCCGGGGACTGACTTGGAGAAATGGGCTGTCCCCAGAGTTAATGTGTCCTTGACGCATGGCCAGACTCTAAAATAGCCTCCTTAATGAAACAGAAAAATTAAGTTCAAGTGAGTGTTTAGCACTGAACTTTGGCTCGTACACTCAGTGACCAAATGGCAGCAGAGTCACCAAACAAAAGACCATAAAGTCCATCTTGACCTTCTTGAGGCAAGATGTTTGGAGTCTGAGAGTTCTTCAATAGGCAGAGCAGCTGGCCGGCAGGTGTTAGGAGCCAGCTGGGAGTTTTAAGCAGACAGTTGCCGAGTCTGTAAGGAACCAGCTGATGCTGCAGAGTGAGAGACGCTTAAGGGGCCAGGGGCCCCAAGCCTCTGCTGATTTCCACTCTAACTTAGGTGCTTAGACTCCGTCATGGTGTTGGGGGATGGCGGTGGGGAATGTCAGCTGTGACTTTCCTTTCCTTCATGTCTCCGGGGGCCTCCGCCCATTTTCTCCCACGTCTCCATCCTGCTCTCTGTTGGCCCTTGATCAACTTTCCAGGGCATGAGCAACAAAGAGCTTTGTGTCTTCTGAAAAGGATGTTGAAACGGAACTAAACACTTCTGTATTTCCAGAACCTCCCCTTTGCTGGCTGCTGTTCTGAGTTCTTAACCTTTCTGTGTGCCATGAGCTCACGCCTTTGGCAGGCTGGCGAACTCTGGACTGCTTTTCAGAATGCTGTTTCTTAGAATTAATTAATTTTAATTTTAGAGAGAGCATGTAAGTGGGGGAGAGGGGATGAGCCAATCTCATTTACTTGCCGAAGAGCAAATAGGTGAGTTGTTGCGCTGCTGGTTGGGAGAGGGCGAAGGAGGAAAAAAGTCGCCATGCTCACCACCACCCACACAAACACCACTCTTTCCCCCTCTTTCCCCCTCTCTCAGAGAGAGAGAGAGAGAGAGAGACAGAGGACCGTAAGCAGGATCCATGATCAACGTGGAGGCCAATGCAGGGCTCAATCTCACAACCATGAGATTATGACCTGAACCAAAATCAAGAGTCAGAGGCTCAACTGACTGAGCCACCCAGGTGCCTCTCAGAATGCTGTTTCTAGCTAAAATAACTGTGACGGGAACTGACCATATTGAAATATAGTTACCAAAATATAAACAAACTTGTGATGTGGAAAATAAATGTTACTTTATTAACGCATTGAAGGACAAAATCTAGGGGCGCCTGGGTGGCTCAGTAGGTTAAGCGTCTGGCTCTTGATTTTGGCTCAGGTCACGATCTCATGCTTCATGAGATCCAGCCTCATGTCAGGCTCGATGCTGACAGTGCAGAGCCTGCTTGGGATTCTCTCTCTGCCCCTCCCCTGCTCGTGTGTGCTCTTCCTCTCTCTCTCAAAATAAATAAATAAACTTAAAAAAAAAGGACAAGATCTAGCAGTAGGTCTAATAACGATTATGCTTTTGAAGAAGTGATGAATGGGGGCACATGAGTGGCTCAGTTGGTTGGGCGTCCGACTTTGGCTCAGGTCATGATCTAATGGTTCAGGCCCCACATTGGGCTGTATGCTGACAGCCTGGAGCCTGCTTCAGATTCTGTATCTCCCTCTCTGCCCCTTCCCCACTTGCACTCTCTCTCTCTCTCTCTCTTTCTCGCTCTCTCTCAAAAATAAATAAGCATTAAAAAAAATTGAAGAGGTAATGAATGTAAGTGATATTTCAAGGTCTCTGCAGCAATCATGTGATAGTGAAAACATACGTAAGCCTAGCTGGGGCAAATGCCATCGTTTGTTGGCTACATTCTTAACTGAAGGCAAGTCTAAATTGTAGTTAGAGGTTAGTGAAAATCAGAGTGTAATTGCTTCCTTACTGATTGTACAGATGCTCTCAGTTCTATCTGTGGACATCTGGGAGCCCCCAAGTCAAGGCTTCTGCCTGTAACAGGCTCTTTGGTAGTGCTGGCCAGGGTCTTGCAGCCAGGCTCCCACCTTTATTCTCACCCTGTCCTTAGCCCCCCATCCCCTTCAGCCTCTCCTCAGCACTCTTTCCTCAGGGCTAGGAGTTAACATTTTCAGATTTAGATCCATTCGGCAAGAGGCAGGCATTGTATCCCCCAGTGAACCAGCTGGTAGGCAGGTAATGTCAGCCTCAAAATCCAGGTCTGCCAGTGCTCAAAATAATGTTTTTTCCCACTAGGTCTGTGGCTTTCCCAGTCATCCATGAGTGTTGCCCCCAGAAAAGCAATGACTGTCTCTGCTTCCCTTTAGCTCTGCAATGGTTCCCATAAATAAAGGGCAGCCAGTCAGACCTGCAATAAGAGAACTTTCAAATGCTCCCATGCACAGTGGGGCAGGAGAGCACTCATCTGGTTTTGCCTGCCTGGTCTTCAAGGGCTCCGGCCTGTGCACCCCAACATGATGGTGTTTCAAAATGTTTTGGTAAATGGGGCGCCTGGGTGGCCCAGTCGGTTAAGCATCCAACTTCGGCTCAGGTCATGATCCCGCAGTTTGTGGACTCAAGCCCTGTGTCGGGTTCTGTGCTGACAGCTCAGAGCCTGGAGCCTGCTTCAGATTCGGTGTCTCCCTCTCTCTCTCTGCCTCTCCCCTGCTCACACTCTGTCTCTGTCTCTCTCTCTCTCAAAAATAAACATTAAAAAAAATGTTTTAATGTTGTTTGGTAAAGATCTCCCTTTATAGTCTCTATTAAAACTGGGGAAAAGGGGGCGCCTGGGTGGCTCAGTCGGTTGAGCGTCCGACTTCGGCTCAGGTCACGATCTCGCGGTCCGTAAGTTCGAGCCCCGCGTCGGGCTCTGGGCTGATGGCTCAGAGCCTGGAGCCTGCTTCCGATTCTGTGTCTCCCTCTCTCTCTGCCCCTCCCCCGTTCATGCTTTGTCTCTCTCTGTCTCAAAAATAAACGTTAAAAAAAAAAATTTTTTTTTTTAAATAAAAAAGTAAAACTGGGGAAAAGGATCCAACCCCAAACCTCTCCCTGCCAAAGCCAGATACTTGTTTGTGTTTACTGCCTCTGTGTCCTACAGACGTGAATCAGAAAGCCTCTTTGACTGGACACAGGGGAAATGAAGGTCACACTACCCCCTGCACACATTGCTCTGAGGCTGAACAAAGGTTTGCCCACAAAAGGCAAGTGTCTGCTTCTACTTTCTTTGCAAAGGATTTAAAGAGCTGTCTACCAGTCAGACCTCTTTTTGAATGGCTCATCTGTCCCCCCCAACTCACACTCTGTCCCCCTCTTCCATTCCCTTGATGGAATCAAGACAGCCTTGCATATTTCATCCATTCATTTATTCACCCATTCACTAGTCATCACTTGATGAATATACAGATAGGTGCCTGAAGCCAGTCTCACCAAGCTCATGATCATTGGATTAAATTCCCTCTTAAAATGGATATAACACCGTGTTCTTACGTTGCTTTTTATTTTTTCTAGAAACACGTTCAAAAAGAGGATACTGGTATCCGAAAGCAATTTGTACATAAGCCTATGGATTATGGCTGGTTGTTAGAAATACAGAAGAGACAGAGCTTTAGTTCTGACCTGAAGGCCTAAAGGATGGACATCTGTCCTCCCTCCCCTGATAGCCAGAACCCTCTGGATGGCCATAGGGACGGTCCTAACCTATCTTCTCAGCACCATCCTTCGTAAACCCTTGGCTCTAGGAGCTCTGGTCAGGCTTAGATGCTTCCACAAAGCATCTCCCTGTCCCTGCTTTGGCCCTGAGACCCTCTGCCCTCCCTTCAGGCCCCGTGGGTACCACACGTCCTCTGCGAGGGGCCTTTCCTGTTCCCATTAAGTAAATGCCTCTCCTCCAAACAGACACGCTGCTGTCTGTGCTTCTTACCTGATGCTGGCCACGTGAGTTCTAGGACCTCGCGTGCATGTCATGTTTCTGTGTTACGATCGGCCGTGTGGCACCTTCCCCTCCAAGTTCTCGAGATGCTGCTTCATCGTGTTCCTTACATCTGAACCTTTTTGTCAGTTACCTCCAGCCCTTGTCACTTCATCCTGAATATAACCTTTTATTTAGCGTCAGGTGCCTACTTGAGGCCACGCCCTGTTCTTTTTTTCAGTTTTATTGAGGTGACAAATAAAATCGCAAGATATTTAAATGTACGTGATGAGTTGACATATTCATATTGTGAAAGGAGTCCCACCATCGAGTTAATTAACACACACATTATTACCTCACATTTACCTGTCTTCTCTCTTTCTTTCCCTTCCTCCCTCCCTCCCTCCTTTCCTTTTTTCCTTCATTTCTTTCTTGTGAGAACATTTAAGTTCTACTCTCACAAAGGGCAGAAGTCTGCTTCTGCTTTCTTCACAACTGATTTAATGTGGGGTCTGTCCTTTGGGTGGCAGCTGCGAAAGTTGGGGCCCTTGATGTGTGGACAAGCTCCTTCTAGGAAGATAACAGTGACTGGGGGTTACTGTTGGAACAGGCTGGAGGGAGAAGGCAGGAGGATTTGAAGGACAGCAGCCAGTCCCTAGCTTAGAAGCCAGGCCCTCAGACAGCATCTTGAGTAATGTCTGCAACCAAACCTTTGTCAGGGAGGGGCGTCTGGGTGGCTCAGTCCGTTAAGTGTCCGACTTCTGCTCAGGTCATGATCTCGTGGTTCGTGAGTTCGAGCCCCGCGTCGGGTTCTGTGCCGACAGCTTGGAGCCTGGAGCCTGCTTCGGATTCTGTGTCTCCCTCTCTCTCTGCCCCTCCCCCACTCATGCTCTGTCTCTCCCTCTCTCTGAAAAATAAATAAATGACATTTTAAAAAATTAAAAAAAAAAAACCCACCTTTGTCAGGGAAAGACAGGGAACTCTGGCCTTCTCTCCCTGTCCCGAGCCCTGGGGAGATGGCAGCAGTGCTGACCACCCATTGGTAACTGTTTCTTTGTTAGCTACAGTCCTGTGAGTCTTTTGAAGGCCAGTTTTTCACGTGGGAGTCTTTTGTTGTTTGTTTGTTTGTTTGTTTTTACATCCAAGTTAGTTAGCATCTAGTGCAATAATGATTTCAGGAGTAGAATCCAGTGATTCGTGCCGTATGTATAACACCCAGTGCTCATCCCAACAAGTGTCTTCCTCAGTGCCCCTTACCCATTTAGCCCATTCCCCCCACCCACAATCCTTCCAGCAACCCTCAGTTGTTCTCTGTGTTTAAGAGTCTCTCTTGTTTTGTCCCTCTCCCTGTTTTTATATTATTTTTGCTTCCCTTCCCGTATGTTCATCTGTTTTGCATCTTAAATTCCACATGAGTAAAGTCATATGATATTTTTCTCTGACTAATTTTGCTTAGCATAATACCCTCTAGTTCCATCCATGTTGTTGCAAATGGCAAGATTTCATTCATTTAAAAAAAATATATTTATTTATTTTTGAGAGACAGAGACAGAACATGAGCAGGGGAGGGGCAGAGAGAGGGAGACACAGAATCCGAACCAGGCTCCAGGCTCTGAGCTGTCAGCACAGAGCCCGATGCAGGGCTCGAACTCACAAACCGCGAGATCATGACCTGAGCTGAAGTTGGACACTTAACTGACTGAGCCACCCAGGCGCCCCTAGATTTCATTCTTTTTGATTGCTGAGTAATACTCCATTGTGTGTGTGTGTGTGTGTGTGTGTGTGTGTGTGTGTGTTTATTTTCTCTGAGTGAGAGATAGAGAGTGGGGGGAGGGGCAGAGAGAGAGGGAGAGAGAGAATCTCAAGCAGGCTCCACACTGTCAGCATAAAACCTGCCAAGGGGCTCAATCTCACGCTTCAGGAGATTATGATATGAGCCGAAATCAAGAGTTGACACTGGGCCAAATGAGCCACCCAGGTGCCCCTATTCTAACACTCTCTATCTCTTCAACCAATATTTATTTAACATCTAATTAAACGCCTGTTTAAACACCTAACTTAAGACCCATTAAATATATATTTAACATCTAATATTGGGTGGTGGTAGAGGGGAGTAAGTTTCAGCTATCAAAGAAGTACAACTTAATTGAAGACACAAGAAGTAACAATTTCTAAAACTGTAGACAAGTTAAATGATATGATACAAGATAGTACATGATAGTTCCAAGGTAATACATGATGAATTGTTTGCCAAACCACACAGTTTTGCAAAATTCAGGATGTATTGATTCTCTCTGGCTTGGCTTGAAGGCTTGCAAGGGCAAAGTAGGAGCGTGGCATGGGAAGCCTATTGGGGCAGCAAGTGGATGGAGGTCTTAAAGAATGGAGCTGCACATACAGCTAACCCCTGGGCTACCAGCTGGAGGAACAAAATGGTGGGTTTTGGAACTGGCTGTCCAGGCACACTGTCTCTAATCCCCATCATGCCCCAGAGAGAGCAGGATTCCTGTCGTCAGTGACTGGGAATAAGGAGCTGGATATGGCAAGGGCCTGCCTATCTCGATCTAAGCTGTTCTCAGCTGACTTTGTGGTCCCACAGTTCAGAGTGAGAAAATGGCAAAGACTCCCTCCCAGGCCACATCCTAAATTAGGTGTAGGTTTTGTTAGGAAAAACTGTCCAAGATGGAAATAGGCAAAAGTGATTACATACTAGGTTTCCTTTCATTAGAATGCTTAGGGGCGCCTGGGTGGCTCAGTGGGTTGAGTGTCCGACTTCCACTCAGGTCATGATCTCCCAGTTTGTGGGTTCAAGCTCCATGTCGGGCTCTGTGCTGACAGCTCAGACCCTGGAGTCCACTTTGGAATCTGCGTCTCCTTCTCTTTCTGCCCCTCCCATGCTCATGCTCTATCTCTCTCTCTCTCAAAAAATAAATAAACATTAAAAAAAAATTTTTTTAAAGAATGCTTATCACCACCTCTTGGAATCTCTGTCATTTTCTTTTTTTTTTAATTTTTTTAAAGGGTTATTTATTTTTGAGAGAGAGAGACAGAGCATGGGCCAGGGAGGGGCAGAGAGAGGGAGATGCAGAATCCAAAGCAGGCTCCAGGCTGTCAGCACCGGGCCTGATGCGGGGCTCGAACTCATGAACTGGGAGATCATGACCTGAACTGAAACTGGACGCTTAACCAAGTGAGCCACCCAGGCACCCCAGAATCTCTGTCATTTTCTGTTTCTATACATTTGTGCAGCTTGACTGATTTCTTGTTGGTTGAGCTATTTTCCAACTCTGTAGGAATTGAAGCAAACCTGTGAAAAATGGCTCAGTCAGTTTAGTGTCTGACTCTTGATTTTACCTTAGGTCATGATCCCAGGGTTGGGATCAAGTCCCAAGTTGGGCCCTAAGCTGAGCACTGAGCATGGTGCCTGCTTAGGATTCTCTCTCTCTCTCTCTCTCTCTGCCCCTCTCCCCCACTCCAGTACTCTCTGTCTCTCTCTTCCTAAAAAACAAAACAAAAAAACCCACAAAAAAACAACCTAAAAAAACAAAACAAAACAAAACAAAACAAAACCCAAATTGTTAGTAATGCAAGTAGTTCTTATCCATAGCAATACAAATGAATGTTGTCTGGTAAAGATACAAGCGATTTGTTCTCTGCAGAAAAGATAATCCCAAACATGACATTCTATTGCACTAGGATATTAATTAGTTTTGCATGTATTAGCAAAACCATTTTATCTTTCCTCATTGCCTCTCTGTTCCTCACATTCTCCTTGGAAACAGTCTTAACATCTTACTGGTACCCTTATGAACTGATGGGTTTGATTAAAATCTTTGACCCCTGTTCGTGTTATATTTGCCCGGGAGTCAGATTTTTACATTTTTGAAAACATCATACTTGAACACTGTTAATTCCTGCAGGTTAATCAGAAGAAAAGATCTGCCACAATTTCCATTAATGAACCAGAAGTAGTTTCCAGAAATTCTAACTGTGGAGCTTATTGGCAACACTTTGAGAATTCTAAGCAGAGTTTTAAACAGATGCTTTATGAGCAATTAGAAAAGAAGGGGAAAAAACATTTACTGTGTATATTGCCAATTGCCACGCTAGGTGATTTACATATATTATCTCACTTAATCCCCAGCAAATCTCTGAAAGAGGTATTATTGTCCTAATTTTGCAGGTGAATGAGCAGGAAATATTTGAGTAAGTATGGTAACACCCATCTGCAGATCATGTTACGTAAGTGGAAAATTACAGTAATGGTTCATGAACCCCAGTGGTTAAAAGGGAACACCATAGGGACGCCTGGGTGGCTCCATCGGTTAAGCATTCAACTCTTGATTTTGGCTCAAGTCATGATCTCACAGTTTGTGGGTTTGAGCCCTCTGTTGGGCTCTAGATGGACAGTGTAGAGCCTGCTTGGGATTCTCTCTCTCTCCCTCTCTCTGCCCCTGCTCTTTCTCTCCAAAAATAAACTTTTTTAAAAAAGGGTATACCGTAAATAAGGGTGCAAATGCAATAAATATGTGAGTGAGCGGATAACCAGCAAGATTAAAGTCATGAATGAGTAAAACCGGTGCCAGTGCTCAGCTCTTAGTGACACGGCAGAGATATTTACACATCCTGTTTCTTTACACCTCAGTTAACAACGGATCTTCCCACATATCCACCTTCTGCTGTCTGCTTCCCCTTCTGAGCAGGAAAGAGCGAATTTAGGGTCTACTTCAGTGCCTGCCTTCGAGTACCAAGGGACGTGTGCTCCTCTGCCAGAAGACATCTCCCCCCCACAAGAAGCTGAAGGAAATGGAGTCGCCCCTTAGAAACAGGAAGGGCGGACCCCTCTGTGATATTATCTGTGATATTAATCTCATTACAAGACTTACTGCAAAATGGCATAATGCTAACATTGAAAAGCTAGGCAGTTACATTTTTCTCTTTTCCAGCCTCTGTATTTCATTAAAAAAAAAAAGTTTATTGTTAAGAGGGAAAAACATCTGGCGGGAAAAGGTTTAAATTATTCATTTCGATTCTGGCCCACCCTCTAACAGCAGAGAGATGAGGGGGCCGAGGGAAGGCGGGGATGACGCCTGGTGTTCTCAACACCGCTGGGGCCCCTGTTCTACCCCTGCTGCTCCCAGGCCATGGACTCTTCCTGTCCGTGTCCGACCTCCCTGGTCCATAGTCCTCTCTGTCTTACACGTGATAGATGCCTCTTCCTCTGGGACACCATCTCTTGGAAAACGCAGGCCAGCGCCGGGAGATCCCACACTTATGAGATCTGCTGGCGGAGGCCGTGAGCGTCTGTGGGTCTCATGCCTCCCCTGGCTCCGCTCTACTGGCTTCAGTTCTCACCCAGCCCCGCCCTCTGAATCTTCTGCTCCTCCTCTCTGTATCTGTGTCTTTTATTTTATACTCTCATCAATATATCCCCCATCCAGCACACACACACACACACACACACACACACACACACACACACACACTGGCCCAGACCAGTTTGTTACAGGTGCTGCAACTTCACAACAAACACCTGTTGATAATAAATTAGAGCCTGGGGGGTGGGTTCCTGCCTAGTTTTGCCTGAAGCCGACCCGTCCTCTCTGGCTCTGGGAACCACTGCTGTAATGGGGTGGACGGGGTGGCCCGCCTGCTTCTTCTTTTTTTTTTTTTTAATTTTTTTTAATGTTTATTTTATTTTTGACAGAGAGAGACAGAGTATGAGCAGGGGAGGGTCAGAGAGAGAGGGAGACACAGAATCTGAAGCAGGCTCCGGGCTCCGAGCTGTCAGCACAGAGCCCGACGCGGGGCTCGAACTCACGGACCGCGAGATCATGACCTGAGCCGAAGTCGGACACTCAACGGACTGAGCCACCCAGGCGCCCCAACCCCCTCATTACACTCTGGCAGCTCTGCCCAAGTCATTGGGAGGACCTGGGGCTCACATTCCAGCAACACGTGAGTACAGCTCTAGGAAAACACCTGTCACCCCTCCCCAGGACACCTGTTTCCCCGCTGGCAGAGAAGCCGCTGATGTCTTTGAAAGAGGTTTCTGCCACCGTCTGATAAAAAGGAGTGCGTGTAAGGGCCTCCAGGTCTCGGCAGAGAGCACTAGGTGGGCTACGGGGTGCTGAAGGAGCCTGGAATAGCAGCAGGGGAGCGGGCTGCCCACGGGCTGTCACAGGAACACTCCTCAGGCCTTTGTTTTCCTGACCTTACCTGAGTCTCGGGTCACTCTGACATGGTCACGGTGCCTCAGGGGCTTTTCCTTCTCCCTAAGTCCCACCCACAAGTCTTTACGGTAAACGGTCTTACTTCACTCTCACCTGACCCCCGGGTCTCCCTCCTGACAGTGAGTCTATCCTGACCGGCTCAGACTGACACCGATGTGGAACCAGAGGCCCCTGTCTACACAGTGCCCCAGGCAGCTGACTAGTTTGCTTCCTGTCAACAGAAAACAAGGCGGCTGGTCTGCTATATCTCATTCGTTATGAATCTTCTTGTTCTTCTGAACCACCTGACTCCCCGTGGATCATGCTTCCTTTCTGAAACCCCGGGTTTTTCCTAATGACCTTCTCAGAGGCCTTGTCACGTGGCTTTCAACATTTCTATTTTTAGTTCTGGGCTCTGAGGGGGCATGAGAATGGAACATGAGAGAGAAAATGTCTCATGAAGGCTGAAGGTACACTGTGTGGAAGGGCAGCTTGGCCAGAGCTGCTCTGAGGGAGTTGATGAGTGCAGGGAGACAGGGAAAGGGACCAGAAAACAGCCCCCTGGCTGCCCTCATCCGGGGTGGGGGGCAGAAGATGAGTCAGGAAAAGCCTTGAAAAGGAGCCACACAAGGCCCCCCCGGTGCCACAGCCAAAGGAGGGTCAATGCGCCATCACGGGCTGCCGAGGTGGACAAGGGTGCTGACTTTTCAGATGGCGTTTCAGGAGAGCGGTGGGGCCTGAAGGCAGACTGGACAAGTTAAGGAAGAGCGGGTGGCTGGCGAGTGGAAACCCTAAGTGTAACCTGTTCTCACAATATTATGTCACGAGAGGAAGGAAGGAGATGCCCCCTCCCCCATGCAAAGTGGCTACAGTATCGAGAACTGGTTTGGGTTGATTGTGTTTGTTTTTGTCCTAGAGAGACACGTTGGTACACAGACAGGAAGGCCTGTCAGGAGAGGAGGGGACTGAAAAGGCAAAAGACGAGGGGGATGATTGAGCAAGCCCCAGTCCCAGTGAAGGAGGAGCCTTGGAAAATCAGACTGAGGTGAGAGTCTGTTGTGTTGAAGCAGCACGCACATCTGACAGTCAGACAAAGCCGGGTGGAGCTCTTGGCCTCGCATAGAGCTGGCATCTCCCAAACCACCCCCATATCCGAACCTTGGCATCTCAGCGCATGGACCTGGAGCCCCAAGCAATGTTTTGAGAAGGATGTAGGACCCTGAGGAAAAGATAAGAGGGTAAGTGTGGCTTGCTTACCCAGTCGCCGTGGCCCTGAGCCAATTTACTCTGCAACGGCCCCGAAAGAGGAACTGAAGGCAAAGAGAGAGAGAGGAACACACACACCCAGAAGATGGCCAAACCCACACAGCAGGCTTGAGTCGATTGTCCTTACCTATAAGGAAGACTTAGATGAGAAAGTAAGAACAAGATGCTCAGGCCTTCAAATAGACCTTCCAGCCCCCAGCCCTTTCAACTTCCCTCCGTTCCACTGCATCGCGGCAGTGGAAGGGCGAAAGAAAGCCTCCCGGGGGGCGCATGGCTGGCTCTGTCAGTAGAGCGTGCAACTCTTGATCTCAGGGTTGTGAGTTGGAGCCCCACATGGGGTGTCGTGATTCCTTTAAAAAATAATAATAATAAATAAACTTGAATGCAAGAAAGCCTCCCACCCAAGGCCTGGGATCGAGTGCACTCTGTCTGGGCTTCTTGGTAAACACATAACAGACCCTCCTAACCAGTGTGGCAAGTCACGGATCTTAGTCCCAGGAACAAGGGGGGTCTGGGGCCGACTGCCTCAGCATGGGTGCTTGAGAGCCTAGATTTGTGCCAGGCTGTTCTAACTCTACTATCTGCTAAATGAATGGCTACATGTATTCATTATCATTTGTATTGGAAAAAAAATCTATTAACTGGCATGGTAATCCTATGGAAAGCATAAAAGTCACTCCATATCTTTTAAAGATCTGTGCGTTGGAAAAATATATAATTAGTCAGTTAAACCCGTGATGTCACAAATATTATTCGCTAGTACAAGGTTAAGTAAAGAAAAAAAAAGAGTTGATTTAAAGTTGATTTCAGGAAAAATAAAAGTAAAACAATATTACAAGCAGATAGGGCAGTCATCAGACTGAGACACACGGTCTCTCCCATTGCCCTCCGCCCACGAGCGCCTGTGTCCCATTCTGCCCGGGGCCTGGGGAGAGGAAGGAGCTCACTGAGTGACACTCAGTGTCACTGAGTGTCAGGTGCTGGGTGTGCATTTTGCATAGAGGTCCCCTTCGACCTGGCAACAGTCTTCTGAATATTCTCCCTTCGGAAGTATCATCAACCTTAGAAAAGCCCAAGATCAAGCAACTACAAATGGCAGAGGCAGAATTCAAACACAGCTCTGGCTGACCCCTCCGCCTGGCTCCTTTTACTCTCTGCCAGGCACAGAGAAGAGGGTGAGTCAGTGTTTAGAAAACATTCAGCTTAGGGGAGGAAGCATGAGGGAGTTTCCTTGGGAGGTTCTCTGTCTCCACAAAGTCGTTGGTGAGGCCACTGTAGGGGATGTGATAAGAAATCACGCTGACTGAAACTTTCATCTTTAAATTTTTTTTTTAACGTTTTTATTTATTTTTGAGACAGAGCGAGACAGAGCATGAACAGGGGAGGGTCAGAGAGAGGGAGACACAGAATCTGAAACAGGCTCCAGGCTCCTAGCTGTCAGCACAGAGCCCGACGCGGGGCTCGAACTCACGGACCGCGAGATCGTGACCTGAGCCGAAGTCGGCCGCTTAACCGACTGAGCCACCCAGGCGCCCCTGAAACTTTCATCTTGATATGATAGAAAATTAAAAGAAATACAAGCACTGGAAAAGGAAAGCCTTCAGTAGGTTTGCAACCACCCATGGCTCCTCATGCTGGGAACTACTTAGGGATTTACCTGTGGCAAGATACTTTTACACTCATCCCCATATTTGAAGGGCCTCAAAGTTTCATAGTCCCCCCTTCACAGGGATCTCTAGCTCCTTACTGCTTACAGTGCGGTCCGTTGGACCAGTATTAGGGTCGTCAACCAACTCGGTTGGCTTGGGGCTGAGGGACAAGGGGACAAGGACATTTCAGCGCTAAAACTGGGATAGTCCTGGGACACATTGGTCACCCTGACCAGTAGCACCCGGAAGCTTGTTAGAAATGGGGAATCCTGGGCCTCATTCCACATCTACTGAATCAGAATCTGCACTTGAGCAAAATCACGTGCCTATTCGGGTCTGAGAAGCAGTGTCACAGAAGGGATATTGGTGTAGTACATCTAGTGGTAGTCCCCTGGATTAGTCAGGGTTCTCCAGAGAAACAGAGCCGATACACAATATACGGATAGATACATATCTAAAGACGTTTATTTTCATGAATTGGATCACATGATCGTGGAGGCTTGGCAAGTCCAAAACCTCCCCAATGGGAGGGGCTGAGAGGCTGGAGACTCAGTAAAGAGTTGTTGTTTGAGTCCAAAGGCAGTTAGGCTGGAGGCCCAGGAAGAGCCAATATTGTAGATGAAGTCTAAAGGCCATCTGCTGGCAGAATTCCCTCCTGCTTGGTGGAAGTCAGCCTTTTGTTCCATTCAGACCTTCAACTGATCGGATGAGGCCCACCCACATCGTGGAAGACAGTCTGCTTTACTCAAAGTCCACTGATTTAAATGTAAATCTCATGCAAAAACACCCTCACAGAAATATCCAGAATAATTTTTGGCCACATATCTGGGCACCATGGCCCAGCCAGGCTGACACATGAAATTAACCATCACACCCCCTCAAAAGATATGTCCACGTCAAACCCTGGGAACCAGTGAGTAAGTGTTACCTTACTGATAAAAAAGAACCTTTGCAGGTGTAATTATGTATCTTGGGATGAGAACATCCTGGGTCCTCCGACATAAACCCTGAATCCAATGACAAGCATCCTTACGAAAGACGGAAGAAGAAAAGGTCATGTGAAGATGCACAAGAGGTGAGCGTGACGTGGCCACAGCCAAAGAAACCAAGGCACATCTACAGCCCCCAGAAGCTGGAAGAGGCAAAGGAATCTCCCCTCGAACCTCCGGAGGGGGCGTGGCCCTGCCGGCACCTCCATTTTGGACTCCTGACCTCCAGAACCATGAGGGAATACTTGTCGTCGTTTTAAGCCCCCAGTTTGTGGTAACTTGTTGGCTGCCATAGGAAACGAATGCCACCGGGAAATAGCCAGAGGCTCCCTCTCGCCCACCTCTCTGCTGTGGTCCATCACGTGCACACTTGCCCACCTGTGAGAAAAGGCTAGAAGCAGTCCTTCCCTCCTACTCCCGGCTTCTGCTACTTGGGTGGTTTGAGTCCAGGCCCCCATCCTACGTCAGGACCCTTCGCCTCTAGTGCCCTCGAACCTCCTGTCCACCCAGCCCTGCAAGCCTGCCCGCCTCAGGCCTCACAGACTGCCCGTCTCCTGGGACATAGTGCGGATGGTGTCTTTCAGGCTCTCTGCTCGGCCTTGGGCCCCCACGCTGTCACCGTCTCAAGTCAGCAAGCGTGTGTTGTGTGTCTGCTCCTGATGCCCCCAGAAGTCCTACCCTCCATAGGTTTACTGTCAGCTCAGTCATTTCCCACCCTCTCACCTCTCCGGAAACGCGGCCCGCGGCCACCAAGGCCCAGGAATCCGCGAGGTGCCTGCTCCTCGGTCTCCATGGGTAAGAGCACACCCCACACCCCCGTGTGGGGCAGCGGGACCGATGGAACTGTAGAGCCTCTTTGGAATGTGCACTTCACCTGTTGGCCTTTGCTGAGGAAGAAGCCAGGTACCAAACGAAAGTAAGGCATGGGCTGACTTCCACCCATGGAGTCAGAGATTGTTCTTTCATGAAAACCTCAGACCCGATGCTCAGGCATGTTTGTATAAGAAAAGATAGGGAACAATGAGGGTATGTTTTCCAAACTAGAATAGTTAAAATTTACATAACCGTTACCACAGCCGCTGGAAAAATATAAAGGCAGGCCTCATTTCAAATCCTGCATCATGAAAAAAACTTCACACTGTAAAATCCACTCACTTCAATAATCAAGATATTTCATCAGTAGAGATTTGTATTTATCAATTTATTATACTCTTTGAGGATGGGAGAACATACTCTCTCCACATCTGATTTTCTTTAAAAAAAAAAATTCTCTTTTATATCTTTGATATAGTTGTCACTTTAAATAATCCAAAATGTGTTTAATTACTTAAAATTTTTGTTTAATGTTTTATTTATTTTTGAGAGACAAAGAGAGACAGAGCGTGAGCAGGGGAGGGGCAGAGAGAGAGGGAAACACAGAATCCGAAGCAGGCTCCAGGCTCTGAGCTGTCAGCACAGAGCCGGACGCGGGGCTCAAACCAGGAACCGTGAGATCATGACCTGAGCTGAAGTTGGACGCTCAACCGATTGAGCCACCCAGGCACCCCATGTTTATTTACTTTGGATCAATCAAATAATCTACGCTAGACATAAAATCATGAAGATTAAGACTGAACTGACCTTCAGCACCAAAGAGACCATTCTTGTCTTTCTCAGCATTTTTTTTTTTTTTTTTAGCACTCTTACCCCCATTTATATCAGAAATCATGGGGGTAATTATAGCAGAAATTATCTCACTTTCATTGAACTCACTATTTACCTACTTGCTGAGTGTCTACTATGTGCCTGGCATTATACAAGATTTTGGAAGCACAAAGATGAAGAAAACGGCTGTGGCCAACCCTAAGAGAGTTTACAGTCTACCGGAAGTGCCATAGTATACCCCGAGCGGTGGTTCTCAAAGTATGGTCTGGGGACCCTGGGGAAGGGAGAGGGGCCCTGAGACACTTGCCAGGGCTGTGTGTGAAGCCCAAACTATACCCCTATATTCATAATAATGTAGCCTGTTCTCGTTACTTGCAGTAGTCATGTTCTATGAGGTGGCTGTGGATACTGAATCAGTGAATACTATTGCTCCCAAGGGAAATGTAAGGTTATGTTCCTGCACGTCTCTGGTTACAACGTTTTTGTCAATGGATCAATATAAAACCTTGTTTTATGTGTGTTTATGTTTAAAGGCACCTTAACATGAGGGGATGGGAGGCTTATGGGCCATCTCTCCCCTCCCCAACTTCTCTGGGAGGATATCTTGACATGATTTCTTTTTTTTTTTTTTAAGCTTTATTTATTTATTTTGAGAGAGACAGAGACAGGGTGAGTGGAGGAGGGGCAGAGAGAGAGAGGGAGAGGATCCCAAGCAGTTTCCACACTGCCAGCACAGAGCCCGACGCCGGGCTCAAGCCCACGATACTCTGAGATCATGACCTGAGCCAAAACCGAGAGTGGGACACTTAACCGACTGAGCCACTCAGGCGCCCCTGGTGACATGATTTCTTAAGACCTTCTAGGTTCTGATGCGGTGAGGGGCCTTCTGTCTCAGTCCCCTCAAAATAGACCTTCAGAGCATTAAACTGCTCAGCTGCAGCCCAGAATGGGGTCTTCAAAAGCGGGTGTCCTACCTCTCTACAGAAGCAGCCAGCTGGCTTCTGTATTGTCCTTTCTGGTGTGTGGGACGAAGACCAGGGGAGCTGGCCCCCCAAAAGTGGCTTGTTGTATCTTTACCCAGTCGGGCTCATCCTCAGCCTTGTGTGTACTTGATAATCAGAGAGACCAAAGGGCAGATGTAGGAGAGTTACTCTGTTCACAGCTGAGCCATCTGACTCGCAGACCCCAGCCTGCAAGCCAGCGACGAGAACATTCTTTCAGTTTTAGCCCTCACGGCTGAGCCTTCGTGACAGAGACTGGAAAAGGAGGGAGGGGAGAGGAGGACTTTTTTTCCCCGAGAGGTTTTAGGTAAGTGAAGAGGAACAGACTGGATGTGAGGAAATAGTTGGGAATGAAGTGTGGAGATTTAATGGAAGAGTGTTGCTGAGGGTTTTGTATACCCTTAGTCATTTTTGGCAAATGTAAGAAAAAAAAATTGAGTTATTTAAAAATCCTCTTTGGTGGCCTAGCTGGTTTCTCTGATTGCAATACTGCTCTTAAATTCAAACCATGGCTTGCTTCATAATCTGTCAACATATAATGGTTAACTAGGAATTTCTGTGCCTGGGGGGGAGACTCGTGAGGCATGACACCCTTGAATGTCCCGATGAAATGGCAGAAGACAATTCTGTTATTTTCTATATAAGTACAAATTCCTTAAGCTTTCTACATGTGGTGAAAACAGAGTGGGCGTAATACTTCAGCAGAATTTCCCAGTGGGAATGGTCCTGCCTTTTGGGACAGGAAAATTTCTTGTTGGGCAAGAGAGTTTCTGGCATTGACAAAAGTTCTCACCCAGTGAAAACCAAAAGCACCCACTCCCCCTTGTGACAGTGGAAAATAACACCCCTCCTCCACACACATTGTTTTAAGTTTATTTATTTATTTTGAGAGAGACAGAGAGAGGGAGAGAGTGTGTGCAAGCATGCACAGCGGAGGGGCAGAGACAGGGAGAGAGAGAATCCCAAGCAGGCTCCACACGGTCAGCGCGGAGCCCGACACGAGCCTCAATCCCATGAACCGTAAGATCATGACCTGAGCCCAAACCAAGAGTCAGATGCTTAACTGAATGAGCCACCCAGGCCCTCCCCGCTCCATTAAAAAATATACCCCCTTGGGGATGGAACTGCATCCCTTGAGAACGACCGTGAGTCAAGAGTAGAGAAAGATGAAAACTTCAGGCACTGGGTTAGGTGCTAGGAGCGCAGTGAGAACAAGACAGACATGGCCTCTTTTATCAAAGAGCTTGAGAAATTTCATCAAAGAAATCTTTGATGAATTCTTTGATGAATTTCTGAGAAATTCAGCTCCAGCCTTCTTCTGCCTAACTGTGCCATATCATTTATTTCACTCCTGTAGCCTCCCCATGTTGATGGGGCAGGGGAGAAGGGGGCCCATCTTATGAGGTATTCTTAGAGACCAAATGTTTGTGTCTCCCCCAAAACTCATATGTTGAAACCGCACCCCCCCAAACGTGATGGTAGGAGATGGGACCTTCGGGAGGTAGTTCGGATTAGATGAGATCGTGAGGGTGGGGCCCTCAGGGATTAGAATTAGGACAGTGCTGGCTTTCACCAGAACATAGCTATGTTGGTACCCTGAGCTCAGACTTTCAGTCCCAGAATTGTGAGAAGTACATTTCTCTTGTTTATAAACCAGTAAATTATTTAACTATAGACTAAAACTTCTTCCTGTAATTAACTATACAGTGAAGATAAAAAAATTTAAACTCCCGCAAAACATTTTATGTTGAGTAATTATGCTATTATAGGTCATTCATTCATTCATTCATTCATCCATCCAAGCATTCTACAAATATTTATTGAGTACTTACTGTACTTCAGGCACTGGGTTCGGTGCTAGGAGCACAGTGAGAACAAGACAGACATGGCCTCTTTTCATCAAAGAGCTTTCAGTATACAGGGACAGAAAAAACTTAAAAATTAATTAAACCAATAAAAATCCCAGTTGGGTTTCTCATGAAACTTCACAAGTTGATCCTAAAATTTATATGGAAAAGCAAAAAAGAGAGGAAAAAGAATAGTCGAGTGTATCATAATACTAAAATAATTAAATAGTAAAGACTATATATCTGAATTTTATAAATCTATAATAGGTTTAAGTGAAGACTGGAAATCCTATTTGAATTGTGCTTTTTTGAATGTTACATTGCTTTGGAAATAAAATGTGATTTCGTGACTACAATAGTTATTGACATATGTATACATAACTATCAAGTGTATAGAATATAGTTTAGATTTCTTTTTTACATACATGGGATCATACTATTCATATAGTTTTGATGTTCCTTTTTCTTTTCTTTTCTTTTCAAGTAGGCTGCATGCCTGGTATAAAGCCTAATTTGGGGCTTGAACTCATGCCCCTGAGATAAAGACCTGAGCTGAGATCGAAAGTCTAATGCTTATCCGACTGAGCTACCCAGGCATCCCTGATACTCCTTTTTCATTTAACAGTGTGTCCTAGAAGTGTTCCACGTGTGTTCCTTTTTTTTTTTTCAGATTAATTAATTAATTTTTTAATTTACATCCAAGTTAGCATGTAGTGCAACAATGATTTCAGGAGTAGATTCCCTAATGCCCCTTACCCATTTAGTCCATCCCCCCTCCCACACCCCTCCAGTAACCCTCTGTTTGTTCTCCATATTTAAGAGTCTCTTATGTTTTGTTCCCCTCTCTGTTTTTATATTATTTTTGCTTCCCTTCCCTTATGTTCATCTGTTTTGTCTCTTAAAGTCCTCATATGAGTGAAGTCATATGATATTTGTCTTTCTCTGACTGACTAATTTCGTTTAGCATGATACCCTCTAGTTCCATCCACGTAGTCGCAAACGGCAAAATCATTCTTTTTGATTGCTGAGTATTACTCTATTGTATATGTATACCACATCTTCTTTATCCATTCATCCATCGATGGACATTTGGGCTCTTTCCATACTTTGGCTATTGTTGATAGCGCTGCTATAAACATGGGGGTGCATGTATCCCTTCGAAATAGCACACCTGTATCCCTTGGATAAATACCTAGTAGTGCAATTGTTGGGTCGTAGGGAAGTTCTATTTTTAATTTTTTGAGGAACCTCCATATTGTTTTCCAGAGTGGCTGCATTCCCATCAGCAGTGCAAAAGAGATCCTCTTTCTCCTCACCCTTGCCAACATCTATTGTTGCCTGAGTTGTTAATGTTAGCCATTCTGACAGGTGTGAGGTGGTATCTCAATGTGGTTTTGATTTGTATTTCCCTGATGATGAGTGATGTTGAGCATTTTTTCATGTGTTGGTCGGCCATCTGGATGTCTTCTTTGGAGAAGTGTCTATTCATGTCTTTACCCATTTCTTCACTGGATTATTCATTTTTTAAAAATGTTTATTTATTTTTGAGACAGAGAGAGACAGAGCATGAACGGGGGAGGGTCAGAGAGAGAGGGAGACACAGAGGCAGAAGCAGGATCCAGGCTCTGAGCCGTCAGCACAGAGTCCGATGCAGGGCTCGAACTCACGGACCGCGAGATCATGACCTGAGCCGAAGTTGGACATTCAACCGACTGAGCCACCCAGGCGCCCCTGGATTATTCATTTTTTGGGTGTTGAGTTTGATAAGTTCTTTATAGATTTTGGATACTAACCCTTTATCTGATATGTCATTTGCAAATATCTTCTCCCATTCTGTCAGTTGCCTTTTAGTTTTGCTGATTGTTTCCTTCACTGTGCAGACATACGTGTTCCTTTTAACAATTACATGGTATTTTATAGTATGGATATTCTACATTTATTTACCTAGTCTCTTATTAGAGTTATTTAGGGTATCTCCAGTTTATTTAAAAGGTACATGGGGCGCCTGGGTGGCGCAGTCGGTTGAGCGTCCGACTTCAGCCAGGTCACGATCTCGCGGTCCGTGAGTTCGAGCCCCGCGTCAGGCTCTGGGCTGACGGCTCGGAGCCTGGAGCCTGTTTCCGATTCTGTGTCTCCCTCTCTCTCTGCCCCTCCCCCGTTCATGCTCTGTCTCTCTCTGTCCCAAAAATAAATAAAAAACGTTGAAAAAAAAAATTAAAAAAAAAAAAAATAAAAAATAAAAGGTACAATGATCATGATTGTACAAGTATCTTTGTATGCATTTGCAGGTACATAGGTGTAATAGATGAGTAGAAGTGGCAGTGATTAATCAAATAGTATATATATTAAAATTAAAAATACCACTAGATGATGAGGTGCTTAGGTAGCTCAGCTGGCTAATTGATGGACTTTTGGTTTCAGCTCAGGTCAAGATCTCATGGTTGGTGAGTTCGATCCCCTCGTCGTGCTCCGCGATGACAGCAAGGAGCCTGCTCGGAATTCTCTCTCTCCTCTCTCTGCCCCTCCCCTGCTCAAGCATGCACGCGTGCGCTCTCTCTCTCTCTCTCTCTCAAAATAAATAAATGAACTTTAAAAAAAATGGATAGATATTGCCAAATTGTTCCCCAGGAAGGATGCAACCATTTATACTCTTAGCAGGGAATGAAAGTTCTTGTTCTGCCAACATCATTGCCATCATTATATATTATCGAATCATTTTATTTCATTTTATTTTTTATTTTAGAGAGACCACACGAGTAGAGAAGAGGGGCAGAAGGAGAGAGAAAGAATCTTATGCAGGCTCCATGCTCAGCCCAGAGCCTGATGGGGTGCTCAATCCCAAGCCCTTGGAACCATGACTTGAGCTAAAATCAAGAGTTGAATGATCCACTAACTAAGCCACGTAGGTGTCCCCAAATCAATTTAGCTTTGGAAGATTTGATAGGCAAAAGATAATTACTCTGTCTTTTTTTTCATTTATGTTTCCCTGAGAACTAGTGAGGTTGAAGATCTTTTCAAGTATTTACTTGAATATTTGTGGGTTTTGTTAGTTTTTTTTTTAAGTTTTTTCAATTATTTTTATTCTTTTAATTTTCTTTCGGAGAGAGAGAGAGTACAAGCATGGGAGAGGGGCAGAGGGAGAGAGAAGGAATCTTAAGTAGGGTCAACATGAAGCCTGACTTGGGGTCGGATCCCATGACCCTGGGATCACAACCTCAGACAAAATCAAGAGTTGGAAGCTTAACCGACTAAACCACTTAGGTACCCCATCAAATATTTACTGGAATATTTGTGTTTCTTCTTCTAAGAATTATCTGTGTTTCTACTCTTTTTTGTCTATTAGCCTTATTTTTAATCCTGTATTTATAGAAATTCTATATATTACAGTTAAGCATTGTCTATGGTATATGTTGCAGATGTGTTTTCTAGTCATTTACTATGAGGAGTTTTGAATTTCTATTTAATAAAATCTGTTTTTGCTTATGAATACTGATTCTTTTTCATCCCATGGTTACAAAGATACTGCCCTGTGTTTTCTTTTAGTGCTTCCATAATGTAGGTCTTGAATCAGTCTGGATTTATTTCTGAGTATGGTATGGGGTAGGAATTCACTTCATTTTTTGTTCTTGTGGCTCTTTTATTGTGCCAGTACTATTTCTTTCTTTCTTTTTTTAATGTTTATTTTTGAGAGAGACAGGCAGTGTGAGCAGGGGAGGGGCAGAGAGAGAGGAAGATGCACAGAATCCGAAGCAGGCTCCAGGCTCTGAGCTGTCAGCACAAAGCCTGATGTGGGGCTCGAACTCATGAACCCCGAGATCATGACCTGAGCCAAAGTTGGATGATTAACCAACTGAGCCACCCAGGTGCTCCTCTTTCTGAATACTCTTTCATTTTCCCACTATTTAGAAATTCTGGGGCGCCTGGGTGGCGCAGTCGGTTAAGCGACCGACTTCAGCCAGGTCACGATCTCACGATCTCGCGGTCTGTGAGTTCGAGCCCCGCGTCAGGCTCTGGGCTGATGGCTCGGAGCCTGGAGCCTGTTTCCGATTCTGTGTCTCCCTCTCTCTCTGCCCCTCCCCCGTTCATGCTCTGTCTCTCTCTGTCCCAAAAATAAATAAAAACCGTTAAAAAAAAAAAAAAATATGGTGCTGGTTATTTAAAAAAAAAAAAAAAAAAAAAAGAAATTCTGCCTTTACCATATGCTAAAATCCCATGAGTACACAGATAAATTTTTGGACTCTATCCTCTTTCATTAATTTATTAGATAAATAAATTCCCACTCCAGTACTGCATTGTTATAATTACTGTAGTTTTATAGATTGTTTTCATATCTGTAAGTTCTTCACCTCATTTTTTTCTGCAAACTTTTTTTCATTATTTTTGTTGGCTGCACCGGCTTGCATTCCCACCAACAGTGCACAAGAGTTCGTTTATCTCCACATCCTCGCCAACACTTGCTATTTCTTGTGTTTTTGATTTTAGCCATTCTGACAGATGTGAGATATTGGATTGTGGTTTTGACTTGCATTTCCCTGATGATGAGTGATGTTGAGCATCTTTTCATGTGTCTATTGGCCATCGTATGTCTTTGGAAAAATGTCTACTGTTAGTGTCTCCTGCCCATTTTTAACTGGATTATTTGGATTCTTTTTTTTTTTTTTTTTGGTGCTGTGTAAGTTCTTTCTATTTTTTGAATATTAACCCCTTATTGGATATAGCATTTGTAAACATTTTCTCCCATTCAGTAGGTTGCCTTTTTGTTTTATTGATAGTTTCCTTCACTGCACAAAAGCTTTCTACTTTGGTATAGTCCCAACAGTTTAATTTTGCTTTTGTTTCCCTTGCCAAAGGAGACATATCTAGAAAAATGTTTCTATTGCCAATGTCGAAGAGATTACTCCCTATGTTTTCTTCTAGAAATTTTATGGTTTCAAGTTTCATATTTAGGTCCTTAATCCATTTTGAGTTTATTTTTGTGTGTGGTATAAGAAAGTGGTAGTTTCATTCTTTTGCTTGTAGCTGTCCAGTTTTCTAGCACTATTTGTTGAAGGACTACCTTTTCCCCATTGTTTATTCTTGCCTCCTTTGTCATAGATTAATTGACCATATAATCACGGGTTTATTTTTGGACTCTCTATTCTGTTCCATTGATTTATGTGTCTATTTTTCTGCCAATACATACTGTTGTGCTTACTACAGCTTTGTAGTGTATCTTGAAATCTGGGATTGTGTTGCTTACAGTTCTGTTCTTTTACATGATTGCTTTAGCTATTTGGGGTCTTTTGTGGTTCCATACAAATTTTAAGATTATTTGTTCTAGTTTTGTGAACAGTGGGTATTTTGATAGGCATTGCATTAAACGTGTAGATTGCCTCGGATAATATTGACATTGCAACAATATTTGTTCTTCCAACTCATGAGCATGGAAGGTCTTTCCATTTCTTTGCATTGTCTTGCATTTCTTTCATCAGTGTTACTATAGTTTTCAGAGTATAGGTCTTTCACCTCTTTTGTTAAGTTTATTCCTAGATATTTTTATTGTTTTTGGTTCAATTGTAAATGGGACTGTTTTCTTAATTTCACTTTCTGCTGCTTCATCATTAGTGTGTAGGAATGCAACACATTTCTTTTTTTTTAATTTTTAAAAAAATGTTTATTTATGTTTGAGAGAGAGAGAGAGTGGGGGGGAGGGGCAGAACAAGAGGGAGACACAGAATCTGAGGCAGGCTCCAGGCTCTGAGCTGTCAGCACAGAGCCCGACACGGGGCTCAAACTCACGACCCGTGAGATCGTGACCTGAGCCGAAGTCTGACGCTCAACCTACTGAGCCACCCAGGCACCCCGAATGCAACACATTTCTTACGGTGATTTTGTATCCTGCAACTTCACTGAATTCATTTACCAGTTCTAGTGGTTTTTGGTGGCATCTTCAGGATTTTCCATATATGGTATCATGTCATCTGCAAATAGTGAGAGCTTTACTTCTTCCTCACCAATTTGGATGCCTTTTATTTCTTTTTGTTGTCTGATTACTCTGACTAGGATTTTCAGTACTATGCTGAATAAAAGTGGTAAGAGTGGATATCCTTGTCTTGTTCCTGATCTTAGGGGGAAAGTTCTCTTGTTACCCACTGAGAATGATGTTAGCTGTGGGTCTTTCATATATGGCCTTTATTATGTTGAGCTATGTTCTCTCTAATCCTACTTTGTTGTGAGTTTTTCTTATGGTAGATATTGTACTTTGTCAAAGGCTTTTTCTGCATCTACTGAAATGGTTATATGGTTTTTATTCTTCCTCTTGTTAATGTGGTGTATCACATTGGTTGATTTGTGAATATTGAACCAGTCTTGCATCCTGGGAATAAATCCCACTCGATCATGGTGAATGATTTTTTTAATGTATCATTGGATTCAGTTTGCTAATATTTTGATGAGGACTTTTGCATCTGTGTTCATCTATAGTTTTCTTTTTTTGTAGCGTCTTCGTCTGGTTTTGCTATTAAGGTAATGCCAGCCTTGTAGAATGAATTTGGGACCTTTCCTTTCTCTCTATCTTTTGGAATCGTTTGGGAAGAAAAGGTATTAACTCTTCTTTAAATGTTTGGTAGAATTCATGTCTGAAGCCATCTGGTCATGGACTTTAGTTTGTTGATAGTTTTTTGATTACTAATTCTATTTCATTGCTAATTGATCTGTTTGAATTTTTGGTGTCTTCCTGATTCAGTTTTGGGAGGTTATATGTTTCCAGGGATTTCTGTATTTCTTCTAGATTTTCCAATTTGTTGGTGTATAATTTTTCGTAATAGTCTCTCTAAAAAAGTTTTTTTTTTTTAATAGTCTCTTATAATCTTTTGTAGTTCTGTGGTATTGGTTGTTATTTCTTCTCTTTCATTTCTGATCTTATTTGTTTGATTGGGAGTCTTTAAACCGATTTCTTTTTTTTTAATTTTTTTTTTTTACATTTATTTAATTTTGAGAGACAGAGAGAGACAGAACACAAGTGGGGGAGGGGCAGAGAGAGAAGGAGACGCAGAATCCGAAGCAGGCTCCAGGCTCCGAGCTGACAGTACTGAGCCCGATGCGGGGCTCGAACTCATAAACCGTGAGATCATGACCTGAGCCGAAGTAGGAGGCTTAACCGACTGAGCCACCCAGGCGCCCTAAAACCAATTTCATTTTTGATTTGTGCTAGCTTGCACTGGTTCAGTAAATGTGCTAGCCTATGCTAGTGTATATGCTTCCCACTGTTCATTGTTTTTTAAAAAAATTTTTTTAAATGTTTATTTTTAAAATTTTTTAAATGTTTATTATCTTTGGGAGAGACAGAGACAGAGACAGAGAGCAAGCAGGGGAGGGCCAGAGAGAGAGGGAGACACAGAATTGGAAGCAGGCTCCAGGCTCTGTGCTGATGGCAGGGCTCGAACTCACAGACTGCGAGATCATGACCTGAGCTGAAGTCAGCCGCTTAACCGACTGAACCAACTAAAAATAAATGCTTATTTATTTTTGAGAGAGACAGAGTATGAGCAGGGGAAGGACAGAGAGAGAGGAAGACACAGAGTCTGAAGCAGGCTCCAGGCTCTGAGTTGTCAGCACAGAGTCTGACACGAGGCTCGAACTCACAAACCATGAGATCATGGCCTGAGCTGAAGTTGGAAGCCCAATTGGCTGAGCCACCCCGGCACCCCTGTTCATTGGTTTTAAAAACAGCGATATAAAGTATTCCAAAGTAGAATGTAAAGTTGTGTAGTAGATAAGGCTAGGCTGGTGATGTGTTCAAATGAACACACACCAATGAAATGGAAATAAGCAGATGATCAGCCTATACCCTTTGCCACCAATCTGGCTGCAAGGGTCCCTGAGCACCAAAAGTGCAAGGTACATCCTTGATAAAATGTTGCAATAATTTTCTATTCTAACTAGCTTAAATAAAATGTAACAGTACTGATTTTTCCTTCAATCTCATGAAACTAAGGATTCTAAATCTGTTGAGGTCTGTGACTATTAAAAACCTTGAAACCCTCCTTGAATTTTAGTTTAATGTTTCAATTAAATTTTTAAATTATTTTAGTTTTAATTTAACTTTAGTTTAAGTTCTTTGCTTTATTCCTTTGCTCAAGAAGTACATCAGTTGGGATTCTGATAGATTTTTGTTTCTACCTTCAATAAACTCAGAAGAAAATACTTTTTCTAGTGGAACCTAGAATCAAATGGTAGAGACAGAGAAGTAACAGACACTGACTGTTCTCATACTTTCAAGCTACTGTCCAGGAATACAGGAAGAATTTAGAATCTTTTTTTTTTTTTTTTTTTTTTTGGGTCTTCCTTTACAGAGAGGCGGGGCTCAAGATTTAGTCTGTAGTTCAGATGCCTATTAATGACTGTTCTGTGGCAGCTAAGCCAAGAGAACAAACAGCTGCCCTGTTCATTAATTTGAACAACACCAGGTCCAGAGCTTGTGCTACAAAGCTTTTTGCTCCGGGATGGAAATCAATGTGTATCCTCACTGGAAGTTATGTTTTCAAGGACCTCATGTAAGTAATTTGGCAATTCGATAGAGCTTCATCATGAAAATTGCAGTCAGAAAAAATGAGGACATTACAAGGAAGAAGAGGAGAGCTTTGGTTTTAAGTCTGTCCCAGCCATCTTTTTTTTTTTTTTTTTTCTAATGTCTTCTTTTTACTGCTAACTCAGGTTAGTCATTCTGTGGTTCCTATTTATTTCTCAGTTACTGTGCTGAAATCCCCAGTCTCCTTAGCATTTCTAAACTGAGCTGAAAATGAACTCTTTCCCTCAGATTCCTAATGTCTTCATCAGATAAAGTGGGTTTGCTTTTACTTTATGAAACTCTGCTTCATAAATGCAGTTTATTTCCCAAAGTGTGATGTTTGTTGCAACTATTTTTACTTTCTCCTTTGTTTTTGGTACATGATGCATAGAGGGGCCCAGCTGATACTCCTTTCTCCCCCAATTATTTAACTTTTGACTAACCACATGGGGGAGAAGAGTGTGTTTACTCTGAGTTAATTAGTATCCAATGATAATGGAAATTACCATGTTTATCAAAATATATCTATGTCATATACTGTAGTATATTATAATGTAACTTATTTAACTTCAATTTTTTATTGAGGTGTATGGAAATCCAGATGTTTTAGGAATTATCATCACATTTCAATTTGGTGATTAAACAACAACAACAACAACAACAACAACAAAAAAATATATATATATATATATGTTAGTTTGTTTTTAAGATCACATAGGGGCACCTGGATGATTGAGTCTGTAAAGCATGCGATTCTTGGTCTCAGGGCTGGGAATTCAAGCTCTACATTGGGTATAGAGATTACTTAAAAAATAAAATATTAAAAAAAATAAAGATCATCTACAGTTAAGGAATGGTTTATGAGCAGTTTTCAATCAAATAACATCATTCTTGCAATTATTGTCAACACAATCGACTTCTAGCTATGTATCATTAATGCCTAATTTCAATTTGCCTTCCTCACTGAGAATTTATTATCTTTATTTTTTTGTAGCAGTTGCACTTATGTTTAGGCTCAAGGTCAGATTTTCTGAGTTCTGAGTTGGAACTTCTTAGGTTTTTTTTTTTTTCTTCCCTGTCATGTCTTCAATGAAATCTAAGAAATGGTTGTCTTTAGTTACAAAGGTAATGGTTGTTCTGACTCCCATTTTTCATGGAACTGATTTTTTTTTTTTTTGATGCACCTTGAAATTACCATTTCACCCATCTGCCTAATGTCTGGTGGTTCTACAACCACATCAACTCTGAAATACTGTATGTAGTTTCTAAGCTCCCTTTCAAGATACTCTTCCCCTTAATACTACACCCATATTTTCCAGTATTCCTCAACAAAACTTTTCTCCTGTCACGCTAGTCTCCTTTACATATTATTGTCCCCCCCTTATTATGTTCAACCACACCATGCTTTCTTCTCGAAAGATGCCCGTCTAAAATGTAAAATTAATAGGATTTCATGACAGAGTGAATTTGAGAGCTAATGGGGCAGGAGTCGAAGAAGCCTCCCAGAAGTTACTGGGTGGAGGATGATACCCTTCACGGAGAATTAGAGTAGAGAAAGCCCAAGTTTATGGAGGAGAAGAGACTTTCTTTTGGGCAAGTGGATTTGAAGTGCCGGTGGAACACAGCCAAACGCAGATGTCCTGAAAGGAGTTGGTTATTTGGGTTTGGACTGAGAAGACCGGGCTGGAGGTTCACATTTAGCAAAAACTTAAAATGCTAGTTTGTGAGGCCATGTAGGTGGATGAGGTCACCTTAGGTGTATAGGGAAGTGAGATGAATGTAAGCTAAGAAGGGAATTCCATAGGGCTTTGGGGGTTAGCGGTTTGAGGAAGGATAGCAGCCAGAGAGGTTGCGGGTGGGCAGGAAATCAGGTGTCATGGAAGCCTGGGAAGCACAAAGTTGGAAGAATGAGGCAGTGACCACAAGTGTAAAGAAGGGGTTAAGAGAAGGGCCGCCGAAGGGCAGAAAAGACTAAGGGCCCGGGCAATCGGAAAAAATGAGTGGGGAAAGAGGGAACTGGCCAGGAAAACACCACTGAATGTTTGACATAGCACACAACACACTGAAGTCTCTGGGTCTCCACAGAGTTTTATACCCTGATAATGTCTAAGAGTCTAATCCTCTAGGACTTAGAAAACTGTTATATGTAGAATATTAGAAAAAGCGAGCTGAACCGGCCAGGAGTAAAAGTATAACAAACTGGGCTGGGCATCAGGGGCATTAAAAACGTCTGGTGAAACAGGTAGAACAAGAAATGTAGTTGGGTGCCTTGGGCTGAGAGTGTGCCGGGCGGTGTATTTCAAAATAGATTCGAATTTTGTTGGATGAATTATGCGTATCACAATAGGTATCTCTGACCCATATCATTCTCCAGGTCCCCAATCAAAGGAAAATGCCCTTTAGGCACTGTAAATTCAACATATCCAAATCAGAGATCCTATCTTATCACCGCCTCCAGCCCATCCCAGAACCTGTTCCTTCTCTGTTTCGGACGGCTCTGCTGGCCACCCAGCTGCTTGAAATAGAAACCTCAGTCGTTCTCTTACATCATCAGGCCTCCCATCTCATCTCTGCCATCAAGTTCGGTCTGTGCTTTCTCCACATTCTTTTGATTCCATCCTCTTAATTCCCACACCACCACCTTAATTCGGGTCCTGAAATAGGATTCCTGACTGGTCTGCCTTCTTCTAGTCCTTCCCCCTCTTCCTGACCCATCTTCCACAATTGTAATTAAGCAAATCTGTTCACATCACTCCCCTGATTTACAAAACCTGCCCGTTCTAGCGAGGAGAAAGAAAGGCTGACCTCCTCAGCAAGACATCCTACAAGGCCCTCGCTGACCTGGCTTTACCCCATATCTTAGCTGCATCTCGTTGCTTTCTGCCTCCACATCCAGCGTATAACACCATTAAGTTTCCCCTGCTCTTCAACTCACCATGCTTTTTTACACTGAATCCCCTGTAAAGTCCGAGCATCGGTGCTGTACTAGTAAGATCATAAGCTTGGGTGCCGGAGGAGGGGAGATGGGGAAGTTGAATCCAAGTGACATGGACTAGCCATAGAGAAAGGAACAGGGATGGCAACGACTTTTTTTTTTTTTTTTTTAAGATTTTATTTCTTTCAAGTAATCTTTACACCCAACATAGGGCTCAAACTTACAACTCTAAGATCAAGAGTCACATGCTGTACCGACTGAGTCAATGACTCTTTGATAGGAGATAGGATCCCCCCATTTCACTCAATGCTTATTAGATTGTATTTCTTTTTTAAAATGTTTATTTCTTTATTTTGTGAGAGGGAGAAAGAGTGCGTGTATGGGTGCACCCACGAGTGGAGGAGGGGCAGAGAGAGAGGGAGAGAGAATCCCAAGAAGGCTTCATGTCATCACCGCACAGCCTGATGACTGTGAGATCATGACCTGAGCCTAAATCAAGAGATGGACACCTAACTGACTGAGCCACCCAGGCGCCCCAGATTGTATTTCTTTTAAAAGGTTTTTTTTGGGGCGCCTGGGTGGCGCAGTCGGTTAAGCGTCCGACTTCAGCCAGGTCACGATCTCGCGGTCCCTGAGTTCGAGCCCCGCGTCAGGCTCTGGGCTGATGGCTCGGAGCCTGGAGCCTGTTTCCGATTCTGTGTCTCCCTCTCTCTCTGCCCCTCCCCCGTTCATGCTCTGTCTCTCTCTGTCCCAAAAATAAATAAAAAACGTTGAAAAAAAAAAAAAAAAAAAGGTTTTTTTTTTTTAACGTTTATGTATTTTTGAGAGAGAGAGAGAGAAATAGCGCAAGGTGGGGAGGGGCAGAGAGAGGGAGACTCAGAATCTGAAGCAGGCTCCAGGCTCCGAGCTATAAGCACAGAGCCCGATGCGGGGCTTGAACTCACGAACCATGAGATCATGACCTGAGCTGAAGTCGGAAGCTCACCCGGGCACCCCCCAGATTGCATTTCTTACATAAGTCATGGTTCAAGGAACTATCAGGGAGACAAACATACCCAACAGAACAAACTTCAAGGAATTTCTGATCTGATGAGAAAAATAGGACATAGAGAGTGAGTAACTAAAGTGACCGATTTTCTTAGGTTCCTTATAAAAGATCAGATCCATTATTTTACAGTCATAAATATATACAATCAAAGATACCAGGTAATTAAGTGTGAAATGAGTAATCAAGACAAATGCTACAGGCATTTAGAAGAAGAAGAGATTATTTTGGGATAGGGTGTTCCGATTAGGTTTTATTTTATTTTATTTATTTTATTTTTTTTAAATTTGTTTTTTTTTTAAAGTTTATTTATTTTTGACAGAGACAGAGTGTGAGCATGAGCAGGGGAGGGGCAGAGAGAGAGGGAGACACAGAATCCGAAACAGGCTCCAGGCTCCAAGCTGTCCGCACAGAGCCCGACGCGGGGCTCGAACTCACGAACTGCGAGATCATGACCTGGGCCGAAGTCGGATGCCTAACCAACTGAGCCACCCAGGCGCCCCGCGATTAGGTTTTAAAACAGAGATAGGACCTGAAGCATGAGTAGGCATGTAAGTAGCAGGAGAGATGATGGCCTTCTCATTGTGGGCAATGACACAAAGTGAGGCAGAGAAGGATCTGTTCAGGACAAAAGGATTTGGGTAGGACAAAATGTGGGTGACAGGAAGAGGTCAGGGTGTCATTCTGGGGGACCTTCAAAGCCAAAGTTGATGTCCTAGGCATACCTTGCCTAGCAGGGAATGAGGAGCCACTGAAGTTTTTCTTAAGCAAAGAAATGACTTCATGAAAGCAGTCCTTTAAGGGGGGATTGACCAGGCGGTAATGTGCAGGACAGATTACAAAAGCAAGGGAACACAGGCTGGGTGAGCAGGTAGAGGCACAGTAATTTAGGTCTAAGATGCCATGTTTTCCTAATTCCAAGACACTATTGACATAACAGAGTTTGTAATAAAAATAATTCTACATGAAATGCACACATTGATTATAAGATAAATCTTGATTTTAGGTATGAAACATCATAAAAATGTAGGCAATTTGGAATTAAGGAAATAAGGGCACCTAGGTGGCTCAGTCAGTTAAGCATCAGACTCTTAATTTCTGCTCAGGTCGTGATCTCACAGATCATGGGATCGGGCCCCATGTTGGGCTCTGTGCTGGGCGTGAAGCCTGCTTGGGATTCTCTCTCTCCCTCTCTCTCTTGGCCCTTCCCCTGCTCTCTCTCTCTCAAAAAAGAAAAAAGAATTAAGGAAATAACAGGATGAACTAAGATAGTGATAGTAGGAATAGGAAGGAAAGAGTAGCTGCAAAAAAAAAAAGGGGGGTGCCTGGGTGTCTCAGTTGGTTAAGCATCTGACTCTTGATCTTGGTTCAGGTCATGATCTCACAGTTTGTAAGAATGAGCCCCATGTGGGCTCTACGCAGACAGCATGGAACCTGTTTGAGATTCTCTCTCTCTCTCTCTCTCTCTCTCTCTCTTCCTCTGCCTTCCCCCCCACCCCGCACACACAAACACCCATGCTTGCTGTCTCTCTCTCTCTCTCTCTCTCTCAAGATAAATAAATAAACTTTAAAAAACAAATCCAAAACCATTTTGAAGAAGTTGAGACACTGGATGCTAAAAGTCAGAGAGAAGATTACAATGACACTGTGCTTTTGAGTCTGAATGCAAGTGGCAAGTTGGTACCATTAAAAGACATGGGGAAGTCAAGAGGAAAAATAATGAACCAAATTTTATATATTGAGTTTGAGGTAAGGAAATATCTAGCAGGCAATTGGGACGTGGGCCTAGAACTAGGAAGAAAGGTCAGGCTAGAGTGTGCATCCACGGAATTATCTACACAGAAGTCAAAATGAAGACTTGAAAGTGAATAAAACTGAAGGATGGAGTATGTAGAGGACAGGGGGCAGAGGTGTAACCCTTAGGAAATACCCACGTTTGGAGACAGGAAGCAGGGCAGGGAAGAAACACAGAATGATATTAAAGGTTGGATTGGATTCCTTCCAGGATAGGGGCATGAAAGTCATGAGAAGGGAAAGGTTGAGGCTTTATGTTCATGCTTAGGATTTATAGACTTTAATGATGTGTACTTGGATGTGTCTCAAGCATTCACAAAAGTATGAAGAAGCCCACTTCAGTCCAACGGAATGTCCATGTGGGACCCACCTTCATCCTTAGCTGTAGGCTCACTACCAGGTGGGGGCTATTCCTCAGCTCCAGGGGGTTTGGACCAGTATCTTGGCTGGTTCCTCAGCCTATGCTGAGAAATCATGAAGTTTCCCCAAAGGCTTGTTGCTGGTATTGAGTGCTGTTGATTTTAGCCAGCTCCTTTTAGGTCCAAAAGAATATCCTTCTCTCAGAACTCTTTAATAAGCAGGTATTTTAGAACATAATTTTGTTGACCTAACTTTTTATAACAGAGCCAAAGTTAAAGACAAACTAGTTTTTAACACTTTTCCAGTTCTTCTGGAATAGCTGTGCAAATTAAACTTTGTGAACTCCGATTGGTCAGGGATGGCTGAGCTGTTGCTGGCTTACCACATTCGCTGAGCAGACAAATAAGAAAATTATTTGCTGGTTTGAAATATGATCCTTTCATCGCTCATAAAGAAAGATACATTTAGGGCACCTGAGTGGCTCAGTCGGTTGAGCATCCGACTTTGGCTCAGGTCATGATCTCACAGTTTGTGAGTTTGAGCCCCAAACCAGGCTCTCTGCTATCAGCGCAGAACCCCGCTTCGGATCCTCTATCCCCTCTCTCTCTGCCCCTCCCCTCCTCGTGCACTCTGTCTCTACTCTCCCTCTCTCAAAAATAAGTATTAAAAAAAATAAAGATAGACTTAAAGATCCCCAAAAAGGGCAACAGTTCACAAAAGCAAACACATGGTCATTGCATTTATTTGTACTTTTCTTCTATAATTGGGAAAACTGGCCCAGGGATGGCTCACAACCACAGGTGCTCTAAAAAGCTGATTGGCTGACATAATACACTGATTAGCCATTGGGGATATGAATAGTGATTAAATGGTCCTGAAATATGAATTTCAAAAGGCCTCTCTTCTTGTTATGAATACCTTCATCAGTACCTTTGTAAGCATATCTTTCCAGCTCATGCTCTTGCAAACCTGAAGTTGGCATACAGTTTAGGACGTTACTGAATTATTTTCAGTCAATGTAACCTTAATCCTTATGTGCTTTTCCTAAAGGGAAAAGAATTGTTTTTCCCCCTATGTAGTGTAGCCTCATCAGAGCAGTAAGAGAAATCCTCTCTGTTCTGTGAAGGTGCCTATATGACTTGGTTAGGCTATAAACAATCTTACGCAGTGATATCTGGTTTGTCAGATGTGTTTTATCTTTTTTATATCCTCAAGAGATTCTGGCAATTAAAAGTGTTGTGCCTGAGATACAGAGTAGGGTGAGGGGAACAGTTAACGAAAGGATATTTATTAAAGGGGAAATATCCAGCATAATACGGTGATTAGTTGCTCAATTTTTTCCATGTCTTGATTTCTTCATGACACTGGCTAAGGGCAGGAATGGCAAGTACGTGGCACCGTCCCTGCCTTCCTCCCACCCTACCCCAAAACAGCATAACAGATACCAGAAGACTCTTTTCCATTGAACACAGTCTTTCCCATTTTCCACGCAGTTTTCTCAGCAGCCACTACCAAATGGTCAGAGTTGGGAATTGAAATGATGGGGTTGGGGATTCTTCCCGGTTTACGTTTTTGATGTGAGTATCTTCTGATTGCAAGGAAACAGGGCACCTTAAGAAAAAGAGGATTTATTTTAAGGACACACATGGATTGAAGTTGTTCAGGATCCAAGGCAAGTCAGGGACTGGATTCTCTCCCTATGGCCCACCTGTCCTACCTTTTATAACATATCTGCTGTGACTATGATTTGTGCCTCATTTCCCAATCCACTACCAACTGGCCAATCCTCCCAGTATTCCACAGTCTAAATGCTTCCAAGAGCTAGTATAGCATGCTTAATCAGTACCCTAGTGTCTATTAGTAAGCATAGCCTTGGTGCTAGGTCTTTTCATAGGCCATGGACAGGCAGTCCTTGGGTACACAGCCCATAGACACTGGCAATGTTTTATTTCTTTATTTTAGTGGTAGTTATCCAGGTATACTCACTTTATGAAAATTCAGAATTCAACACATACTTATTATGTGCAAGTTTCCTTGTTATATTTCAATAACAAGTTGATTTTTTTTTAAAAAAGGGCCAAACCAATCTCATCTTCTTTTTTGAAGGCTTTATAAAACTTGAATGGCAGAAGACTGTCATAGACATTGTATATCTTGATTTTAAAGGAGATATCTTTAAAAGTCTCTTAAGACATTTATGTATGCAATTCAGAGAGATGTGGCTGGATAATAGAAGAGTTATGTGAATTCTTTTTTTTTTTAAGTTTATTTATTTAAGAGAGGGAGAGAAAGGGAGAACATGGGAGGGGCAGAAAGAGAGGGACTGATAGAGAATACCAAGCAGGTTCCACACTGTCAGTGCAGAGCCCTATGCAGGGCTCAAACTCACGAACCGTGAGATCATGACCTGAACTGAAATCAAGAGTCAGATGCTTCACCGACTGAGCCACCCAGGCACCCCAAGAGTTATGTAATTCTTAACTAGCAGAACAGGATACCCAAAGATTGATGAGCAAGTTCAACCTGGAGATAGGTTTCTATCATAAGAAGGACTGTGTTTAGTATAAAGAGAAAATATAGGGTAGTGGCTAAACATGTGGGATCAAGGCCTGGGTTCTTCTGTGTAACAACTGTGTGACCATAGGCAACTTTCCCTTTTGTGGTTTCCCCCTATCTATAAAATGGGGGCGATGAAATCTACATTTTTGTTGTTAGGGGTACTGAGGGAATGTAAATAAAGTCTTTAGAATAGTAGAGTACTAATACATGGGCAGAATTTATAGAGAAGCAGAGTACTTTTTTAATTAAACCACCAAATAAAAGAGGAAAATAAGTCCCTATTAGAAGAAATGTTCCCAAAGTCTGTCGGGGGTGATTTTGAGAGGTTTCCTCCTTCAGTGTAAAGGGTGGGTTAGATAATCTTTTAATATTAAGGATACTCGTGGTGCCTGGGTGGCTCAGTTGGTTAAACATCTCTGACTCTTGACTTGGGCTCGGGTCATGATCCCAGGGTTGTGGGATCCAGCCCCACTATCAGGATCCATGCTGGGTGTGGAGCCTGCTTAAGATTCTCTCTCTCCCTCTCTCTCTCTCTCTCTCTCTCTCCCTCCCTCTGTCCCTACCCCGCTCGAGGTCACTCACTCTCTTTATCTCAAAGGAAAAAAGATTTAGGATTCTCTGATAACCTAATTATGCCATAAATGCTTGAAGTTATTCTGTTTATGGAGTAATCGATAGAAAAATATGATTTTATTATATTATAAAGCCATAAAAGTGCTTTTTTATAGCTTGTAGAGCCCTCAGATTAAAGCCAAAGGAAGCCAAACCAAGCATACAGAATGTAATGACTTGGGAAGATTTTTGATATGTTAATTCACTCTGTTAAATAGCAAAGTAACAGAGATCCAGAATTATAATATTACCTATAGAAATGTGATCTCAAAAAGCCAGAGGGAAATGCTCCTACAGCTCCTTGCTACAACTACATCTTAAGAGAATATAGGGGAAAATTCTAAAAAGAGGGCCATTTCATTCATTTCATTTTCATTTCAAGGTGAAATGATTCCATGAACACAGAACTACTAGACTGTATATGGAAATATACAGTTCTCAATATTGGTCAAACAAACATAAAATTTACAAGTGGCTTAATAAGGCACAAATTCTCAAAATTGTATTCTCTTTACAAAATGTATTTATATTTCTAGTTACATTTTTTCCTAGCTATCATCTTTTTTTTAATGTTTATTTATTTTTGAGATACACACACACACACACACACATACAGATTTCGAGGGGTAGGGGCAGAGAGAGAGGGAGACACAGACTCTGAAGCAGGCTCCAGGCTCTTGACTGTAAGTGCAGAGCCTGAGGTGGGGCTTGAACTCATGAACCACGAGATCATGACCTGAGCCGAAGTCGGACACTTAACCAACTGAGCCACCCAGGTGCCCCTGCATTAAGTATTTTAAAAAAAACATTGTACTTGGGGGTACCTCGTAGCTCAGTCAGTTAAGCATTGACTCTTGATTTCAGCTCAGGTCAAGATCTCACGGTTTGTGCATTCAAGGTTTGTGCATTCAAGCCCCGCATGGGGCTCTGTGCTGACAGTGCGGAGCCTGCTTGGAATTCTCCGCCTCCTTCTCTCTCTGCCCCTCCCCTGCTCTCTCTCTCTCAAAATAAATAAACATTTAAAAATTATATTGTATTTATACATAGAAAAAAGTGCAGATATCTTAAGTGTACAGTTTGAGTTTTAATAAACTAAACACACCCATGTAATAAGCACCCAGATTTTTAAAAACTGAACATTTACATTGTTTTTTAAAAATAATTTTTTGTAACTTTCAAAAGAAAAAAATTAGTGTTCTTTTCTGGATATTTGCTGCTATGGCATGTAACTTCATTTATTTATTTTTAAATGTTTTATTTTTAAGTAATCTTTACAACCAACATGGGGTGAACTCACAAACCCGAGATCAAGAGTCACATGCTCCACCAGCTGAGCCAGCCAGGTGCCCCTGGCATGTAACTTTAAAAGCAATATGCCCATCTTGAACATCTCCTGGGAGTTTCAATAGCACTTGTGGTAGGCAACATAGTAGTTTCCCAAAGACAGCCATGATCATCTAGCCATGATCCCTAGAATTTGTGAATGTTTCCCAATACAGCAAAAGAGATTTTGCAGATGTGATTAAGGATTTTGAGATGGGAAGATTATCCTGGACTATTTAAGTGGGAACAATGTAATCACAAGAGTCTTTTTAAGTGAAAGAGGAGGAGAATCCAAGGAGATGTGACAAGGAAAGCAGAGGTCAGAGGGCCACAAATCAAGGAATTCAGCCTGTAGAAGCTGGAAAAGGCCAGGAAACGTTGTTACTTGCTCCCTAGGGAAGGTAGACCCACTGAAAGTTTTTGTTTTTTCCTAATTATTTTATTTTTGAGAGAGACAGAGACAGCATGAGCTGGGGGCTAGAGTGGGGGCGCAGACACACAGAGAGAAAATCCCAAGCAGGTTCTGTGCCGTCAGCACAGAGCCTGATGTGGGGCTCAAACTCACAAAACTATGAGATCATGACCTGAGCCAAAACCAAGAGTCAGCTGCTTAACTGACTGAGCCACCAGGTACCCCCCACTGATACCTTTAAAAAAAATTGACATATATATTATACTTTATATATATATTACATTAGTTTCAAGGGTACACCATAAACATTTGGTATATGTATATACTGTGAAGTGATCACCACAATGTCTAGCTAACATCCATCCCCAAACATAGTTATAATTTTTTTCCTATGATGATACCAACATTGCTACTTTGATTTTAGCTGGGTGAAACCCATTTCAGACTCCTAACTTCCAGAACTGTCAAGATAATATATTTGTTTTTAGTCATTAAGTTTGATGTGATTTGTTATAGCAGCAATAGGAAACTAAGACACCCTCTGGTGAATCCGTGTCCAGAATCATGTATCTTACTGCTCACTTAGTAGCTTCATCTGGCTACTTCATAGGCATCTCAAACATATACCAAATTAAAGCTTCCCTTTTAACTCCCCAAACCTGGTTCCTGCCTCAGCTTTTCTCTCATCTTGGTAAATGGCACCCATCAACCAATTACTAATGCCAGATACCTGGAAGTCACCCTTGTTTCTTTTCCTTCCTTTTCTGTCATTCCCTCATAGCCAATCCCGAATTTTCAACGTTTTTTTTTTTGTTTTTTTTTTTTTTTGTTTGTTTTATTTTATTTTTGGGACAGAGAGAGACAGAGCATGAACGGGGGAGGGGCAGAGAGAGAGGGAGACACAGAATCGGAAACAGGCTCCAGGCTCCGAGCCATCAGCCCAGAGCCTGACGCGGGGCTCGAACTCACGGACCGCGAGATCGTGACCTGGCTGAAGTCGGACGCTTAACCGACTGCGCCACCCAGGCGCCCCCCGAATTTTCAGTTCTACTTCCAAACTCAACCTCATAGCCATCCGCTTCGGTTGAGTTTCACTGCCACCATTATTTTTTTTTTTTTTACAATTAATTGTATTCTCTTTAATATGAAATATGTACATATATTGCAAAATACAAAAGATATTATAAATAGGTATTCACTGGAAAAGTCCATCCCCTTGCAGCCTGTCGGTGTTACCAGTTTTTTACGCATCTTTTCAGTAATTTTTTTTTTTTACACTGCCACTATCCTTTAAATGCTAATCCATTCTCCCCATAGTAGCCCAAGTGATATTTTAAAAAGAAATCTGATGGCACTTCCTTACACAAATCCCCTTAAGATCTCTCCTTTTGTGTCTGATATGACCTTCCAGTAGCTCCAAGCTAGTTGCAGGGTAACTGATAGTACATTGAGTACTCTGCAAATTAGAGCTTCATTATTAATGTTTATTTATTTTTGAGAGAGAGAGAGAGAGAGAGAGAGAGAGCACAAGCAGGGGAGGGGCAGACAGAGAGGGAGACATAGAATCCAAAGCAAGCTCCAGGCTCTGAGCTGTCAGCACAGAGCCCCAATGTGGGGCCCTATCTCCCAAACTGTCACATCATGACCTGAGCTGAAATTGGACGCTTAACCAACTGAGCCACCCAGGCACCCCTAGAACTTCATCATGAATTGAAATACACGATGTGCAAAAGTTTGGATTTGAAAAAAATTTTTAAGTGTTTATTTATATTTGAAGAGATAGTGAATGAGCAGGGGAGGGGCAGAGAAAGATTGAGACAGAATCTGAAGCAGGCTCCAGGCTCTAAGCTGTCAGCACAGAGCCCTAGCTGGGGCTTGAGCTCAGGAGCTGTGAAATCATGACCTGAGGTCCAACACTTAGCCAGCTGAGCCACTCAGGTGCCCCTGAAATTTGCTTTATAGCAACAACTCTGGATGGGTTGTTAGATTATTTAAATAGTTTTACCTGTGGTAAATTACTTAAGGATTGTAAAAAAAATGTTTTACTGTTTTGTAACACCAACTCATTCAACGTTTGTCACTGGTGCCTTAGCAATTTGAAAAGATCACTAAAAAGTCTTTATTAGGAGCTGTGGGAGCCTTTTCCCTGACACCTTTTCTGCTGCTGCCAAGTTCCCCGCCGGACGTCCCTGGGGCAGGGCTGGTGGGAAGTTTCCTAAAGAGGAGGCCTAGGCTGAGCGTCTTATAAGGATCAGCCGGTGTGTGGCTTGTTTGGGTCATCATCAACCCTCCATCAGAGCCTTCTAGGAGACACGGTCCTGGAGCGACAAGGGTTTAACTCAAGAGATGGCTCTGTGGCTGACCAGCTGCACGGCAGAATTGTTTTGGTGATAGCCTATAAAATGCCGGAGGGAATACAAGGCCTAATTCCCCCTGGGTGCAAGGCCAAAACCACTACCCTGGGTGAGGACCCGGGCTCCCGAGCGTGCGTGGCGGCACAAGAGAAGGCGTCGGGGCGGGAACAGAGCGAGACCAGCAAGACCCCGACCGCCACGACAACGGAAGGCACTCGGCGCCCCCGCACCGGCCCCCTCCAAAGACCGTTTGGCCAGGGGGTGGGGCACGGGCGGGCGCAGCCAATCACAGGGTCGCTCTCAGGTTACGTAAGGGCGCGTTCGCCGATTCGGCGCTCGGGGTGGGCGTGCAGGGGCGTGCGTGGCTGGGATCTAGACCCGAGTCGTCCGCGCGCTCGGCCGACGTGAGGAAGGCGCGGGGGCGGTCTTGGGCCGGCCCGCTTGCTGGTGCTGCGTTCGGCTCTGCCCGCGAGGCGGGGCGGCGGCGGCGTGCGAGGGAGCAGCGCGCCAGCGTGTGGTGAGAGCCCCGCGTCGGCCGGGACTCGGGAGACGGGCCGGGGAGAGCATCCTTCGGACCCCCACGGCCTCTTCCTCCGGCCCCCGCCTCTTGGCCCCCGCAGTCCGGCGGCCGCCCGTTACCTCTCCGCGTCCACAGGCCCGCACAGACCCCGGCCTCGCCCGGTCTTCGCAGGCCTACGTGCCAGGGCCCCTCCGTATTCCTGTTACGGGCTCCGTCTTGTGGCCCGCGGAGCAGACCGCTTCATTGCGGGCCCCGGGCGGGTAGCCGGAGGCCGGGCATGATTCCATCCCCCGGGCAGCGCTGCCCTGTAAGGAAAGGGGCTTTCCTGGGAGATAGTGAGGGTTCTGTTACGGGGGTGTGCAAAAGAGGGTGGAGAGCTCCCTGACAGACAAGTTGCCCTGGGGTGTAAAGGGTTGGATTAAAAGATGATTTTGAAGGTCTGCCCCCAACCCTGCCATTCTGAGTCTGGGCTTCCTTAGTAGTTTGACGCGCGTTTATTTTCCTCTCCAATCTTGAGCACACCTGTAAAATTGTTAGAGCACGAACAAGTATTCTGGGCTCCTCGGAAAGAGAGGAGTGCCGTGTAACAGTCTAGATAATTGGCTAACCCAGCTAGAGAAGCTCTGGAAGAGGCCAAACCAAACTACAGCTCGGGAATAGGCTTCAGAAATTTCAGGCCGCTTTTACATAGCTCCTTCCGTCTTAATTGTAAGTCGCATCCCCGCTGCACCGAGGGAAGAGTGGTATGTCATGTTCTCTTAATTGCTATGGAGCCTGGCAAGACCTGCCACGAAGAAGGCCCGTGGATGTGAAGGAACAGACACTAGGCAAACACTGGATGTGTAATATCCTGAGTGCTGGGTCTGATTTTTAGTTCTGGCAACAAACTGTACTTTGGGGCAGGTAAATTATTTTGTCTGTACCTCGGTGTCCCCGTCTGTAAAATGGGATTGGTGAGAGGGCTCTCAGGATGAGATGGTTAATGTAAAGCTCTAAATATAGTTAGTGCTTAGCACCTCAGAAGTACTTAGCAGATGCTTACTGTTACTGTTTCCTCTGCTCAGTGACTACTTGAGCCAAGTGCTGGTGAGTCTTTTTCCAACATTTCAGTTGAGGTCCAGAGGAATATTTTTCTGGGAAGTGTTGATCATGTTGATCACCTTTTGTTAGTATGTAAAATGGTCACTCTTGAAAGAATGCAGGAAGTGGGCTTTAAGAATTGGGTTTCTCAGAGACTGCCAGTGAATTCGAGATGAAAGCATACTTCTCTGGAATTTAGCTATATTTTAGTTACAATTCTGGAATTAATAGGTGAAATGGGTGTAAATATCCAGCCCCTCCTGACTTTCTGAGCTTTAGGCTTGAGGGAAATGTGGACAACATAACTACTTCACAGTGTCTATTTAAAAGATTCTTAAAAAAAAGATTTCTTGTTTTGATAGTGACAATTTCAAGTATGCTGAAAAGGACAGAAGACAATATGACACCCTCTACCAGTCACCAAGATTTAACACATATTAATATGTTACCGTGTTTGTTTCACATCTCTGCCTATGGTATGATTTAAAAAAATAAATGTTACCTAAGCCTTTTAAGCCCCATTTTTCTTTCCCTTCTCTCCCTCTCCAGAGATAGTAACTACTTTCCTGAGTTGGTGTGTAACTTTACTGTAGAGAAATAAACAACATATGATGTTTTATACTTTTAAACAGTACATTATACATTAAGACATTTACAAAAAAATGGTACCTTATTGTATCTAAGATTTTAGAATTTGTTGTTTTCCTCTAATGTTCTGTTGCTGAGATTCATAAGTGTGGACAAATATAGACATAGTCCATTCTTTTTAATTGCTGTCTGGCATTCCAGAGTGTAAAGAAATGAGTTTTATCTTGTTTCCTTTACATTGCACTTCATGCAACTTAAATCATGCTGGTATAGTTTAAGTCCATTTTGCCACATTTACTCATTCTATATTGGTTACGGGGACTCTGGTCACAGTTCTCAGTATAAAAATGTATCTTTGGGTATGACCTCTTATGCAGAATAAATGATAATGTATACTGGGCTGAAAAAAAATTCATTTTGTTTCTGGTGCTCCTATTTGGGAAAGTGAACTAGTTAAGATCTATTATGTGGCCTGGTGTCAGGTATTAGATTTAAGTTTCTAAAAATCAGAGACTAGGTCTTTCTCAGCTCTGTGTCTGCCTCAGCTCTCTTCATAGTTCTCTGCACATAAATGTTTGTGACATTGATTATTTTTACTTTTGGGGTTCTCATACCCTTCATATATTTGAAGAGTTGATGGTGCAATTTTCAAAACTTTGCACCTTTAGGTTTAATATTTCCAGTGCCTTTTAAGTTTTCCAATTTCCCCCATTCAATTCAGAAACAAAATTAAAAGCATTTTATTTTTTTAAATTAAAAAAAATGTTTTTATTTATTTTTGAGACAGAGAGAAACAGAGCATGAGCAGGGGAGGGGCAGAGAGAGAGGGAGACTAATCTGAAACAGGCTCCAGGCTCTGAGCTGTCAGCACAGAGCCTGATGTGGGGCTCAAACTCACGGACCATGAGATCATGACCTGAGCTGAAGTCGGATGCTCAACCGACTGAGCCACCCAGATGCCCCCAAATTAAAAGCATTTTAAAAAGCAAGGTATGAATATCAGTTTGTAGAATGTTACCAGTTGCATAATATGTGCTGTATGTATTTGTAAGCAAATACATCTGTATTTATATATGCATATAGTTTACTTATAGAAGTATAGATAAGAATATAGTAACTCATAGCATCCAGTGAGAAGAACTACATGGCTGGGGAACACAGATGAGAAGAATTTTTGCTATGTAGCCTCTTGTGATTTCTCAGTTTTAAACCATGCAAATGTATTACCTAATCAAAAAATAAGTTAAAATTATATATATACATATATATGTATATATATAAAACTTCTCCCCTTAAGCCATTTTACCATATTTTTAAGATTTAACTTCCTTTCCTTAAAGCTTTGGCCTTAATAACATTTTTGCCTTTTTCATTGTTGGTTTATTTAGCTAGCTTACTCTCAGTTTTGTTAGAATAACCTTTGACTTGGTAAATACTAAGTATTTTAGTATTGCAAGATAGAGTTTACTGTTCTTCTAAAATGAAAACAAATTAACCAACCATGAAAGATTTGCTTTGCCTCACCCAGCAAGTTGAATATCACCAACAAGTTATTCAACTCAAATTTAATCATCAGTGAAAGAGGGATAATGCACAAGAACATTTAAAATAACCATTTTTGGAAAAATATTTTTGCCTTTAACGATATTGGTAGTGCTTAGAGCTTATGAATACAACTGTCTTGACAGATGCTTATTTCATTATTTTATAAATGATTTCTGTTGGGTGCCATTAGCTTTTACCAGAGATTGTGAAGTTCAGAATGGGCCTAATGATGGGGCAGTTCGTGTGCTCACAGAAGTTCTAGCCCAATACAGAGGTGAGATGGCCACTGATGAGATTTCCAGCGGGTTTTAGAGTATCCTGGTCTAAAAGGCAGCTCCCCTTTTACTGGCGTCTTTACTCAAGCTTCTCTGTATTACTGATTGCAAGTTCTAAGTATTGACACACTTCCTGAAGCAAAAGCATTGCATCCATGAGGTGGAATTTTACATTGATATAGAGAAGTTTAAAATGCTCCATAAAACATCTCTTATCCCTTGCCACCAATTTTTACTTTTGAATGAAAGGTGTAGATGGCAGGAGGGCAGAGGAGTTGAACAAAAGTATATATGTGTATGGTAAGGCCATACTGCTCAGAGGAAGATAGCAACTAAAAGGGGTGAGGTGGAGAGGGACCAAAGTTTATGTCAGGGTTTTCAGTAAGAGGCAACCCTGAGACTGGGTTTTGAAGAATGGGGAGGAGGCCAGGCAAGGGGAAAAGGAAGTTTTAGGTAGAGGTACTTCTATCTAGAAAGGCACAGAGATTTGAAGACTCACTGGTTGAACCGCAGGCACTTTGGTATGGCTTTGGCACCGAGTACAGGTAATTGTAGGTCGAGGAGAAGTGGTTGGAAAGATGGGCTAGGCCCAGATCAGCAATTCGTACTTCATCCATAGGTTATGTATTCTGTCGATCATGGTAATCAGATTTACAAACTTTGGACCGATCACTCTGAAAGCCTGTGCGAGGCAGGCAAAGACTGGCAACAGGCAAATTCCTGTGGCAGCTCTTAACAGTAGTTCAAACCTAAAATGAGAGGTTGGGCTGGGAGATGTCCTGGTGGGGAGGAAGAGGAGGAGCTAGATTTGAAAGCTGTTTGGGAGGCGGAATTGACAGGGCTTGGGAGGTACAAAGTAAGGAACAGAGAAGACAAGGATGTCAGAGCATTTGGATGAATGGAAGTTCATAACTGACTTACATAACAAGGAAGGAGGAACAGAAATGAGGGGGGAAAAAAGTAAGTTTGGGTTGGGCTACTGACTTTAAGGTGTTTGTGTATAAGACAAGAGATCTCTCGTAGGCATTTGGAGTTGTCCAGTTTGTAGGCACTGGCTGTAGGTGCTAATGAGGCTTTGAAGGTAGGGGTTTTTATTTTACTGTTCTCTTCCTCAGCACTAATCACAGTGCTTTGTATATAGTGGGTATTTAGTGTGAGGGTGAATAGATCTTATCCCTTTTAAAATGTGATCTTGAACCTTGAGTTAATTTCCTCTTTCAAGACCTGTGTTTCCCTTTTTGTAAAAGAGAGAGTTGAACTAGATCAGTTATTCTCACAGTTTTGTAGTAGACCGGTATGTTGGGATCAGTTGTGAGACATTGAAAGTAGTTTCTAACTAATTAAGAGCTGATGGTTGCTTGCCCTTTAAAGAGGAGTTGATTTATATCACTGTTTCTTAATTGCATTCTGGTGTGTTTTCTTAAGTGTCACAGAAAGAGGTGGAATTAGTCAGCTGGAATTTCTTAGCTCTGGGTGTACCAGTGGGTGTGTCACACAGGAGTGGGGGTGGAAAAAAGGTTAAGAAGCACTGTGTTAAATGTTGGTTAAAGGCTTATTAGAACTTCAGAATTCTGTGTTTATATCTAGGACCTATCATTCTGGTTATAAATAATTTGTTTTTGCAACTTTAGGAACTCTATTTTAAGAATCTCTCAAAGCAAAAGAAACAAGTCATGGAGAAGAATGGGAATAACCGAAAGCTTCGGGTTTGTGTTGCGACTTGCAACCGTGCTGATTATTCGAAACTTGCCCCGATCATGTTTGGCATTAAAATGGAACCTGAGTTCTTTGAACTTGATGTGGTGGTACTTGGCTCTCACCTGATAGATGATTATGGGTAAGATGAAAGCATTTTCTTATGATATTCTTAATTGCAACAAGGTGTGCGGAGAGCTTGGCTCTTGGCCTCATGTGGACCTAGCTTCAAATATCAGTTGTGCCATTTAGTTTTTATATGGCTTGGAGAAGTTGCATCTTCAGGTTCCTCAGTTATACAATGGAATGAAACCCTACGTTGCATGTTACTGTGGAGAACGGAGATTGTGCTGTAAAGCGTCCATCACAGTGTTGCTGCTTAATAGGCGCTTGATAACTGAAAGCCATAAATATTTTTATTATTACTTGTTACATTCAGGAGAAATGCTACTTATAAATCTATATTGTGTGACTACAATAATGTAACTACCTGTAATGTATTTTGTGACTTCTAATGGTACTTTGTTAAAACTCATGTATAGATTGACAGCATCCCAAGTAGTAGATATGGAATAAGATTTTAAAAATCTAATTGATCTACAACATAAGGTAGAATGTTACATTACCATTGGTATTTATTTTGGTGATATTAGGTTTATTATTGATCACAGTCTAAATTTGAAAAAATGACAGTTGGGAAATCTTGGAATAGAATGTCTAAACCAGAGATAAACATTCATTGTGTTCTGTGTAATAAAGTGGCATTTAGTGCACTCTTGTGGCATAAAAATATTAATGCAGTTTCCAAAGATATCAATAATACACTATTACATGTGAGAGAACCTTGTGTTAAAGTACAGTTGCCTTTTTCAGACTATTCTTTAAAAGCAAGACAACAACAACAGCAAAAGCAAACAAAAACCTGTCTCTAAAAACCAGTCCGCTCTAGGTAAATACATAAATACATAAAGTAGAGAAGAAACTTATGGCTAGCTCAAAAATTCATAGGTTTTAAACATGTCAAATGAATTCTGGCTATCTAAGAAAATCCACTGGGTTTTCGTATGTACATAGAGCAAAGTAGAAGAGAAATTTTAGCCAGAGCCTGAGATGAAAGTCTAAGTGGTTCTTTTACTTCTGTGAGAAGAATTTGACAGGAAGACTAGTGGAAGAGAGGCTGTGAAGGAACTTGTGCTAGGTTTCTTATCTGCCAGCCACTATAAGGTTAGAAAGGCAGTATTTGTTTGGTGAGACTGATAGATAGGAAACTTGAGTGGTACTTAATGGAAATGTTGTATGAAGTACACTGACATAAGTTTCTGGGAGAGGAACTGGATGACTGGGAAACAAAAGTGAGAAGGTAGCCTTTTCCCTGTAGAACCTTTTGTATCTTAAATTTTAAACCATTCGAATGTATTATTATATTAAAAGACATTAAAACAACAGAAAAATAAGCTACCTTCTATTTCAACTACCTGGGTACTTTTTTTAAAAACAGCATTTTTAGGGGTGTCTGGGTGGCTCAGTTGGTTAAGTATTTGACTCTTGATTTCGGCTCAGTTCATGATCTCGTGGTTCACGGGTTTGAGCCCTGCATGGGGCTCTTCGCTGACAGCATGGAGCCTGCTTGGGATTCTCTCTCTCTACCTACCCCCTCGCCCGCCCCCCCCCATCTCTCTGCCCCTCTTGCTTGTACCCACGTGTGTGTTCTCTCTCTGTCAAATAAATAAACATTTTTTAAAAACATAGTATTTTTATACTCCTAAGAATTGGGTGAAAAAGAAAATCAAATAAGTAACAACAGACTACTTAGAAATTCATTTGTTCATTCATTTCCTATAAGTTGGTAATAAATTTTTTTTTTAAATTTTAGAGCAGTTTGGGGTCTACAGCAAAATTGAGCAGAGGGTTCTGCCTTCACACATGCATAGCCTTTCTCATTTTCAACATCAGCCCTCCATCCCTAGTGGTACGTTTGTTACAGTTGAACTTAAATTGGTACTTCATTATTATCGAAAGTCCATAGTTTACATTAGGGTTCACTGTGGTGGTTTAAATCCTATATGTTTGGGCAAATGTATAATGACACGTATCTACCATCATAGTATCAGAGTCGTTTCCTTTCACTGCCCTAAAAATCTGTTCTTTAACCACTGTTCCTTTTACCATCTCCATAGATTTGCCTGTTCCACAATGTCATAGTTGGAATCATAAAGTACACAGTCATTTCAGATTGGTTTCTTTCACTTAGTAATATGCATTTAAGTCTCCATGTATGTTCATGGTTTGATATTCCTTTCTTTTTAGCACTGAATAATATTCCATTTTCTGGATATACCATAGTTTATTGATTGATTCACCTACTGAAGGGCATCTTAGTTACTTCCAAGTTGAGGCATTTATGAATAAAGCTGCTGTAAATATCCGTTTTGCAGATTTTTGTGTGGACATAAGTTTTCAGCTCCTTTGGGAAATACCAAGGAGCATGATTGCTGGATTGTGTGGTAAGAATATTTTAGTTTTGTAGGAAACTACTGAGCTGTCTTCCAAAGTGGCTGTATCATTTTGTTTTCCCACCATCAGTGGGTGAGTGTACCTGTTGTTCCACTTCCTTGTCAGCATTTGGTGTTGTCAGTGTTCTGATTTTGGCCATTCTAATAGGTTTGTAGCAGTATCTCATTGTTTTAATTTGCATTTCTGTGTTCTATGATGGGGAGCAGCTTTTCATATGCTTATTTGCCAGTTTTGTATCATCTGTGATGAGGTGTCTGTTAAGGTCTTTAGCTCATTTTTAAATCAGGTTGTTTTGGGGCACCAGAGTGGCTCAGTTGGTTGAGCATCCAACTCCTGATTTTGGTTTGGGCCATGATCCCCGGGTCGTGGGATTGAGCCCTGTGTCAGGCTCTGGCTGAGTGTGGAGCCTGCTTAGGATTCTCTCTCTCCCTCTGCCTTTCTCCACTGCTCATGCACACCATCTCTCAAATTAAAAAAATTAGGTTGTTTTCTCTTACTGCTGAGTTCTTCTTTTTTTTAAAATTTTTTATTAATGTTTATTCATTTTTGAGAGAGAGCGAGCGAGAGAACATGACAGCAAGTGAGGGAGGGGCAGAAAGGGAGACAGAGGATCCGAAGTGGGTTCCAAGCTGAGGGCAGAGAGCCTGATGCAAGGCCAAACTCACGAACTGTGAGATCATGACCTGAGCCAAAGTCAGATGCTTAACCAGCTGAACCACGCAGGCACCCCGTTCTTACTGTTGAGTTCTAAGCCTGTGGACCAAGTAAGTTTTAAGGGAAATTGGAAAATCTTCTGAACTGAATAATATTACAGTATATCAAAATTTGTGGGTATAGATGAAGGAGTGCTTGGAGGAAATTTATAGCTTTAAATACTTAGATAACAAAGGAGAAGTTTCGAGTTAATGGTCTATTTTCACTTTCTTAAATGAGAAAAAGATGAGAAGACACCTAAGTAAGTAGAAGGGAGAAAAGAATGAAGAGTGGAATTCAATGAAACAGAAGTAGGTTAAGCAATAAAAGAATTATATTTAAAAATATTAAGTTGACAAATTCCTAGCAGAGCATAAGAAAAAGAGAACACAGATCTTACCAATTTAAGATGAGAAAGAGGATATCACAACTGATCTTCTAGCCATTAAAAGAATAAAAAAATATTAGGCCAGTAAAGTTGGCAATCAGTGTATATAAAATGGACAAAGTCGGGGCGCCTGGGTGGCTTGGTCGGTTAAGCGTCCAACAGCTCAGGTCACGATCTCACGGTCCTTGAGTTCGAGCCCCGCGTCGGGCTCTGGGCTGATGGCCCAGAGCCTGGAGCCTGCTTCCGATTCTGTGTCTCCCTCTCTCTCTGCTCCTCCCCCGTTCATGCTCTCTCTCTGTCTCAAAAATAAATAAAAATGTTAAAAAAAAAAAAATTAAAAAAAAAATGGACAAAGTCTTTGAAAAAAAACACTGCTTACCAAACTGACACAGAAGAAATAGAAAAATCACAATAGTCCTGTATCAAAGAAATTGAGTTCATTATTAAACACTTCCTATGAAAATAATTTCCTACAGAGATGGGGTCACTTATGAAATCTATCAAACATTTAAGCAAGAAATAATGCCAGTCTTTTTTTTTTTTTTTTTTTTTAGTTTTTAATTTTAATTCCAGTATAGTTAACATACAGTGTTATATTAGTTTCAGGTATATAATATCATGATTGTGTACATTACCCAGTACTCATCATGATAAGTATACTCTTTAATCACCATCATCTATTTCATGTATTCCTGCCCTCCCACCGCCGTAACCATCAGTTTGTCCTCTACAGTTAAGAGTCTGTTTCTTGGTTTGTCTTTTTCTCTTTTTCCCCCTTTGTTTGGAAATAACACCAAAATTCTTCTATATTAAAAAAATTTTTTTAAGTTTATTTTTCAGAGAGAGAGCATGCACAAGTGAGGGAGGGGGCAGAGAGAGGGAGAAGAATCTTAGGCAGACGATATGCTGTCAGTGCAGAGCCCGATATAGGGTTCAGACTCACAAACCGTGAGATCATGACTTGAGCCAAAATCAAGAGTCAGACACTTAACTGAGTTACCCAGGCGCCCTGGGAATAACACCAATCGTACATAAACTCTTTTAGAAAATAGATGAGAGGGGAACTTTCCCAGATTGTTTTATAAAATCTGCATAATCTTGATAATAAAACCTGACAGAGACATTGTAGGAAAAAAAAATTACACCAGTATCCCTTATGAATATATATATATATATATATATTTTTTTTTTTTTTTTTTTTTTTAATTTTAGAGAGCATGTGGGTGGGGGTCGGGGAGAGAAAGAGAGAGAAGACCTTAAATGCTCAGCACGGAGCCCAATGCAGGGCTCGATCCTGTCACCCTGTGATTCATGACCTCAGCCAAAGTCAAGAGTCAGATGCTCAACCGACTGAGCCACCCAGGTGCCCCCATAGACATGAAATTTTTTAACAAGATATTAACAAATCACATTCAGCAATATAAAAAACAGCTAATACATCATAACCAAGTAGGTTTATCTCAGGAAATCAAGACTGATAGAACATTTGAAGATCAGTGTTATTCACATATTAACAGAATAAAGGGGAAATAAATACCAGATCATCTCAAGAGAGGTCAAAAAAGCATTTGACAAAATTAAATCAGTTATGATAAAAGCTCTTAACAGACTTTGAATAGAAGGGAAATTACTCAATCTGGTAAAGACCGTTGTTAGAGACAACATGATGGTTTGTGTAGGAAAATCCCAAGGAATCTGTAAAATGACTATTAGCACATCCACATGATGTAAAATGATGTATGTAAAGAATCATGATCAGAGAAAATATTGTATGAAATGGATTAAATAGATTATAAAATTGTGTGTGTTCTCCCCATGTTAAGGTATCATGCATAAAATGGCAAGAAAAAAGAAATAAAAATGATTACACTGATATTGCTGAGTGGTAGGTTTAGGGAGGATAATTTTCTATATTTTCCAATTTAAAAATACAGATTTTGAAAAATTATACAGAATTACATTATTATATGTTTATTAAAAACCATATCTTTTTAAATCAGTCATAACAGACAGGAAACTTTGAGGCACTGAGAATTGCTATTGTTACTAAAGCATGAAACAGACATGAAATTACATTTTATAGCCAATTTAATGCTGTAAAACCTACATTTACACCCCATTCAGAATTATGCTGCACTAATGGTACAGTACAAATTCAGAAGAGAATTTCCATCATTCAGAAATTTATAGTGTAGTGACATGTCAGGGATCCTGATTGCCTATTTTTTAATAAAAAATGAGCTTTTCTTTTATAAGTAACATTTTTTAAAAATTAGGTAGCGTATTGTTTTAAAAAAAAACTTATAAAAAGAGAAAGAGAAAAGTCAACCACCAAAAACTTTGGTTTCTATTTTAATAAATTCTCCCCCAATACCCTGAGTGCTCAGGTATTGGCCAGGACACTAGTGAGACACTAGTGAGATACTAGTGAGGGTGCTGGATATGTTATATCTTGATCTGGGTAGTAGCTATAGGGGTGTTTATGTAAGATAATCAAGGGATCTGTACATTAATGATCTATGCTTTTTAATTTTTGTGTGTAAGTTACACCTCAGTTTGTCTATTTTAACAAGTACATTTTATAAAATATTTCTCCCTTCAGGGTTGCTCTTAGATTGGTTTTTCATATGTTTTTATGGTCCTGTGTTGAAGAACATGCTCTCATATCTTTATTTCTTTCCCGCTTTAGGAACACATATCGCATGATTGAACAAGATGACTTTGACATTAACACCAGGCTACACACGATTGTTAGGGGGGAAGATGAGGCAGCCATGGTGGAGTCAGTAGGCCTGGCCCTAGTGAAGCTACCAGATGTCCTTAATCGTTTGAAGCCTGATATCATGATTGTTCATGGAGACAGATTTGATGCCCTGGCTCTGGCTACTTCTGCTGCCTTGATGAATATCCGAATCCTTCATATTGAAGGGGGAGAAGTCAGTGGGACCATTGACGATTCTATCAGACATGCCATAACAAAACTGGCTCATTATCATGTGTGTTGCACCCGAAGTGCAGAGCAGCACCTGATATCCATGTGTGAGGACCATGATCGCATCCTTCTGGCAGGCTGCCCTTCCTATGACAAACTTCTCTCTGCCAAGAACAAAGACTACATGAGCATCATTCGGATGTGGTTAGGTACGTATCAAACTGTATTCACTCTGATGGTTGTTTTTGTTGGTGTTGGGTATGTTTCAGTTCTTTCAGAAACCGTTGTAGGTAGAATATTCCATTAGAAATCGGAAGGCTAAAGTTTTAGTTCATAGATTTCACCTTATGGCATGACTTCACCTCTCTGAGACTTTTCAAGTTTTTATTTTTACTTATTTTGAGAGAGAGTGCACACCCACGTGTGAGCAGGGAAGGGGCAGAGAGAGAGGGAGAGAGAGAATCCCAAGCAGGCTCCGTTCTGTCAGCACAGAGCCTGATGTGGGGCTCGAACTCATGAACCCTGAGATCATGTTTACACCTTAAAGTAATCTTGAGTTTCATCGATTCATTAATACTGCTGGTAATTTGCTAGAAACGGAGATTTACATTTTTCTAATGCTTTGAAATATTTTGGATTTTATTTAATTTATTTTTATTATGATTTTTTAATGTTTACTTAGAGCAGAAGCAGGGGAGGGGCAGAGAGAGAGGGAGAGAAAAAATCCCATGCAGGCTCCATGCTGTTAGTGCAGAGCCCAATGTGGGGCTTGATCCCACAGACTGAGATCATGACCTGAACTGAAACTAAGAGTTGGATGCCCAACTGACTGAGCCACTCAGGTGCCCCTACTTATTTACTTTAAAGTTTATTTTGAGAGAGAGGGAGAGTGCAAGAGTGTGCATGTGAGCAGGAGAGGGGCAGAGAGAGGCGGGGAGAGAGAGAATCCCAAGCAAGCTCCATGCTGTTAGTGCAGAGCCTGACTTGGGGCTTGATCTCATGACCTGAGTCGAAATCAAGAGTCAGATGCTTAACCAACTGAGCCACTCAGGTGCCCCTGAACTATTTTGGGTTTTAAAACAATGGGTTCTAGTGACAGCTACTTAAAGTTAGAGGTTTTGTTTATGGTAGCAAGCACCTTTATAAAATTTGCTGGATTCTTGGACTTGGTGCTCTAAATTCTTACTTTTTTATTTTTTTTTATTTTTATTTTTTTGAGAGAGAGTGCACAGGGAGGGGCAGAGAGGGAGAGAGAATCTTAAGGTCCACATCCAGTGCCAAGCCCAACTCGGAACTTGATCTCAGGACTGTGAGATCATGACTTGAGCCAAAATCAAGAGTAGGATGCTTAACCGACTGAGCCACCCAGGCGCTCCAAGTTCTTAGTGTTTGATCCTATGTCCAGATACTCTACCTGGAATGTGACAAACTGTTTTTTCCTTAGAACTTTTGAAAACACAGACTTTGGGGTCTTACGCTTTAGAATTTGCTTCTTCCTCTTTAAGGTTCTTAACTAATGAAGCAACGTGGTTTGATTTTCTTTAAACAGGTGATGATGTAAAATCTAAAGATTACATTGTTGCGCTACAGCACCCTGTGACCACTGACATTAAGCATTCCATAAAAATGTTTGAATTAACATTGGATGCGCTTATCTCATTTAACAAGCGGACCCTAGTTCTGTTTCCAAACATTGATGCAGGTAATTGGAAATGAAATTATGCCACCTCCTTTTCTGATTTTATGTTTCTATTATGTCCCCTTTTGACTGCCCCTCCTATCTTATCTTATCATTGAAGGCCACTGTATTCTGAAATGCATTCCAGTTTTTAGGGGGTCACCAATTTTGTAGTAGATTGAAGTTTGTGATGTTTTTGCCAAGTCTGATAGAAACTGGGTAGGAAAGAAAGAAATACTTAAAACAAGTTTTCTCTAATCTCCACTGTAGTTCCAAGTTTAGTCTCTGTCCCCCAGTTTCCACCAATGAGAAAATGCAGTAGCTAAAAGACAAACCTTAGAAAGTGAAAGGGTATCTCTAGGAAAGTAATGATCCGAGTGAGTGCAATAAAATAGCCCTTACTGTTATTTCTTGTTCCCTTATTTATATTAGCTATACCTTAATCTTGAGCACAGGCAGTTTAGATCCGGAGTCCCCAACCAGTTTGTCCTTAAGCCTGACCTGGTTGATCACCTACTGGTGGATGGTACTGTAGCCTTTGGTGCTAGTGAGACCTTAGGCAGGTTAATGGGAATGTGAGCTGTAAGTGAGAAATGCAGAGCAGGGCCTGGTGCTACAGAATTTTCAAGTACTGGTTTAGCTGACACCACTCGTTGCTGAGCTTTTAGGCATTTTTTGGTAAAGGAGGCAGGACCCTTCTCTGCAGTACCAAGATGTCAGCATCTTACTCTGAAAGTATCCTTCTTAGTGTCTCTTGAATAATCTTTTCTATTAGGGGAAACAAAGTAGGATGTTAGTTGGAAAAAAGAAGAACTCCCAACCCAGGTTTCATCCAGGTAACATTAGTATTTCAAAAATGTTAATATTGATTCTTCTAACCCTTTAAATTTTCTATAAATATTTGGTAATGTAATTATATATCTTTGATTCAATATTCATTGTCCACGATACTCTGTTTATAATATACTTTCCTGATTGTACACACTTTAGAATTAGAGATATTTTTCCCCAGTGAAAATAAAGGGTCCCAGGAATGCCCAAATCATGTCTGCTACATGCCCGTCTCCTCCTCACAGGGCTTTTGACAAAATTAACACAAGGAACTTTAGGGAAGTAAGAATCACGGCATCCATTTATCATTATGAGGCTTAGTGCCCAATTCCCCAATGGAGGAGAATAGAAGTAGTGTCTGTGGTTTAGGCTTAAGGCCAGAGAAAGCCGTCAGTGAGCCTAAATCTGAATCTCAGAATAGTACTACCTTCTGGCATACTAAATACTACAATAATTATAGTTGATGACTGATGTGCTCTGGCAGAACTGGATATAGAGAGAGGTGGCCAGGCCTGCAGTAGGGAGTTAGACCCTGAGTCTGTCACCTACCTTGCCACATAGAGGAAGTTAAAAAGAGAGAAAGCACATGTGTGCCCAACTTCTGTTACGTCAGTGGCTCTGCCCACCATTAAATATGGTGTGCTAACACAGTTTGGTGCTCACGGTCTTGTCTAAGTAATAAGATTAGCAACCTTATCTCCCTTGTTAGATGCTGGTTAGGAAAGGGTGAGTAAAGAGGCAAGCAGAGAGGCATTAATTATTGCCTCCCCCTTCATACACCTGTACCATTTTAAATAATCCTGCATTTAATATAAAATACCAGCCACAATATCAGGATCTACATGCATTTTGTTGGAGTTTAGTCCATGTAATCAGGGATGCTATCCAGTTGAGCAGTTGTTAGGGTAAATATGAGCATAGCTAAGGCAGAGGCTCTCTAATCAGCTTGGTGTGTGGAGCCCGAGACCTTTCAATTTAGGAACTCCCAGCTTAAGAGAGAGAGAGACTGTTGGCCAGTCTTGCTTCTTAGTTGTTGTTTAATGTAAAGGCTTTTATTGGGGGATTAGTAAGAGGTGTTTACTTTGATGAATGCTGTTTAATGTTCCTAGATGAGTTGAAGCAGAGAGCTGACCAGACATTTTAAATATTCATCATTCCTGGAAAGATCAGTAATTAAAATTATTATCTCCCTAATAACCATTGTGCATTTGCATAGAACAATTTCTTTAAGTGGGGCTATACTTGCCAGTGAAAATGGTTTTTTAAATCTCATAAACCATTTAACAGTTGATTTTCATTATCACAGGGAGCAAAGAGATGGTTCGAGTGATGCGGAAGAAGGGCATTGAGCATCATCCCAACTTCCGTGCAGTTAAACACGTCCCATTTGACCAGTTTATACAGCTGGTTGCCCATGCTGGTTGTATGATTGGGAACAGCAGCTGTGGAGTACGAGAGGTTGGAGCTTTTGGGACACCTGTGATTAATCTTGGAACACGTCAGATTGGAAGAGAAACAGGTATTTACTTTTGTCCATGTCTCAGCTATCTAGAGATATATAGGAAAGCAGTGGCTCTGGCAAGCACAGTGTGGTCATTGCCCTGCTGTCTAACCAGTCAGATTAGTAACTTGGCCTCCCATGGTAGGCAGTAGCTAGGAGAAGGTGAGAGAAGAGGCATTAAGTATTGGCTCCCCCTCATACATCTGTAACATCTTTAAAATTCTGTATATGAATTATTACAAGGCAGTGCTGGCATATATTTTTATGAATCAGTGAGTGAATGAGGTTAATGACCAGTTGTAGCCTAAAATCTATAAATAGCACAAAGTGATTACCAGATTTTTTTAGGGCTCTACATTTATTTTTATTGTTTTTGTAATATCAGAGCTAAGAGTTTCTTAGCTGATTATGGTCTTTGATGGCTGTGGGTAAGTTAGAATCGTTGAATATATTATAAGTATATGAATGCTAGTCTCATTTTTGGGTACAGTAGAGTACTTTTAGTGAGTAGTTTAGAGCATGAAAACTCTAAGATGCCCCCTTAATAGCTGAAGGATAAAGAAATTTTATTATTAATTTGCTAATTGAGTTAGATCTTGTTTTTAATAGTAGTCCAAATTCTAATACTATACATAGAAATATATTTCTGTAGCTAATGGAAAAATGTATGGACTTTGTGAAAAAAGAACAAGACTAGAATCAAGGAGGTTAGTTTCAGCTCTGCTTTTTCTCTATTCGTAATTGCTACCCTAATTTTCTGTTGTCTTTAGGTCTTCTTTCCCTTACGTTATTATTATTTGTTTTTAATTTACATCCAAGTTAGCATATAGTGCAACAATGATTTCAGGGGCAGGTTCCTTTATGCCCCTTACCCATTTAGCCCATCCCCCCCTCCCACAACCCCTCCAGTAACTCTCTGTTCTCTATATTTAAGAGTCCCTTATATTTTGTCCCTCTCCCTGTTTTTATATTATTTTTGCTTCCCTTGTGTTCATCTGTTCTGTGTCTTAAAGTCCTCATATGGGTCATATGGTATTTGTCTTTCTCCGACTAATTTCGCTTAGCATAATACCTTCTAGTTCTTTCTCTGACTAATTTCGCTTAGCATAATACCTTCTAGTTCCATCCATGTAGTTGCAAATGGCAAGATTTCATTCTTCTTGATTGCTGAGTAATACTCCATTGTGTATATACACCACATCTTCTTTATCCATTCATCCATCGATGGACATTTGGGCTCTTTCCATACTTTGGCTACTGTTGATAGTGCTGCTATAAACGTTGGGGTGCATGTGTCCCCTTGAAACAGCACACCTGTATCCCTTGGATAAATACCTAGTAGTGCAATTGTTGGGTCGTTGGGTATTTCTGTTTTTAATTTTCTGAGGAACCTCCATACTGTTTTCCAGAGTGGCTGCACCAGTTTGCATTCCCACCAGCAGTGCAAAAGAGATCCTCTTTCTCCACATCCTTGCCAACATCTGTTGTTGCCTGAGTTGTTAATGTTAGCCCTTCTGACAGGTGTGATGAGGTGGTATCTCAGTGTGGCTTTGATTTGTATTTCCCTGATGATGAGTGATGTGGAGCATTTTTTCATGTGTCGGTTGGCCATCTGGATGTCTTCTTTGGAGAAGTGTCTATTCATGTCTTTTGCCCATTTCTTCACTGGATTATTTGTTTTTTGGGTATTGAGTTTGATATCCCCTTTCATTCTTAACATATTACCTTGCTCCCCACTTCACAGAGAAAATACAAACCACTGAATGGAAATTCTTTTGACTCCATTCATTAAGAAAATATTTAATAAACACCTAGTATGTGTAGGCACTGGGATTTGTCAGTAAACCAGACTAACAAGGGCTCAGCTCTCGTGGAATTTCATTTTAGTGGGAGGGGAGATAGATGATAGACAAAAAAGAAAAAAAAAAAAAGACTGTCAGAATTTATGTGTGGTGTGCAGGGTATAACCTGCAGGTGATGTGCCGGGCTACATTAGACTGCATCAGGGAAGGCCTCGTTGAGGAGATGACACTTCAGCTGAGATCTGAGTAACAGTGAATCCTCTGTGTGAGGATCAGAGAGAAGGCAGAGGGAACAGCCAGTGAGAAGACCCTAAGACAGGAACAAGCTTGATGTATTTGAGCAGCAAAAGGCCAGTGTAGCAGGAGGGTACTGGGCAGGAGGAAGAGCGATACAAGATGATGTCAGAGAAGGAGGCAGACTTTGTAAGCCAGGGTAAAAAATCTGGGGTTTTTCCCAAGTATCATGGAAAGCCATTTATGGGAGGATGACACGATGTGACTTGCATTTTGGAAAAACCACTCTGCTGCTCTATGAGAGTGGAATGTGGTGGGACAGGAGTGGAAGCAGGGAGACTACTTGAGAGGTTATTTCAGTTGATATGAGAGTTGATAGTGGCTTAGAGTACATGATAATAACAGAAAGGGACAAAAGTTAGATTTGGGGATTGTTATAGGACTTGCTGCTGCTTGGATGTGAGCGGTGAAAGGAAGAAACTTGCAGATTTTTGGATTGAGCAGTGGGGGCACTCTTTGCTGATATAGGGGACACCGTGGGAGGAACACATTTGGGGGGGGGTGCAATTAAGAGTTTTCTAATAGCTGTGTTAAGTTCGAGATGCCTATTAGATATCAAAATGGACATGGCAGACAAGCAGCTAGATAGTTCCAGGGAGAGTCAGAGTTGGAGATAGAAGTTTTAGAGTGATTGGCACGTGGATGTTGTTTAGTTAGGATATTAGTTCATCTGCTGTAACAGAGAGAACCAAGATAATAGTGCCTAAGTGGGATTTTCTTTGTTTCTCATTGGTATAACTCCATGGTTATCAGAAATTTAGCCTCCATCTGTCTGCTTGAGGGATGCTAATCTTGCTATCAAGTCCACGTTTTAGTCATTGGGAAGGAAGAGGAGGGAAGATGTCCTTCTTTTAAAAGCACAACCTGTAAATTTCAAATATTTCTTCATGTATCCTGTCAGAACATAGTCACAGGGTCACAGCTAGCAGTAGGGGAAGGTGAAGAATATAGTCTTGAGCTGGATTATCAGATGCCTGGCTAAAAATTCTGATGCTAGTACAGACAAAGGATATGGAGATAATGGTGCACCCTGCCAGAGATGTCATTTAAAATGAAGGGATTGGGGCGCCTGAGTGGCTCAGTCGGTTAAGCGGCCGACTTCAGCTCAGGTCATGATCTCGCGGTCCGTGAGGGCTGTGAGTTCGAGCCCCGCGTCGGGCTCTGTGCTCACAGCTGAGAGCCTGGAGCCTGTTTCAGATTCTGTGTCTCCCTCTCTCTGACCCTCCCCCGTTCATGCTCTGTCTCTCTCTGTCTCTCTCTGTCTCCCTCTGTCTCAAAAATAAATAAATGTTAAAAAAAAAATTTTTTTTTTAAATAAAATGAAGGGATTATAGGAGATTAACCAGGGTAACACGTAAATAGGGAAGAGAATGGAATCCACAACCAACTGCCGGAGCTAGTCAGCATTTAGAGTTCTGGTGAGGAGGAGGGGGCCAGTGGGAAGACTGAAAAGGAGTTGCCAGTGAGTCCAGAGGAAACCCAGGAGTGTGATAGCATTAAAGCCCAGAAAAGAAAGTGTTTCCAGGAGATGGTGTTGAACGCTGCTCAGAGTTCAAGGACAATGTGAAAGAAGAATTGAACACTGGATCTGGCATCGGGTCTTTAGTCAAAGGCAGTCTTGTACTTTGTCATTTGTCACCACACTTCTATAAACACATGTCCATCCATCCTTTCCTTCATACCTCTTTACATTGGAAAGGTTGGCATCTCTTTCCTGCCCATTGCTCAGCCTTCTACCCGTGTTCTAGATCCATACCCTTCCTGCCTTCTCAGGGACCTCAGGGGTATCCTTTCTCTACCATGATTCTTTAGCCTCCTCATCATTTAAACATGCCTTCGCCTCTCACATCTGAAAACCAACCCCTTCCTCAACCCCATGCCTCTTTCCAGCTCTTCTCTTCTTAGCTAGGTCTGTTGAAAAATATGGCCATTTTCACTGTATTTACTCCATTGCACTGGCCAGAAAATATATGGAGAAAAAGTGACTGAACAGCTGACTGGCTGATAGACTAATGGAACGACCTGGCCTGACTGCTGATGAACACCTGGCCGAGTAGATGGAAGCAGGGTGGATTGAAAGAAGGGACGCACTGAACGATTAGATGAGGGGTGGGGGGTAAGTGGGTACTAGATTAATGTACATCATTTGTTTCAGTAAATCAACAAAAACTTGATTTATTCTTTTTGGGAATAAATGACCCTAGTGTCCTTAAGTATTTGGTACATGGAAATCTTGTTGAAAGTGCTTTAAAGGTATAAAGGAGAAAAGTCGATGTTTCTCTGATAGACTCATTTGAAGTCCTCTGGGTTTCAAGGTTAATAATGAGCACAACACATTGCTAATTTCTTTATTCTTTGGATATTTCCACTTCCAAATCATTGTAATGTGTCACTGGGTTCATCTAGGGGAGAATGTCCTTCATGTCCGGGATGCTGATACCCAAGACAAAATACTACAGGCACTGCATCTTCAGTTTGGCAAACAGTACCCTTGGTGAGTATATACCCTTTCTAAAGAAGTGATTTAAAAGGGGGAGCTGTGGGCACTGTTTTTAAGCTGTGATCATTCTTCAGTCATTTTAACAGAGCTTTTGTTATATATCCCTAGGGGTCCCTAGCTGTCAGGGAGACAGGGCTTGGTAATAGAACCCCTATTACTCTACCAGGGGTTCAAATGGAGGATAGCTGTTTTTTATTTGTCTCAGTTAATTAATATAGCACTTCTGCCAGGAAATACTTCCTTAACCTACTTTGACTTTTTATAAATATTAGAAAATAACTGATTTTCTTTAAAAATAGTCTAGTTCAGCATTTTAATTTAGACTGCTCACCTTTCTGTTTCAAATTAATGAGATTTTCCTTTATTTGGATGTTTGAAATGTTTGAATTCTGAAAATAACTTTTTTTCCTCACGAATGTAAAGGTTTAAAAAGCAATAAATAAATAGATTCATTGTCCCAAATTATGTTATATTCTGAAATTGGCTTAACAAAGGTAATTTGTCTTTGATGATAGAGACATTTGTTAATGGTATCCCAGTCTGGAATAGTTGTATTTCAACCAACAGTGGAGTTAGACATTCCGATGATAATATGCTAAAGATATCGGATGTTATTTCAAAATGAAGAAGCACAACTTTATTACCTGAAGTCTTGGTTTCTATTAGTACCGTGTCCTCCATACCATTTCACATGTATGAGAGAAGCATTTAATTTGACTTTTTTGATACTGCAGTTCAAAGATATATGGGGATGGAAATGCTGTTCCAAGGATTTTGAAGTTTCTCAAATCTATTGATCTTCAAGAGCCACTGCAAAAGAAATTCTGCTTTCCTCCTGTGAAGGAGAATATCTCTCAAGATATTGACCATATTCTTGAAACTCTAAGTGCCTTGGCTGTTGATCTCGGTGGGACAAACCTCCGAGTTGCAATAGTCAGCATGAAGGTAAAATAATTCCTAAGTCTTAACTTCATACCTCATATAAATAATTGGTCTTTTCTTTAAAGTATGGTTGGAAGGTAGGACTAGAAACATACATTAGAGTTTATAATCATTTGCCCACAGGATTGACTTTTAGATCCATTACAATGTTTGTCTTGCAATATTTTACAAATTATTGACATTTCAGAGAAATAAAATTCTCCGGGAATCCAAGTTAGTGAGACTTGAATTAACCATGGGAGACACCTTAGGCACCAGAGAGGGCTCTTGCCACCCAGGAGACCTGGAATTCTATATTTGGTAACAGCATGTAGCATGTTGATTATGGTCATTATCCAGAGGAAGACATCGGCAAATGGGGAAGGGAATTGCATCTCCTCTAGAACATGATTTTTAGTTGAGTACAGCATACTTCAGTCCCTTAACCAAAAAATCAGCAGTGTTGACAGAGACTGAGAGAGCATCATAAAAACACTAAATTGTTCATGTTAAAAGATCTCTGATGACTTAAGAATAAACCTACCAGAGGGGCACCTGGGTGGCTCAGTTGGTTGAGCATCTGACTTCGCCTCAGGTCATGATCTGAAGGCTGGTGAATTCTAGCTCTGCGTTGGGTTCTATGCTGCTGACAACTCAGAGCCTGGAGCCTGCTTCAGATTCTGTGTCTCCCTCTCTATCTGTTCCTCCCCTGCTTGTGCTCTGTCTCTCAAAAATGAGTAAAGATTAAAAAAAAAAAAAAAAAAGCCTACCAGAGAAGGTTCTGAAATCTTGTGGATATATAAAGTTTTAGGAGTCCATGAAAAATAGTAAGGTCTTAAAAAATAAAGTTGTTTAGGGGCGCCTGGGTGGCTCAGTCGGTTGAGCGTCTGACTTCGACTCAGGTCATGATCTCGTGGTCCGTGAGTTCGAGCCCCGCGTCGGGCTCTGTGCTGACCGCTCAGAGCCTGGAGCCTGTTTCAGATTCTGTGTCTCCCTCTCTCTCTGACCCTCCCCCGTTCATGCTCTCTCTCTGTCTCAAAAATAAATAAACGTTAAAAAAAATTAAAAAAAGTTGTTTGGATCAAATAGAGCAAAACAAAACCTAATTTTCTCAAAAGAAGTGGTGGTCTCCTTTGTAAATACTCTTTAAAAAGTATTAATAGAATGGGCACCTGGGTGGCTCAGTTGGATAAGTGTCCAACTTCGGCTCAGGTCATGATCTCACATTTGTGAGTTTGAGCCCCCCACTGGGCTGTCTGTGTCAGTGTGGAGCCCACTTCAGATCCTCTGTCCCCCTCTCTCTCTGTCTCTCCCCCGCTTGCATTCACGCATTCTTTTCTCTCTCTGTCTCTCAAAAATAAACATTCAAAAAATATATTAATAGAAGATTTTCTTAACCTGAAGATGATCTATTCTGTATCAGTGGTCAGCACCCTTTGTAGTGGTGAAATTCTAGGGACATCCCTATTAAAATCAAGAAGAAAAGAAATGTTTTCTGCAACATTATTTCACATAATTCTGGGGGAGTCACAAAGGGATAAAGCAAAGAACAAACAGCACAATCTCTCCTTCTCTCCCCCTCCCCTGCTTGTGCTGTCTCTCTCAAGATACATAAATAAAATTTAAAAAGATCAGTAACTTTCTACTTACATGAAATTTTAGGCAGATTATTGAGTTTTCCTCTTGGTGAGTGTTTGTTAGCCTGACTGTCCATTAGCATTACCTGGAAGCTTAAAAAAAAATACAGATGCCCAGGCTATTTGAATCTCTGCAGGTGGGGTCCAGGGCATCACTATTTGTTCACTATTTGTTGAAGGTTGAGAAACACAACTTTAGGTTTACTTTTTAAAAAAATATTTATTTACTTTTGCACATGTGTGTGCACAAGTGGAGGAGGGGCAGAGTAAGAGGGAGACAGTGAATCCCAAGCAGGCTCCTCGCTGTCAGCGCAGAGTCTGACGATGTGGATCTCAAATCAAGTCAGATGCTTAATCAGCTGAGCCACTCAGGCGCCCCACTTTCGGTGTCCTTTTAATGACAATCATTAGTGATTGCTTTAACCCTTGTAAATGAATAAAATCCATTAATAACAAAAGATTGGGAAAGAGCCTATTCAGAACAACAACCAAAATTGTAAGAATCATCTAAACTAACAACTTACGCAATCTATCTATATGAAGAAAAGTATAAAACTTCAACAAATAATGTAAAGGCTTGAAAAGTGTCCTAGATGGGAATGCTGAGTATTTTTAAAATGTCAGCACTTTTCCAAATTGAATTACAAGTTTAATACAATTCTAGTCAACATTTCAGTGGGATTTTTTTAAAGTTTGGCAACATTATTCTGAAATTTACTCAAAATGATGCACAAGTGAGAACAGCAAAGAAAAAACTTAAAAACCATAATTTGGAGACACTCTCCTTGACTGGCTTTAAAACAGATCACAAAGCACAGTAATTTAAACATTTTGGAACCATGCCATTATTGGCTTCACTTATGGGAGGTGATCAGCGCTTACCTCCCTAGGATATATATTTAGGTGCCTCAGTTTTTAAGCAAGGAAGTTTTTTCAGCCTGAAAGAGTAAACTACGACCTTTTTGTGAAGATTGTGATTAGCCAGCACTGACTTTATGTGTAAGAGGGGTACCGTGATTTGCTGTGAGCTGTTGTTGCTTCAGTAGCCATGTGCCAGGATCGTTTCTCAGGAAACTACTTGGACATACCCCACGGCCAGCCCACATCAGAGCAGCTCCCTTCCTGAGCAGTCCTCTGAATCTACAGTACTCTCTATCCTATAGTGAAGTCTGATGTATCGTGAAAAAGGTCAGAAGATTCACAGGCTGCTTCTTAGCTTAGATCAATGAGACAGGGCTTGTTTTTTTCTCTTTTAGGGTGAAATTGTCAAGAAGTATACTCAGTTCAATCCTAAAACCTATGAAGAGAGGATTAATTTAATCCTACAGATGTGTGTTGAAGCTGCAGCAGAAGCTGTAAAACTGAACTGCAGAATTTTGGGAGTAGGTGAGATTGTGAATTACATATTCAAGAAATGTTCGTTTTTTTTTAATATGAAATTTATTGGCAAATTGATTTCCATACAACACTCAGTGCTTATCCCCACAGGTGCCCTCCTCAATGCCCATCGCCCACCCTCCCCTCCCTCCTACCCCCCATCAACCCTGTTTATTCTCAGTTTTTAAGAGTCTCTTACGGTTTGCCTCCTTCCCTCTCTGTAACTTTTTCCCCCCTTCCCCTCCCCCATGGTCTTCTGTTAAGTTTCTCAGGATCCGCATAAGAGTGAAAACATATGGTATCTGTCTTTCTCTGTATGGCTTATTTCACTTAGCATAACACTCTCCAGTTGCATCCACGTTGCTACAAAAGGCCATATTTCATTCTTCCTCATTGCCAAGTAGTATTCCACTATGTATATAAACCACAATTTCTTTATCCGTTCATCAGTTGATGGACATGTAGGCTCTTTCCATGATTTGGCTATTGTTGAAAGTGCTGCTATAAACATTGGGGTACACGTGCCCCTATGCATCAGCACTCCTGTATCCCTTGGGTAAATTCCTAGCAGTGCTACTCCTGGGTCATAGGGTAGGTCTATTTTTAATTTTTTGAGGAACCTCCACACTGTTTTCCAGAGCGGCTGCACCAGTTTGCATTCCCACCAACAGTGCAAGAGGGTTCCCATTTCTCCACATCCTCTCCAGCGTCTATAGTCTCCTGATTTGTTAAGAAATGTTCATTTTGACATATAGAGTTTTCCAAGTTCTGATGCATGACTGACCATCAAGTCACTGCTCTGTGTACAGATGGCTCCAGGGCCTATCTGTGGGCCCCAAGCAGACTTCCTAGAACCCCAGTAATTGTCATGCGTACATTGGTGGGGAGCTACAGATTTTGCTCAGAATTGCCTGACATTTCCTTGAAATCTTTGGTAATGCTTGTCTTAGGAGATCTTGGGTGAATTAATTTGTGTTTGAAACCCAGTAAGTTGGCATACTTTCTAAGGTTGCTTATGAGAATTATTTTCCTTGTGTGTGTGGTGGAGCTCAGGTATTTCCACGGGTGGCCGGGTAAATCCTCGGGAAGGAATTGTGCTGCATTCAACTAAACTGATTCAAGAATGGAACTCTGTGGACCTCAGGACCCCCCTGTCTGACACTTTGCATCTCCCTGTGTGGGTGGACAATGATGGCAATTGTGCTGCCCTGGCGGAAAGGAAATTTGGCCAAGGAAAGGGCCTGGAAAACTTTGTGACACTTATCACAGGTACAGGTAAGAGGAGTAAGAGGTTGTTTGAGGAGCTAGAATGGGTGTTGGGGCATGCCTTCAGCACCAGCAGGCAGCTTGTGAGTCTGCTTTAGTGTTCACTTTCTGCCTGAGTAGAGCCAGGAGGTGAGCCCCACATGAGAGCTTAGGGCCTTCTCAGTCTTTCCTGGGCATATGCCCTGCCCTGGGCATGTGTGTGGACCTCAGATTGCTAGGAACTTGTCAGAGCTGTTCAAAGCTCTTACTCCCCAAAGCTTCTCATTCCCAGCTTTGCCTCCCAGTCTTCTTGGTTAGTATATTATTTGCCTCATCTGTCAGCTGTCGCCCTAGGCAGCAGAGACGAATAAATATATTTTGACTTTAAATGTTTTTGACAAAGGCCACCTGAGTGCCTCCCCAGCTCTAGGGGAGTTCTGAGGTCAGTGACACAAAGGTGAGCTGAGCTGAGCTCTTCGAGTTGGTCCTCCACTAGCCGCCAAGTAGGTCAGAACAAGCAACCACAGGTTTTCGAGAATGAAGTTGGTCCTGCTTCTTCCAGTACTGCCGTCTCTGTGCAGGATGTGGGCTGGTTCAAGGCCACCAAACTGGGGAGTGGGTGGTGGGACCAGAAAATGCCAGAAGGAGCTCTTAAGAATCAGTTGTTTTTTTTTTTTTCTTGAGTAAGCATTCCCTGGTTGTTACAAAACCTGTGGTTAGTTTCCAGAGTTCCAAAAAAAATTGGTTCTGAGAGTTTTTGCCAGTTTATTCATTGCTTTAGTGGAGGGATGGACTTTTGGAGTCGCCTACTTTGCCATTTTTGCTGATGTCCTACTTTTGGAATGAAAAACAGACTGAGCTAGTAAGTGGTTGAGCCACCATTTTTCCCAGATATATGTAACTTCAAAACTTGTGTGCTCTTAAACTCTGAATTATGCTACCTCCTCTTGAAGCTCAGGCCCTTCTTCTCTTAGTTGCAGATACAGTTTTAGCAAGCTTGGATATCATTTCTTAGTTCAGAGCAGGTAATTTGCAAATTAGAAGGGTGGAGTTGAAGAGTAGGTGCCACAGGAAGTAACTGATGGCAAGAGAGCTCTAAAAATAGTCTTCTCAGGCTTTCCTCCTTAATAACTCCTAAACTTGGTAACAAGAGTCATTGACATTCATAATCATTGAATCATAGATTTTTGGACATGGTGGCATTAAGAGGCAAAATCTTAATATTCTCTGTTTAAGGAAGAAAGTGGTGTGTGAAAGGTGGTGTGCGATACATTTGGGAAAGATGGTCTTATCTTGGGTTTCTCCCACAGCAGAGCCCAAGACGAGGACTTAGGTGTGAGAATTTTATGTTGGAGGTGATCCTGAGAAACAGGAGTAAAGGAGTGAGAAGAGTAGAACAGAGTAGATGGAAAACCGTTATCCAAGTTGCCTTGAGGGCATTGGGGGCTGAAATCTACCAGAACCTCCCAAGAAACCTGTGGAATATCATCCAGAATTGTCCATTGAAATCTGTTGGCTCTTACCTTGCTTGGTTGAGGATGCCCTGTGCTCACGTGGACAGTTAGGCTCTAACGTTAGTGTTGGAGATGGCCTTGGTGAGAACAGGCATTGTGAGCTTGAGGTGGTATACTGTCATCACACGGTGAGTCTGAGCCTGCATGGATCTGTTCCCCACAGCTGTGCTTGAAATCACAGTGAGCCACGTAGGTGCGACACAGAGCATCAGAGGATCTGCTAGATAGATTTTCCTCCAAAATGCTTCCAGGTGAAGTGTTAATAGTAAGTTTCCGCTATTTAGGAAAAGGGGCATCATAAAGAATCTCACATTCCAGAGCTTTGCTAAACACATGAGGCATTGCCATATTTCAGCTTTCTGTTTCAGGGGAAGAGCCACCTCACTGATTATTGTCTCTCACTGTAGGAATTGGCGGGGGTATCATCCATCAGCACGAATTGATCCATGGAAGCTCCTTCTGTGCTGCAGAACTTGGCCACCTTGTTGTGTCTCTGGATGGGCCTGATTGTTCCTGTGGAAGTCATGGGTGTATTGAAGCATATGCCTCTGGAATGGCCTTGCAGAGGGAAGCAAAAAAGCTACATGATGGTTGGTTTCTTTCTCCTGAGGGATTAAATAGCTAAACTGTAGACAAGCATTTCAAAGTACATATTCCAAAAAGAGCTGAACACTGAAGCCAGAACTTCTACCCTTCTCACTTCCTGGAGGAAAGGTGGGGTTCCTCATACTAAAACTCCCAGGTACCCTTAGTCTTGACCCATATTAACACTTTCCTCTCCAATGCTGGGGGTGGACAAGGGTCTTGAGTTCCAGGAGAGCAGGGAGGATTTTTTTAATTTTTGTTTCCTCGGCCTCTAGCACAGGGTGGGTGCTTAATACACATTTTTAAAACTTTCTTTTTTTAATGTTTGTTTATTTTTGGGACAGAAACAGAGTGTGAGCAGGGAAGGGGCAAAGAGAGAGACACAGGATCTGAAGCAGACTCCAGGGTCTGAGCTTTCAGCACAGAGCCTGATGTGGGGCTCAAACTTGTGAACCATGAGATCGTGACCTGAGCCAAAGTTGGACGTTTGACCGACTGAGCCGCCCAGGTGCCCCCTTAATACACATTAAAAAAAATTTTTTTTAACATGTATTTATTTTTGAGAGAGGCAGAGCATGAGCCGGGGTGGGGGGGGGGGGGGGGAGAGGGAGAGAGAGAAACAGAGACAGAGAGAGATACAGGATCTGAAGAAGGCTCCAGGCTCTGAGCTGTTTGTTAGCACAGAGCCTAGCACGGGGCTCGAACCCACAAACTCCAAGACCATGACCTGAGCCGAAGTCAGGTGCTCAACCAACTGAGCCACCCAGGCGCCCCCCATCCCCCAACTTAATACACATTTTAATGAAGAAGTAAATGGATTAACATACTACAGTTGTGAAGTCTGAGAAGTCTATTTGAGTTAAAGCTATTTCTGGACATGTTAATAAAAGGATGGTTTCTAGCCTAAGAAAAAGGAGTCATTTAATATCATTATAATATAGTGTCAAGTGCACTGCGAATGATGGCCAAGGAATGTAGACGTATAGAAGGACACCAGCGTTCTCTCCCTGCCCTCTTCATATGGGGAAGGGAGTGTTAGGGTGCTGCCTGGAGGTTGAGAGAGGGTAAGTAGAATTAGCAGGGCAAGTTGGGATGAGCCAGGGATGCTTCCAAGCCTGGGAAACAGAAACAGTGGTGTGGGTACATAAAGGGCAAGGTAGGGTAGAGTGTAGCAAGAGGGAGGCCAGGACCAGCAGCTAATGAAGCCATTGAGAACTTTTAGGGGAAAAGCATGGTCAGATCTGAATTTTAGACTCTTCACTACACTGTAACTTTCTGTTTTCTGTGAGAAAAATAGTAGTTGAATGGAGTGGCTTTATTTTTCAAAATTTTATTTAAATTCTAGTTAACATACAGTATAATATTGGTTTTAGGAGTAGAATTTAGTGTCTTTTTTCCATTGGATATTCTTTTCTGCTTTGTTGAAGATTAGTTGACCCTATAGTTGTGGGTCCATTTCTGGGTTTTCTATTCTGTTTTCATGCCAGTACCATACTGTCTGGATGACTACAGCTTTGTAATATAGCTTGAAATCCAGAATCGTGATGCCTCCAGTTTTGTTTTTTTCAGGATTGATTTGGCTATTAGGGATGATTCCGTAGAAATTTTAGGATTATTTGTTCTAGCTCTGTGAAAAATCCTGGTGGTATTTTAATGGAGATTGTGTTAAATGTGTAGATTGCTTTGGGTAATATAGACATTTTAACAATGTTTTTTCTTCCAATCCATGAGCAAGGAATGCTTTTCCATTTCTTTGTGTCCTCTTCAATTTCTTTCATAAGTGTTCTGTAGTTTTCAAGAGTACAGATCTTTTACCTCTTTGGTTAGGTTTATTCCTAGGTATCTTATGGGTTTTGGTGCAATTGCAAATGGGATCGATTCTTTGATTTCTTTTTCTGCTGCTTCATTTTTGGTGTATAGAAATACAACCAATTTCTGTATGTTGATTTTATATCCTGCAACTTTGCTCAGTTCATGTGTTAGTTCTAGCAATTTTTTGCTGGAGTCTTTTGGGTTTTCTACATAGAGTATCATGTCGTCTGCAGATAGTGAAAGGTAGACTTCTTCCTTGCTGATTTGGATGCGTTTTATTCCTTTTTGTTGTCTGATTGCTGAGGTTAAGACTTCCGGTACTATGTTAAATAGTAATGGTGAGAGTGGACATCCTTGTCTTGTTCCTCAAGGAGAAAGGCTCTCAGTTTTTCCCCATTGAGAATGGTTAATTAGCTGTGGGTCTTTCATATGTAGCTTTTATGATGTTGAGGTATGTTCCATCAATGCCTACTTTGTTGAGGGTTTTTATCAAGAGTGAATGCTGTATTTTGTCATCTATTGAGAGGATCATATGGTTCTTATCCTTTCTTTTATCAATGTGGTGTATCACGTTGATTGATTTGCACATATTGAACCAGCTCTGCAGCCCAGGAATAAAAAATCCCATTTAATTGTGGTAAATAATTCTTTTAATGTAGTGTTGGATTCAATTTGCTAGTATTTTGTTGAGAATTTTTGCATCCATGTTCATTAGGGATATTGGCCTGTAATTCTTTTTATTGGGGTCATTGTCTGGTTTTGGAATCAAGGTAATGCTGGCCTTGTAGAATTAGTTTGGAAGTTTTCCTTCCATTTCTGATTTTTGGAATAGTTTGAGAAGAATAGGTATTACTACTTTTTTTTTTTTTTAAGTTTGTTTATTTATTTCTGAGACAACGTGCATGCACAAGCTGGGGAGGAGCAGAGAGAGGGGGAGAGAGAATCCCAATCCATGATGATAGCATGGAGCCTGACAGAGGGCTCAATCCCACAAACCGTGAGATCATGACCTGAGCCAAAATCAAGAGTCAGACGCTTAACCTACTGAGCCACCCAGGCACCCTGGTATTAACTCTTCTTTCAAGGTACGGTAGAATTCCCCTGGGAAGCCATCTGGCCCTGGACTTTTGTTTGTTGGGAGTTTTTTGATTACAGTTTCAATTTCTTTGCTAATTATGAGTCTGTTTAAATTTTCTATTTCTTCCTGTTTCAGTTTTGGTAGTTTGCGTGTTTCTAGGAATTTGTCCATCTTTATGATTGCCCAGTTTGTTGGCATATAATTTTTCATAATATTCTCTTATAATTGTATTTCTGAGGTGTTGGTAGTGATCTCTCCCCTTTCATTTGTGATTTTATTTATTTGGGTCCTTTCTTTTTTCTTTTTGACAAGTCTGGTTAGGAGGTTATCAATTTTATTCTTTCAAAGAACCAGCTCTTAGTTTTGTTGCTCTTTTCTTTTTTGTTGTCGTTGTTTGTTTCTATATCATTTATTTCTGCTCTGTCTTTATTATTTACCTTGTTCTGCTGGCTTTAGGCTTTCTTTATTTTCCCATTTCTAGCTCCCTTATGTGTAACGTTAGGTTGTGTATTTGAGACCTTTCTTGATTCTTGAGGTAGGCCTGTATTGCAAGATACTTCCCTCTTAAGACTGCCTTTGCTGCATCTCAAAGGTTTTGGACTGCCGTGTATTCATTTTCATTTGCTTCCATGTACTTTTTTATTTCTTCTTTAATTTCCTCATTAACCCATTCATTCTTTAGTGTGATGTTATTTAACCTCCATGTATTTGTGGTCTTTTCAAATTTTTTCTTGTGGTTGACTTCAAGTTTCATAGCGTTGTGGTCTCAAAATATGCATGGTTGATCTCAGTCTTTTAAGGGCTGATTTGTGACCCAGTATATGATCTATTCTGGAGAATATTCCGTGTGTACTCTAAAAGAATGTGTATTCTGCTGCTTTAGGATCAAATGTTCTGAATATATGTGTTAAGTCCATCTGGTTCAGTGTGTCATTCAAAGCCATTGTTTCCTTGTTGATTTTCTGCTTAATCTGTAAATTGGTATAAGTGGGGTGTTAAAACTCCCTACTAGTATTGTATTTCATCAGTGAGTTTCTTTATGTCTGTTAGTAATTGATTTGGGTGTCCCAGGTTGGCATAAATATTTACAATTAGAACTTGATGGGTAGACTCCTTAATTATGATATAATGCCCTTCATTTCTTTTTACGGTCTTTGGTTTAAAATCTAGTTTGTCTGATAGAAGTATGGCTATTCCAGCTTTCTTTTAGTATCCATTATCATGATAGATGGTCTCCATCACCTCACTTTGAATCTGCTGATGTCTTTAGGTCTAAAATGAGTCTCCTATAGACAGGTTATAGATGGATCTTGTTTTTGTTTTTTGTATCCATTCTGATACCCTGTATCTTTTGATTGGAGCATTTAGTCCATTTACAGTCAGGGTGATTATTGAAAGAAAGATAGGAGTTTACTGCCATTATGTTACCTGTAAAGTTGGTGTTTCTGATGATGTTCTCTGTTCCTTTCCAGTCTTCATTGCTTTTGGTCTTTTTTTTTTTTTTTTCCCCCAGAGTCCCTCTTAATATTTCTTGAAGGAATGGCTTAGTGGTCACAAATTCATTCAGTTTTGGGGAAACTCTTTATCTCTCCTTCTATTCTGAATGACAGCTTTGATGGATAAGGTATTCTTGGCTACATATTTTTCCCATTCAGCATGTTGAATATATCCTGCTATTGCCTTCTGGCTTGGCAAGTTTCTCTGGGCAGATTTGCTGCGAACCTGATCTGTCTTCCTTTGTAGGTTAAGGACTTTTTCCCCTTGCTGCTTTCAGGACTCTTTCCTTGTCTGTGTATTTGGTGAATTTGACTATGATATGCCTTGGTGATGACCAGCTTTTGTTGAATGTAATGAGACTTCTCTGTGCTTCTTGGATTTTGATGTCTGCATGCTTCCCCAGATTAGGGAAGTTTTCAGCTATAATTTGCTCACCTAAACATTCTGCTCCTTTCTCTCTCTTCATTTTCTGGGACTCCTATGATAAGAATGTTATTCCGTTTTAATAAGTTGCTGAGTTTCCTAAGTCTACCTTCATGATCCATTATCTTTGCTTCCCTCTTCTTTTCAGCTTCATTATTTTCGATAATTTTAACTTCTGTATCACTGATTCGTTTCTCAGATTCATCCTTTCTCACTGTTGTGACATCCATTCAGGTTTGCAGTTTGGTTATAGCATTTTTAATTTAAGCCTGACTGGGTTTTAGCTTTTATCTCTGCAGTAAGGGATTCTCTACAGTCTTCTAAGCATTTGTCAAGCCCAGCTAGAATCCTTATAATTGTTGTTTTAAATTCTAGTTCAGACATATTACTTATATCTGTATTGATTAATTCCCTGGCTGTCATTTCTTCCTGTTCTTTCTTTTGGGGTGAATTCATCCATCTTGTCATTTTGGAGGGGAAAAAATAATAATAAAATGGAATTTAAAAAATAATAAAGGAAGCTAGATCCTTGATGTATAGCTTTAAGCTTTGTAGAAGAAAAAAGATGAAAAGGTAAAAAAAAAAAAATTTTTTTTTAATTAAAAAAAATAAAATACAATAAAAAATAAAAAATTTGCTTTCTGTATCCCAGGAAAAAAAACAAACACAAAAACAAATATAGAAACGAAGCAAAGAAACAAAACCCAAGGGAAGCTAGATCCTGTTTCCCCTAGAGCTGAAGCTTTGCAGCATTCTATGATCTGTAGACCTAGTGCATGGAAGCGGTTTGTGTTGGTCTTCTGGTGGAGGGGCCTACTACTTTGATTCTCAGGCTAACTTGCTCTACCAGAGATGTGCCTGGAGGGTGCAAGGGGGCGGGCTTGGTGTATTGGCTCTGTTCTCCACTTGGTGGCTCCATTCTCTACTTGGTGGTGCTGTTTAGCTCACTGAGGTTGATCAGTGCTGATGGGCTAGGGGTGAAATGGCTTCACCCCACTCTGTAGTCTCCCGAGAGGGAAGTTTGTGCCCCACAGATGTGCAGTCAGTCATCCTCCTGTGTCCCCAGATTCTGTCAGCTCCCCACCTTCATTCACCCTGTGTCTGCGCTGTCCACCTGCCATATGGTGCCACCCTCCTGGGTTTTATCTCAGACACAGCTGTGTTTCAAAACCCCACACTTCAGAGACCCCTGTGTCTTGGGACCTGCATTGAATCCTGTGGGACAGCATTTTGCTGCACTGTGGCTGGTGCCAGCTTGTCCTAAGCAACAGTTGCGCGACTGTGCAGCAGCAGTGGCTTAGAGTTTATGGTAAATTGCAACACGCAGCCAGCATCTTTGTTTCTGTACTGGTGAATGGGGCAGCTCAGTGGTACCCACCAGGGCTTTTGCCTGCTTGAGAGGCCATGTCGCCTCTACCAAATGCACTCCAGGGGATCCTCAGACCACACTGCCCGCTCCGGGGCTCTGCCCTGCTTCCTCGAGGGAACTGACCTCCAAAACTTCAGACTCTGCACTCCACCTTCTCCTTTTTCCCCATCATTGGTTTTGGGGAACAGTTTTTTTTTGTGTAGTCCCCTGCATGTATTTTCACTCTTTTATTTTTTTTCTTCATTCTTATCTCCCCTCCCCCTGATCAGGGATCCCTCCCCTTCACAGTGTCAGCCATTCTTTTCTTCCAACGACTCAACCTTCCACAGTTCCTACCTTGCATGGGTTGTTTTTTCTGTTCGTAGACAGGCAGTTTTGTCTTCTAAGACTTCCGGTCAATTTCTTAGGTGTTCAGAATGATTTGATATTTATCTAGCAGTTTGGGGGAGGAGGCAAGCTTGGAGTCACCTTACTCCTCTGCCATCTTGCCTTAATCCCTCCAAATGGAGTGGCTTTAAATAGTACAATTCTAGAGTGACTTCCCGTTTTCTAGTCGGACAGCTGGGGGTTGAGAATATGAAAGGAGGAGCAAGTTGTGGCAGAAGATGATGGTTGGGTGCTTATGGGACATAGGGTGGAGATGTGTAGGCAGAGCCTGGCTACAGGAGTCTGGTGCTCGGGAGAGAGGACTAGAGGTGGGGATTTGGGAATCATCAGTGCTGAGGTGGCAGTTAAACCTTTGAATTGAATGAGATTGGAGTGAGGCAAGAGTTAGAGGTGGAACCTTGCAAAAACAGTGTTTAATGGGCAGAAAGGAAAATCAGGAATGGGTAAAGTCACAGAAGCCAAAAGGGAGAGTGCTTCAGGGAGGGAATAGTTGGGAATGTCAAGTGCTGCTTTTGAGAGAGAAAATCAGAAAAAGGTATTGATTTTGGCCATGAGGACGCTATTTGAAGCCCTGAAAACTATTTTTCAACCTCATTTTTTACATTCAGCCCCCCTTAGGAGCCTGTTCAGACTTTTCTTAGTCCTCCCCCCCCCCATGATACTTTAATACCATATATCTGTTGATCTGTTTGTATTTATGTACTATTTGTATAAGAAGAATAAGCTTATAAACTCCCCCCCCCCCCCCCCCCCAAGAACCAGTTTTGGTCCCCATCAGGGCAAATGCCTGTCTTAGGAAAGAGCACATTCAAATCACAGGAGCAGAAACTTGACTACGCTGAGAGGGAAGAAGTGCTTTGAGGACATGGAAATTGTGAGCACCTGCCAGTGGAAAGCAGACAGTAGGAATGGAAGCAAGGGTTGAGAATGTGGGAGGGAAAGGGCAGTTGAGTCCCTACTATAAAGCTCCTGGCAAGGGGTAGGAGATGAGCTGCAAGGCCTCGACAGAGGGCCCAAGAGAGGGGAAGGATGAGTGAAGTTGTGCAAACACAGTCGTGTTTATAGGTGGGGGCAGAAAAGTGAGGGGACTGCTGCCTGTTGGTGTCCTTTAGCAGAGAGGCCAGCAGGACGGAAATCCTATGGTAGGAGGTGGGGTATAAGGTGTGAGGTGGTGGAAACTGAAAAGAGCCACGGGGGGGGGAACGGGAGAGCGCTGGCAGGGGCAGCTGTGAGAAGATCCTTGGATGGGGTCTAGGCGGCAGCCTGCATGGCTGGGATTTTCTCTCATCAGCACACAAGTATGACAGCAGACGAGGAGGCAGATTGACCTGGGTTGATGACGGGCAGGGTGAGGGGCAGAAAAGACCAGGACTATAGATAATAGACATGTTTAGTGAGCATTGACTCTGGCCAGCACTTAACTAAGTACTTGATATCTGTTACCTCATTCAGTTCCTCACATAATCCTGCCAGGGTACATGGTGTTACCCGTTTTATAGAGAAAAGAAGGGTCTGCAGGTGGCGTGACGTGGACAGGGTTGTGCAGCTGGTAGTGGCCGAGCGCCAGCAACTGAGAACCCCTGTCAGCGTCAGTTCTTCAGGCCCTGCCGTGGAACGTGGGGCACTCGGAGTAATGTGACCTGCATCTGGGGTGGATAAAGGAAGGAGATAAATACAGAGGAGTCTGATAATTTGGGGGAAAAAAACACGTTAAGGATTCAGTTTCACGTGGAGGTGAGAAGTAAAGAAACTAGAGAGCCGGATAGGAGGCTGTGGTTGGAGTTGAGGATTTTCCAGGTGGGGAAGTTCTGGATGATCGCTAACCAAGACGGCAAGAGGACAGCGGCCTCTGGAAAATGTATGTGGACATTTGTGCGTGATAAAAAGCTTTGCAAATGTGAAAAGAAACCTGCTGCAGGACTGCCACAGCCCAGTGATGACTGCTGCCTCTTGCCTCTTCTCTAACAGAAGACCTGCTCTTGGTGGAAGGGATGTCAGTGCCAAAAGACGAGGCCGTGAGTGCAGTCCATCTCATCCAAGCCGCAAAACTTGGCAACGTGAAGGCCCAGAGCATCTTGAGAACAGGTGAGCATGTGGCTCTGGGCAGCTGTGCCCTAGAGGGCCCCTCAGACCGCCCAGGGCTCCGACACGTACCCAGCCCCCCTCGGGACCAATGCTCTGGAATGTGTGTTCAGGGCCGTTTTTCCCTGCTTTCTGAGAGTGAAAAAAAGGAAATGGCATTCAAGGTATTTGGCAGCATTGCTTTATTAAACAGGTTTTTTGTTTTGTTTTAAAACCATGAATAAACTACTTGTTCATTTTATAGGAGATCTAGAGAAATACAGGAGAGTAGGAAAAAGTATCCCTTTGGGGAGCCTGGGTGGCTCAGTTGGTCGAGCGTCCGACTTCAGCTCAGGTCACGATCTCACTGTTTGTGAGTTCAAGCCCCACGTCCGGCTCTGTGCTGACAGCTCAGAGCCTGGAGCCTGTGTCAGATTCTGTGTCTCCCTCTCTCTCTGCCCCACCCCCACTCTCTCACATGCGCTCTTTCTCTCTCATTCAAAAATAAACATTAAAAAAAATTGAAAAAGTATCCCTTCAAGTTTTACTCTTCAGAGATAGTCAACTATTAGCATTCCCTTCCAATCTTTTCCAGTTTTTTTTTTTTTTAAACATAGTTGAGAGCATATGGTGTAGTATTACCATATCTAGCTTTTTTTAAATTTCGAAGCATAACGACATTTTCTCATATTAAGAATAAATCATGAGGGCGCCTGGGTGGCTCAGTTGGTTAAGCATCCGACTCTTGATTTGGCTCAGGTCATGATCTCACAGTTTGTGAGTTTGAGCCTGCATTGGCAGTGAGGAGTCTGCTTTGGATATTCTCTCTCTCTCTCTCTCTCTCTCTCTCTCTCTCTCTCTCTCTCTCTCTCTGCCCCTCCTCCACTCAAGCGTACGCTTCCCCTCTCAAAATCAATAGGAGCGGGTGGCTCAGTCAGTTAAATGGCCAACTTCACCTTAAGTCATGATCTCATGGTTCATGAGTTTGAGCCCCACATCAGGCTCTCTGCTGTCAGCACAAGCCTGCTTTGGATTCTTTGTACCCCTCTCTCTCTGCCTCCCATCTCAAAAATAAACATTAAAAAATAATTAATAAACCTAAAAAAAAGAATAAGTCACAAACAGCTTTAAAAGTACCACTTTCTCTTACGTAGTATGAATGTAGTGAGTATTCTGGGCTGCTGACTCTTTCCACTGTCCTCTGGTGTTTTTGATTTGGCTCTCTCCTTGAGACTTATTTTCATTTTTGTTTTCTTGTAGCTGGAACGGCTTTGGGTCTTGGGGTTGTGAACATCCTCCACACCATAAATCCTTCCCTTGTGATCCTCTCTGGAGTCCTAGCCAGTCATTACATCCACATCGTCAAAGATGTCATCCGCCAGCAAGCCTTGTCCTCGGTTCAGGATGTGGACGTGGTAGTTTCGGATTTGGTGGATCCCGCCCTGCTCGGTGCCGCCAGCATGGTTTTGGACTACACAACTCGCAGGATCTGCTAGGCCTCCCGGGAGGGGACATGGACCAAGACTCAGAACTTCTTCGTGGAATCAGGTTGTCTTTTAGATGAGCGTTTCTTACAAAGCAAATTTGGTATTTAGCAGGTGACTTCAGCAGTTAAGTTTTTGCTTTTAGTCTCCTCTTCCAAAGTCACTTTTCCCAACCCGTTTTGGTAGATGCTGCTCTTTCTGGGGTCATTTTAGCTCAAACCCTGTAAGTACCAGTCACAATTTTCTGTGCCAAAGGAGCTGTGATAGTAGACAAGGAAGCCTTAGGACTCTGCTCACCAGACGTACCACTTAGACCTGCAGGCCTTGCTTGAGATGGAACCTTGATAACTGGAGTTTGGATTATTAATCCTTCCTACTCTGACCTTAAACTCAAATTGCAGAAAGGGATCCAGTCAGGAAACAGAAGGAAATCTCACCGTGAATGGCTAAAGTAAACTTTTTTAAAAACAGCTTTACTGAGATATTTTTAAAAGTGTACAATTCGGTAAGCTTTGACATATGTATATACCTGTGAAACCATCACCACAATCAAGACATTGGACATACCTGTCACCTCCAAATGTCATTTGCTTAAAGATGTTATTTGCTACTACTCTTGGAGAGTCTTGAGCAACTTTAGGGATCTGAATTACAGTGGCTTTAAGTGACCTTGTCCTTATCTTCTTAAGGACAGCTGAGAAGCCACTAGGACTTAACAGCCTCTGAAAGGAGATTAACCATCCCCAAAAGATCTTCGCTATGGACAAACACCTCTCCCTTCAATAACTTTTCATGCTAATGTTGAGTATGACCCTGGAGTATCTCCTAAGGCAGCGTTTGTGGAGCCCGTATCTGTGAATCTGGATTCTGGCGAAATATGATTTTGTGCTTTCATTGGTGTCTAGATACAAAGGCTAGGGTTCTTGCTATCAATTTCAACCTGGAAGAAATACGAATACCCACCATTTATTAAGTGCCTACTGTGTGCCAGGTTCTGAACTAGGTGCTCCATATACGTTATTCTAAATTCTCACAACCTGGGAGGTAGGTGTTTTAATTTCCATTTTATACAACCGCAAATTAAGTCTTGGCGCGTTTAAGTGATGGCACCTAAAGCTGTGTGGCTAGTGACTCTCAGAAACAGGATTTGCTCCCAGGTCCATCTGTGCTTTTCTGCTAAGCCACACAACCCCTCAAATAAAAACCTTGCAGAAGGTACCTATATCCTAATTTAGTTCAGACTAACAACAGCTTTAATAAGACTGTCTCATTAGCAGATGACTCAATTTGTCTTTGATGCTGTCCCTCAGTGATAAATTTAATCAAATATTCTTCTCTGCTGTGGACATTTTGCCAATACAGTATTTTGTCTAGTGACAGGTTTTTATGGGTACTTTCAGATGATCTAAGAAAGCATATGCATGTTTTTCAGATTCTTATTTTAGGACAACCAGAAAGTTTCTATTGTTTCAGTGTTAGCATACAAAATAAAGTGTGAAAGAATCAATATTGCATTTGAACTACTTCCTTCCTGGTGGGTTAATGTGAATAGATAGGTTGGCTGATTCCAGGAACTCCACCGGCCCTGAAATAATCTCCAGGTCCTGGTTATTGTTGAAAAATTCCACCGTGATTCCTAGGAAGGAAGCTAGTTCTGCTTGGCGTCAGCGTCTGGGGTGAGGTGGTGTCCTGTGAAGGGACACCAGTTGTTCCTGGGCGACATCTGTAACTGCTCTGGACACCAGACGGTTGCATTGCTACCAGGCTTCATACCAAATATTTGGAAGGATGGTTCTAAATCTAAAACCAAATCTTAGTTTTTATTGAATTCACAGAAAGGATAATTAATATATTCCAACATAATTATTACTGACAGTTAAATCACATATTTATTTTAGTGTAAATATTTGTATGTTACTGTTCTGAGCCAAATTCTAAAAAAAAAATAAATATATTTCTTTGTGGAAATCCTAACATTTTTGCATTTTGTTTTCTTAATTAACTGTCTAGCTAAAATCCCTTCCCAGAAGAAATTTAGGTTGTTGCACTGCTTACTTTTTGAAGGTCATGTAACTTCTTAAGGCATCTAATACAGATTTCTTAACCAAATAATAAATCTTTGATACTACGGAGTACTGCTATATAATATTTTTATATATTGCAGATGATCACCACAGTAAGTCTAGTTAACAGCCATCACCATACCTACAGGACTTTTTTTTCTTGTAATGAGAACTTTTAAGATCGACTCTCGTAGCAACTTTCAAATATATGGTATTTGAGGTACAGGCGTACCTCATTTTACTGCGCTTCACAGATAATGTGGTTTTTCTTTTTTGTTTTTTTTGTTGTTTTTTGTTTTTGTTTTTGTTTTTTTTTTTTTTACAAATTGAAGGTTTGTGGCAACCCTGTGTCACACAAATCTGTTGGCACCAGTTTCCCAACAGCATCTGCTCACTTTGTGTCTCTGTCACTAGTTGGTAATGATCGCAGTATTTCAAACTTTTTCATTATTATATTTGTTGTGGTGATCTGTGATGTTACTGTTGTGTTTGGGGGCACCATAAGCTGCACCCATATGAGATGGTGAACTTAAACCAAGAAATATGTGTGTTCTTTTTTTAATTTTTTTTTTTTTTTTGTGTGTTAACGTTTATTTATTTTTGAGACAGAGAGAGACAGAGCATGAACGGGGGAGGGTCAGAGAGAGGGAGACACAGAATCCGAAACAGGCTCCAGGTTCTGAGCTGTCAGCACAGAGCCCGACGCGGGGCTTGAACTCACGGACCGTGAGATCATGACCTGAGCTGAAGTCGGCGGCTTAACCGACTGAGCCACCCAGGTGCCCCGAAATATGTGTGTTCTGACTGCTCCACGGACTCGCCGTTCCTCCATCTGTCTCCCTCCTCACACCTCCCTATTCCCCGAGACACAATATTGAAATTAGGCCAGTTAATAACCCTACAATGCCTTCTGTGTATTCAAACAAAAGGAAACGTTACACATCTCTCACTTTAACTCAAAGGCTAGAAATGAGTGAGAAGGGCAGGCCAAAAGCCGAGACAGGCCGCAGCTATGCTTCTCACGCCAGATAGCCAAGTTGTAAATGCAAAGGAAAAGTTCCTGAAGGAAATGAAAAGTTCACTTGCTACTCCAATGAGCACACATATGATAACAAGGCGAAACAGCCTTATAATTGGTATGGAGAAAGCTTCAGTGGTCTGGATAGAAGATCAAGCCAGCCACATTTCCTTAAGCCAAAGCCTAATCCACAGCAAGGTCCTAACTCTCTTTAATTCTGTGAAGGCTGAGAGAGGTGAGGAAACTACAGTAGAAAAGTTGGAAGCTAGCAGAGGTTGCTTCATGAGGTTCAAGGAAAGAGGCCATCTCCATGACATAAAGTTGCAAGGTGAAGCAGCAAGTGCTGATGTAGAGGCTGCAGCAAGTTATCCAGAAGAGCCAGCTGAGATCATTAACGGAGGCGGCTACATGAGACAACAGATTTTCAATGTAGACAAAACAGCCATATATTGGAAGAAGATGTCTTCTAGGACTTTCATAGCTAGAGAGGAGAAGTCAGTTCCTGACTTCAAACGATAGGTTGACTCTCATTAGGGGCTAAGGCAGCTGGTGACTTTAAGTTGGAACCAGTCAGTGTTCATTCATATAGCATTCCAAAAATCCTAGGGCATTTAAGAATTATGCTAAATCTACTCTGTGCTCTGTAAATGGAACAAAGCCTGGATGACGGCACATCTGTTTACAACATGGTTTGCTGAGTATTTTAAGCCCACTGTTGAGGCCTACTGCTCAGAAAAAAAAGATTCCTTTCAAAATACCACTGCTCGTTGACAAGGCACCTGGTCACCAAAGAGTTCTGATAGAGAGGTACAATGACATTAATGTTATTTTCAAGCCTGCTAACAAAACATCCACTCTGCAGCCCATGGGTCGAGAAGTCATTTCAACTTTCAAGTCTTACTGTTTAAGAAATACCTTTCATCAGGCTCTAGTGCCATATATAGTGATTCCTTTGATGGATCTGGGCAAAGTTAATTGAAAATCTTCTGGAAAGGATTCACCACGTCTGGTGCCATTAAGAACACTCATGATTTATGGGAAGAGTCAAAATATCAACATTAACAGGAGTTTGGAAGAAGCTGATTTCAACCCTAATGGATGACTTTGAGGGGTTCAAGACTACAGTGGAGGAAGTGAGTGCAGATGTGGTGGAAATAGCAAGGGAACTAGAATTAGAAGTGGAGCCTGAAGATGTGACTGAATTGCTATTACTGTCATGATAAGATTTTAATGGATGAGGAGTTGCTCCTTATGGATGAGCAAAGAAAGTGGTTTCTTGAGATGGAATCTACTCCTGGTGGAGATGCTGTGAAGACTTGAAATGACAGCGAAGGATTTAGAAATTACATAAACTTAGTTGATAAAGCAGTGTGGGGTTTGAGAATTGACTCCAATTTCAAAAGAAGTTCTGTGGGCGAATATCAAATGGCATTTAAATGCTACAGAGAAATTGTGAAAAGAAGAGTCAATCAATGTGGCAAATTCATCGTCTTATTTTAAGAACTTGCCACAGCCACATCAACCTTCACCCACCACCCTGATCAGTCAGGAGCCACCAACATTGAGGCAGGACCCTCCACCAGGAAAAAGATTACAACTCACTGAAAGCTAAGATGATGGTTAGCATTTTTTAGCAATAAAGCATTTTTTAATTAAGATATGTATGTTTTTAGACATAATGCTGCTGCACACTTAACAGACTACAGTATTATAATGTAAACATTTATTTGCACTGGGGAACCAGAAGATTCACTTGACTCACTTTATTGCAGTATTCCCTTTATTGCAGTGGTGTGGAATTGAACCTACAATATCTACAAGGTAGGCCTGTATTATTTATTTTATTTATTTTTTATGTTTATTTTTGAGAGAGAGGAGACAGAGCATTAGTAGGGGAGGGACCGAGAGACAGGGAGACACAGAATCTGAAGCAGGCTCCAGGCTCTGAGATGTCAGCACGGAGCCCAACACAGAGCTCAAACTCACCGCGACATCATGACCTGAGCTGAAGTCAGACACCCAATCGACCGAGCTACCCAGGAGTCCCGGTAGGCCTGTATTATTAACTATAGTTGCCACACTGTGCATTACTTCCCCATGACTCACTTAATAAGTGGAAATTTGTACCTTTTGACTCCCTTCAGCCATTTCACCAACCCCTTCCCCATCCTGCACCTCTGACAACCACCAGTGTGTTACCTGTTCTCTATGAGCATGGTTTTTGGAGTTGTGTTTTTTTTTTTTTTTTAAGATTCTACTTAGAAGTGGAAATTTCATATGGTATTTGTCTTTCTAACTTTGCCCTCAAGGCCTATCCATGTCACAAATGGCAGTATTTCGTTTTTTATGGTTGAATAATTGTGTGTGTGTGTGTACATGTATGTGTACGTAGATACCACATTTTCTTTATCCATTTATCCACTGATGTACACTTAGGTTGTTTCCAGATCTTGGCTATTGTAAATAATGCTCTAGTGAAGACAGGGGTGCATTTATCTTTTCAAGTTAGTCTTTTCATTTTCTTTGTTAAAATACCCAGAAGTGCAATTGAACTATACATTGGTTCTATTTTTAAATCTTTGAGGAAACTTCATACCATTTTCCACTGTGGCTGCACCAATTTGCTTCCTACCAACATAGTACAAGGAGTCCCTTTTCTCCACATTCTCCCCAACCGTTTTTTGTTTTTTTTTTTTAATGTTTTTATTTATTTTTAAGACAGAGACAGCATGAGCAGGGGAGGGGCAGAGAGAGAGGGAGACACAGAATCCAAAGTAGGCTCCAGGCTCTGAGCTGTCAGCACAGAGCCTAACGCAGGGCTTGAACTCACGGATTGTGATATCATGACCTGAGCTGAAATCAGATGCTTAACCGACTGAGCCACCCCGGTGCCCCGTCTTTTTGACAATAGCCATTCTCACTGTGGTTTTGATTTTCATTTCCCTGATGATCAGGGATATTGAGCATCGATGCATCTAGCTGTTGGCTATCTGTATGTCTTTGGAAAAATGTCTGTTCAAATCCTTTGCCCATTTTTAAATCGGGTTTGGTTTTTCTGCTGGTATAGGAATTTTTACATATTTTGGATTGACCCCTTATCAGATATGATTTGCAAATACTTTCTTCCACTCATTAGGTTGCCTTTTCATTTTGTTGGCTTCCTTTGTGCACAAGCTTTTTATTTTAATGTAGTCCCACTTTTCATTTTTGCATTTGGTGTCAGATTCAGAAAATCACCAAGACTGATGTCAAGGAGTTTATTGCCTACTGGTTTCATGTCTTATATTCAACTCTTTAATCCATTTTGAGCTAACTTTTGTGTATGGTGTAAGATAAGTGACCTAATTTTCCCAACAGCAGTTATGGAATACACTGTCTTTTCTTGATTATGTATTCTTGTCTCCTTTGTCGTAAATTAACTGACCATACATTCATTGGTTTATTTCTAGGCTATTCTGTGCCATTAATCTAGGTCTGTATTTATGCCAATACTCGATTACTATAGCTTTGTAATAATATAGTTTGAAATTAAGGAGCATGAGGCCTCCAGCTTTGTTCTTTCTCAAGATTGTGTTGGCTGTTTGGAGTCTTTCGGGGTCCCATACAAATTTTAGGGTTGTTTTTTAAAAATGCCATTGGAATTTTGAGAGATTGCATTGAATCTGTAGGTTGCTTTGGGTAGTGTGAACATTTTAACAACATTTGTCCAATCCCTAAGCATGGAGTATCTTTCCATTTATTTGTCTGCAGTTTCATTTATGTCAGTTTTCAGTGTACAGGTCTTTCATGTTTTTGTTTAAAAATCCCTGGGTATTTTGTTTTTGATGCTGTTTTATAAATGGGATTATTTTAATTTCTCTCTGGTAGTTTGTTATTAGTGTACAGAAATGCAAGATTCCTGTGTATTGATTTTGTGTTCTGCAACTTTACTGAATTTATTAGTTCCAACAGTTTTTGGTCTTTGGGGTTTTCGATATGTCATTTTATCTGCAAAAACTGACAATTTGGGTGCCTTTTGCTTGCCTAATTGCTCTGGCTAGGACTTCCAATACTATGTTAACATTTAAAATTTGACATAAAAAGCAAAGTGGTCCAAAGAAAGAAGTTTGAAACTAAATGTTGAACACTCTACTGAGTCCATGGACCAAACTCCCTCCTTTTTATGAAACCCCATGTGGGTGATGCAGGTTATCAGGAACAATTCTAAGTTACTACTGCTTTGTCACAAACCACCCTAAAAACTTAAGAGGTTCAAACAGTAATCATTTCTCTCTCGGATTCTGTGGACTAGGAATTTAGGAAAGGCTCTACTTGGCAGTTCCGACTCCAGGTATCAGATGTATTTGCATTTACAGCGGCTAGAGCTGGGCTAGTGGGAAGTTAGAACACGAGGGACTGGCCAGACGTTTCTCTTTGCTTGTAGTTTCAGGATCTCTCTGTGTGGGCTGGTCTGGGCTTCCTCACAGAATTGGCTTCAGGGTGACTCAAGGACTACCAGCCTGTGTAGCTTTGCGTGTTCCAACAGACCAGCTATAAGCTGTGTTGCCTTTGATCTAGCTTTGGAAGTCACAGAGCAGTCCTTTTGTCGTATCAACCAGTCACCTCTTGATCTGGGGAATGTCAGACTTTATGGATCTTTTACAACCACCACATCTCCCCTCAGGAAGCCCATCTGGTGTGAGAGAGGCAAGACCAGCCTAGATACTGCCACCAGGAGAATACCAAAAGGTAAGCTGCCCCACATAGAAGGCCATGGGAGCTCACAGAGGGGAGTAAGGGAAGGCATTTTGGAGGTGACCTTTGAGCTGGTTCTTAAGATGGATTTTGACATTTTGAATGGCATTAGCAAGGTCCAGAAGTAATAAATGGTTGAACAGCGAGTGATTGACTGCAATCAAAAGTGGCTGAAGGAGAAGGAGTGAGCAGAGGCCAGAAATGTGAGCCAGATCAAGGAATGGCCAACCTAAGCAGCTTCGAGAGAGGTGGGGACTTGGGCAGAAAAGTAATGAAGGTTCCTCTCCCCTCCAGATACAATTACCATGGGAGAGATGGTGAACTTTCCTTCGTGGCAATATCTACTACCCCTCCTGGCTGGTATTACAGGAGTTTATAGCAGTCTCCAACTGGAAATAGTATCAGGTAACTATAAGCATGTATTTCTGATTTGGCTTTATTAGTTGCTTGAACTATCACCTAAAATGTGACAGGCTGAAAGGCATATAACACGTGTTGAAGCCTGAATGGAGTACACAGTCTCTTAGTGCTACCTGTCGTGTAGATCAGTATGGTCCAGAACTTTCTGTGAGGATGGCTGGGATGCTGCCTAACCACAGGCAGCCATTAAGCATATGAAATCTAGGGCTGGAAATGTATTTTAATTTAAGCACACGGGCCTAGTGTGTTGGTTAGCCAGGCCTACATGAAGGGTTTGGCAAGTGCAAGAGTGGAGTCCTAGGGCTGGCACAGACCCCAATGTGTGCTGTGGAAATTCAGAGTAACAGGGCTAGCCACAAAGTAATGCCATCCTGATTCAGGTTTACTGGGTCAATCCGATGGAATAATATATACCCCAGAGAGACCCCTGGTGAAAAATACTACCCAAGCCCCTAGGGTAGGGGACAGTGACAAGAGCCGGCTGGGAAAAATATCTGGGTTGGTAAGGGGAATCACAGCTCTCTGGGGAGCAATGGGAGGTTAATTTTCAGCCACGGGACTCCCTTTTTTCAAATAGAAACTTCTACAGCATCCTACTACATACAGATGGCAGTAACTTGGAGCTCTTTCAGTTCAGAGCAGGGGTGGACACTCCGTGGCTGTGCCTCCTCAGTGCTAGAAATGATAAAAGGAAATCCATCATCCTTTCCAATCTTACTCCAACGTGCAGTGTATCTTGAGGTCAATAATGAGACTTCATGGTTATTGTTTCTGAAACAAATTTATTCTCAGAATAATGCACAAAAGTAGAGGTTGAGGCTACCTTTGGGAGGCTTCCTCCTCCTCCTCTCTGAATGCCAGGGAGAACACAGTTGAGGGAAACATGCAATCACAAACAATGATCAACTCTAAAGACAAAAACGTTTGGTCCAAAAGAACTCAACATAATTAATCCAATTACTGTGAACAGCTTCACTGAGTAGGATTAAGATATTGCAGATGTAGTGTTTCCACAGGGTGGCTCTTCAGTGCACCAGGGGGGCCTGCTTGAGGGAGATGAGGACAGAGCGCATGCGGGAGACGTCTTTGGCCTGCTTGCTGGACTTGGGGTTAAAGTCACACAGCCGGGCCACCCGTTCCCACTCAGTGCCTGGGGACGACTCGTCTATGTCGTTTACAAAGGCTTCTTCTGCTGCCCTGGAAGCAACAATGAAATATGTTGGTTTAATGTAGAACCCCTTGTGAGCTACCTGGTGGCTGCCTCTTCATGCCTGACTGAATGGCATCTGCTTTTCAAAAGAGTAACAGCCCCTGCCTGGCTCAGGTCAGATTCAGGAGCAGACCTGTGGCCAATTCTCCCAGGCACAGGGGCCCGGACTGCTGTGTAAAATGTTGGAATACAGGTGTTTGGTGCAGGGCTCACTCTCTGTCTCTGTTGACACAGAGCATTAAAAAAGCAAGTCCTTGGCCAGCTATGCACTGCCTTCATTAACAGGAGCAAAGCAGCAGGCTGGTCAAGAATGTGAACAGTGGTTTTATGTTGGGCTCTACTGAGTTTCAAGTAAATTCAGAGACTTCTAAAAAGCCCACCGGTCATTGCATGATAGCCTCTGGATTTATCCCTAAGACGGGAGAGAAACAGGGCAGATCAAAAGGAATTCAAGACAAAGCTCCCATGCGAGCAGGCACTAGAGACTTAAAGCCATTCTGGAAGGGGGTTTGTTAGGACATTGTCCAGTTCAGCTCAAAGTTGGCCATTTTCCCTCCAGCCGGGTGCCTTGGGCCACTCAGGGCACTCTCTGGAAGGGGTGGGCATCTGATGGCTGAACAGCCAATCAATGTCAGTTGCTTTTTGCTAGGATGCTGCTCCAAGGATCTTTCACGTCAAGGTCAGCCCACCCCCCAGTTGGGAACTGGTGGGAGCTACAGCCTGAAAGGACAGCGGAAGGAGGAGGGAAGACACACTATATTCATCTACTCCGACAAGCATCACGGGCAAAGCAAAAGCAATGGAGATGACTGGTCTGTGGGGACGGGGGGTGGCACTCTCACAGGGATGGCCGTGGCAGACACTGCTGAAGCCCAGAGCCACTACAACACTGCGACTTCATGGCACACACAGTTAGGGGCAGTGAGAAAGGTTTACTTAACTGTTCTAGGCTGTAGCAAGGATGGTTTATGTTTGTGCTTAAAGGTGAAGAGAAGAAAAGAAACAAGGAGAGAAACTTTAGGTCAGATATAGAAAATGAGAATGAGCTCAATGCAGATGGTCAGTAAGCTAGACATGCCCTTGCCACTCTAGCTACACTTGGGAACGTGCAGCTGGCTTTGCTGGGCCACCCTGCTGCCCAGCAAACCCAGACTCGACCTTTCCAGTCTCCATTTCTACTCCAGAGAGAATGTGCAAAAAATCAATCCAACACCACCTGTAAGTCCAGCATTTCACAAATCTCATTGCAAATGCATCTGGGGACCCAGGGAACCCCGCTCTGTATTCTAAAGAGATGAACGTGTAAAGGTCACAGGCCCTAAGAGGCTCTACAGCCATGAGCCTATTGTCCACCCTTCTACCCTCATCTCCCTTATATCAAGCTAGTCCTAATTCTTAAGGAAACAGCAATACTGCTCTGAAAACAAGAATCCTTAAGTACTTTTCCAGAGAAGATGTAGTTTTCTTTGGAGGAAGAAACCACAGTGGCCCACACCAGACAGCTTTGGCTATCTGGACCTTAAAAAGCTTGGGGCCTCTTTGTGCCACACTAGGGGGACAGGGCATCAGAAGGTGGCCACTAAACAATTTCCAACATATAAAACCATAGAGAAACAATTACAGAGCTCCCCCCTTACCCAATGAGACAATCTCCTCTGGACTCTGCTGCCCCAAGGGAGAAGCAACCAACCCCACATGTCGTTCTATAGAATTAAACGTAGGAAATCCTGCCTCCCCCCCCCCCCCCCCACCCCCGAATAGCTCCCAACCACAGAGCTTCCACCTGTTCCAGGTGGGGACACGTCCCGTCCCCACCTAGGGCAGGTAGGTAGCAAGAAGTTAGAGCCCACCCCCGTCCCACAGCCTTCCCAGACAAGGTCACAAATGACCCACATTTTAAAAGGGAATCTGCTTCCTTCTCTCCAAAACCCTGGATGTGCAAAAGGGCTATCGGAGTTAAAGGGAGTCACGATTCTGCAACACAAATCGATGGGTCATACCCCCAACCTTATAACTCTTAGGCAATCCCCAGAGTGCCAATCTGAAATAATTCAGAAAGCAAAGCAACTTGTGACATAACAGGAACATTAACTCTAAACAAAAAGTAGAATCAAAACAAGAAAAGGAATTAGTTTTGCAACATACACATAACCAATCACGTCAGCGAAGGGTTGTTTGTAGAAAGCTTCATCTGCCACCCTAGACAGCAAGAGGTCCAAAAGGCAGGCAAGCAGGCAGGAAAAAAGAGAGAACATTGAGAAGCAGAAACATCTCAAATCCACAGTAGAGGCATGACTGTGCTCCAGGGCGCTGCTCCCAAGGCTCCGTCCTCACCCAGCAAGGCTTCAAGTGCTGGAGACCAGCAGGCAAGGTTCTCCACTGGCCTTCCCCAGGGGCGGGTTCTCCCAAGGGAGCCCTGCCAACTCCTTCCCCACCTTCTCCTGACAACGGCAAGCCTTTCTCAGCACCCGCTTCCAGGTAAGCCCTTTTAGAGACTCCGAATCCATCCGATCCAATCCTCAACCCCAACGACCTAGGAGAACACTAGGACGTGGTCTCACCAACACTTTACAGATCAGGTAACAGGAGGCCTAGAGATGAAGCAACCTGCTCAAGCCCAGGCGGCAGAACTTGGAAGCAGGCCAGCCTGTCTCTCTGCACTGTGCAGTAAGGCTTCTTCCCCGCTGGCGGATGACCGGGAAGCCACCCCGCCTTCCCGTCAGCCTCAGGGAGTCTTGCTAGGCACGAATGCTGCCAGCTGCCCGACACCAAACACGCTAGGCCCCAAAGCCACTATCCAACTATCCAACTACTGCTTCTGAACCACCCTGGCTGAATGGGATCAGTTTTCAGTATTCTGGGAACAGATGAGGAAAAAGTTGCCGGACACAAGTGGTCTGGCAGAAAGGACTGCAGCCCAGGGTCCTGGCTCTGGCACCATCTTCCTGTGTGTCCCCGAATAAGCTGGTTCGTCCGTTCAGTCCATGCCAGACTGGACTGCCACCACAAGGTGCAGTCCAGAAACCCCAACTTCACTTCCCCTCTCTCTCACACCAGGAATGGATCAAAGTGGCAGGGCTCTATGGGACAGAAAGGGAAGGGGGGCACGCTGGGTGGAGGAGTTTACACCCCCACAGACAGGCTGGCTTATTTAGACTTTGTTGCCCCAGGCTGAATCCCTGGGCCCAGCCAGCCCACCCCATCTATTGTGGGTGGGCAGGGAACCTCCCTGCGGAAATCTTACCCTGTCCTTTGCCAGGCTGGTTTTGGGGCACAGGAGCGGAAGGGGCATTTTGAAGGAAAATCATGCCTGTTTATTAACCTAGGGTCACTTATTTATTTAAAGGGAAATTCTAGTAATTTTATTTCAGTTTATTTTTAGACTCACCCACAGCCTGCCTTCTTTCCCATCTTGGTTTATACATGGGAGGTGTTTTGTGGAAATTTGATTGTAACTCTCAGTGAGTCAGCAGGAAAACAGAGTTGTTTGTGGGCAGAATGAGTGGGCGGGAAAGGAAAGGCCAGACAGCTTGTAAGCCCATAATCCTTTTAGTTTACACAAAGGGCTAAACCTAATCAATTTCAGTTTGTGCTTGCTCCTACTGGAAGAAAATAAAGGTTTAGTGACTCCAGGGGAGGCATCACTAAGACAACAAAAGCCTGAATGCCAGGCTTCAGTTCCTTTGCAGTTAGCCCCAAGACTAAAGAGCTTGTTAGTGACAGCAGAGCCCCATCCGGGTCGGGTTACAGACAAGCAGGACAAATGGAAAATCATCATCTAAGTGGCCTGTTTGTTCTTCACCCACCAGACAGAAGGGCCTGAACGCAGCAATCCTCATGGAAGCCTGTGGGAAAGGCTGCTTTCCCAGAGGGTGCTCAAGAGGTGACCCACATCAATAGCCCCAACGGGGCATGGGAAAAATGTCTGCCAACTTTTAGAAGTCTTGAAAGAGGGGAAAAGCTAGCACCAGAGACCCCTGTAAAAGGGGAAATGTTTCTGTCAGTTTGGAAGGGAACATGCTCTGCGGCCGGTCTGGAGTACACACTGTCCTGACTGGCTCCCGTGGAGGAGGAATTTGTTTCCACAGGCTGTCACTAATAATTGATGGCTCTTGTGCAGTGGCATCTGCATCCTGAGTTGGGATAAAAGCAGAGAGATGCAATCTGAGGACTGATACCAGTCTACAGATGCAGTGAAGGCAAGATCTGCTGTCATCTGCCCAGCACCGTGCCTGGGCACCGAGAAGGTTTTAGTTTGGGGCACCTAGAAGTCAGGAGGCCTGACGATACAAATATAGGCCCTTGCTACCCACTGCATCTCTTCTTTCAAACTACTCTACCTATCTTTGTGTTCCCCCTTAAAAATCCAGCTGCTGCAAAAGTCATCCAGAGAGAAGGGCTTGAAACGAACACTTCATTTTCTCAAAATACTCACTCTTTACCTATGAACAGAGTTCCTTTACATATATAAATGGGACTTAGTCCCACAGGATGCTGTTTAGAGAATCAAACACGGAGGGGGAGTGGTCAACAATGTCACAATCTCGAGGAGGGGGTGTGTGCCATTGGAAGAAGTTCCCCACGGTGGCTCTAAACGGCTCCCATGCTAGTCCATGAAAACTAACTGGAGTAAAATGTAAAAACCACCCCTTCTATCCTGGAACCCTGGTGACAATGGCTCATGTGCCTCTAGTTTTACACACTCAGAGTCTGCCCTGTGCTTCGTGACCTGGTTTTGAAACAGCTACACATTCTCCATGAGTGGCAAGTTTAAGTCTTTTCCCCTCCCTGGAACTTGGGAAGTTCACCTACGACATCATCCAACCAGACATTGTACAATTCTAAGAAAGGTACCAAAGCCCTAAACCGATGCCTGGAGGGACTAAACCTTAGAGACTGAGCTCCTGAAAACAGGAGTGCTTACTCCAAGGATAACTGATACTGTATACAGACAATCCCTTTCTTTCCAGAAGGGCTACAGTTTAGCAAAACTGGCCTGAAATTTCTGCAATTAGAAGCCTATTCCCACCATAATAATTTTTTAAGTCTGAGAATCTGTATGTCAACTTGTTTACACATCAGGGACCCTGAACAGGGAGGGTCAGCCTGGTTTTACCAAGTACTTTCGGGCAGACGGCCTCCTGGGCAACTTGCTAGAATAAATGGGGCCTCACACGGTACTTGCACAAAGAACTCGCTCATCTCCCTTTAGAGATGTGAACTTGTATCTGTGGTAAATCATCTGGAATGAGCACAGAATAAAGCAGCCTGGACCTGTCAGCACTTCAAAATGACCACAAGCTCAGGAGAAGCCCTGGTAGTTAATGCCACCCTGAGCAACTCAATGTGAAGACCAGAGGGCAGTCCCCACCGTATTAGAACTTCACTGGAACCTGAGAAGCATTCCTAGAAAACACCTCCCCACAGGAAGGGGGCCAGGACTAGGCTCCCATTTGGCATTTAAGACGCAGCCAACAGAACCAACTATGGCCAACAAGAGAAAGGTAGCCGAAGCCTACCGCACACAATGGTCCATCTGTTCTGCTGTAGGTGCCCCACGATGGCACAGGCTGGCTGGCAAAGCGGTCTGCTCCCTCTTTTCTGGCAGATTTCCAGCAAGAAGCTGCCAGAGACCAGAGCACTTAAACCAACTTCTGCCTCTGAGGCAGGAACCTAAGAAGGCGCTTTACCCTGAAAATTACAACTATCCCCAGGCTCAGTCTAGCCTAACTTTCCACTGAGGTAGTGAAGCGACCGTGTGAGAGCTGGGCTCGGGATGCAGCAGGAAGGCAAGCCACTGGCCTACATCAAGGCCAGCAGTGCTGCCTCCACCTCTCTGAGCTACTTCCAAGCAGACTGAGCATGAGACCACAGCTCCTGCTCGGCGGGGAGAGGAGGAGGCGCTTAGTTTCTCCCTCAACTTTAGGGAGTACATCCTGAAGAGCACTTTCAAAAGGTCAATCTTAGGTCAGTTTTCTCAGACAGATGTACGCGGAGGATCCTTCATTCTCAAGTCACCGTGTTAGAACATCCCTGGCTACTGAATTACAAAGCACATTTCCCTGCTAACGGGCCCCTCTGCCTAGCAGCTTTCAGAAAGCAAGGCTGTATTTAGGGGCTGCAACATGACCAAGTCTATAATCCCCAAAGTACTGAGATCCTGGTATATTCATGAACGCAGCCCTTCATTTCAGGGTTACGTTTTTGCATGTGGACTTAATCCATGACATAACTTTCCCTTTTGCTGCTTCATACCAATACAAGCAACACATATTAACCAAACTCTTAGCTGAAGAGCTAAATCCACTGCAACTGGGATGGCTAAAGGACAGGCTGGATTAAGCTCATAAGACCCGAGAGACCTGCAACCTTTATGTTTCAAGTACTTTTTCCAAAACCTGCAAATACATTTCACACTAAAAGAGGCAGCACGTGAGAACTACATTGGCCACTGGATATGAATTTGATTCCATCCTGGAAAGCAAGCAGTGCTGGCAGCACCGGGGACTGACCTGTTATTTGCTTTTGTTTTCTGTAGCTGCTCGTCCTGCCTCGCATACCACTCTTCTAGCTCCTTTATTGCTTTTTCTTTCCACTCTGCTTCTTGCTTCCGAGAATTGGCATCTTTGAAGGGAAGGAAAAGAAATAAAATGAGGCAAAACACAAATTGAAGTCTGTTCCATAAATTTTTTAGTCTTATGAAAATTGCTGTGTGCTGGCAGGAGACTAGGCAGGAAGGAAGACAAAATTCTGTTTTCCCTGTTTGTGCATCCAGTCTCTGATCTCAGGGATTCTATTCAAGGGGTTTCATATTTTATCTCAATCCACTGACACTAGTGGATTCACTAATTTTGGGATTTCTTTTGGGGGTGGGGTAGGGGAGGAATACTTTCTTTTTTATTTTATTTTTTTAACGTTTATTTTTGAGACAGAGAGAGAGCATGAACGGGGGAGGGTCAGAGAGAGGGAGACACAGAATCTGAAGCAGGCTCCAGGCTCTGAGCTGTCAGCACAGAGCCCGACGTGGGGCTTGAACTCACGGACCGCGAGATCATGACCTGAGCTGAAGTCGGCCGCTTAACCGACTGAGCCATCCAGGTGCCCCAGGAATACTTTCTTAATAGAAAAAAGCCTTTGGGGACACCAACCAGGGAAAAAACAACTAAGGACCATTCTTTAATAATGCTGTCAATATCAGTTCAGGGTGGACAATTAATATTACATCATCTAACAACATCTTCTCCCAAACTATATTTTTTTGTAAAACATAAGTTGGCACTCTCTTTTAACTAAAAATGGTAGAAGCACCTCTATGAAGCAGGGAGCTGTTGTTAAAATTACCAGAGGTAGAGAAGATTCAGGAATATAGGCGGTAGAATATAGATGGTAAATGTTGAGGGGGACCACAAAATAGCTACTCCTGCTTGGACTGCAGAGTGAGTCTGTGGCAGAGCTAAGACACAACTAAAGAAACTAATGGAGGACTGCTGGGGGTTGAGGTGGGGTAGCGGATCACTAACAGTTATCCAAAAGGTTCTAGAAATTAGAAGACGCAAACTTAGCAGGTTTGCCATACTGGATTCTCAAACATTTAGTTTCTCAGAACTAAGTATTCACTAAGACATTTAGCTAAAAAGACCAAGTCAGTAGAGAGCGGGAGACAGAAATGCAGGTCACATGCAGCTGACATCTGAAGTTACTCTGAGAGTTCACTTTTAAACATGTTCTTAAGGAAACACTCTCTGGCAGGTGTTTTTATTTAAAAAAAAAAATTTTTTTTTAAGTTTATCTTTGAGAGAGAAGACAGCAAGTGCGCACACACGAGTGGGGGAAGGGGCAAAAAGAGAGAGAGAGAGAGGGAGGGGAAGGGGGGAGGGGGAGAGGGAGAGAGGGGGAGGGGGGAGAGGGGGAGAGAATCCCAAGCAGGCTCTGCACCATCAGCAAAGAGCCCAATGTGGGGCTTGAACTCATGAACTGTGATCATGACCTGAGCCGAAGTTGGATGCTTAAGCGACTGAGCCACCCAGGTGCCTGTCGCAGGTGTTTTATAATAGACCCCTCATTGAATCTTTATAACAATCCCAAGAAGGTAAACTCTAGACCCATGCTCAGCACTGAGACAAACTATAGCTCAGAAAGTTTGAGTAACTTTTCCTAAAGGTTAAAGTCAGTGGCAGAGCTAAGATTCAAACCCAGATCTGCCTCTAAAGCTTACACGATCTTACTTCATTAAGCTGCCTCCAAAGGGAAGGATGGGAAGGAAAGCAAGCCTAGAAAAAAAAAAAAAATCACAAGATGTGACTGGAAGGTGCTCACCAGTGCTCCAGAAAAGAGTCTGGACAGCACAGAGCCAGAGCCCGACCCGTAAGTAGCATCCTGGAGGAGGTTACAAAGCAGCGGTGGTGGCCAGTAACCCCCTGAAGGAAAGAAACTGAGCATTTGGGAGCATTTTTTGGGCCTTTGCAAGCACATTTTATAGTAACAACCTACAGAAAAGGCTGTGTCTGTAAGTACTAGAAATAGCCTACTGGCACCTAGAAACTCTCCAAAAGTTTCAGGTTCTAAAGCAGCTGTTAGCCTGTAGCCTGTTGTGTACGTGAAATGGAGAACGCCACAATGCGACGGGAAATGCTGTGAGCTGGCAGTGCGTGTGGACAAGAAACCTAAGAGTACCAAGGTTAAAATTGAAGGTCACCTTTTCAAGAGTGGTGAAATCACTTCTAAAACATTACTTTTTGACTGCAGAGTATTTGCCTTTGTGTGTAGTCTAATGATGATTTTTTTAAAGTTATTTCTCTGAAAAATTAAATAAAAATTGTGATCTGCAGATTGTAGTCGCTGCAGAAAACCACCTCTTTAAATCATCTACTTGCTTTTACAGATTTATGAAGGGACACTAGCAATAAGAATTTAGAATTCTTAAATGCTTAGTACAACAGGGCAGAGATCTAAGCTGCAATACAATCTCTGCATCTGGGCAGGAGAAAAGGGAGGGAAGGATGAAGAGTCCCCTTAGAGAGCAGGGCACACGGACGGCTGTCTTCTCTGGCAATCCCTATTACTGCTCATGGAAAGGAAAATTATTTGAGGACACAGCCAACAGCTAAGCTGAAAACGACTGATGTGGATTCTCTATTTTTAGCATCTGTGCTTTCTCACAGTTCTTGCAAGGAAAAAAAAAAACAAAACAAAACTGAAAAAACACCTAAGGTTCACAGACCAATTTAATTCATTTGCAAAGCCACATGTTTGACTTCCTTCATAAAAACATCCTAAGGGGCCACCTGGGTGGCTCAGTCGGTTGAGCATCCGACTTCGGCTCAGGTCACGATCTCACAGTTCGTGGGTTCGAGCCGCACGTCGGGCTTTATGCTGACAGCTTGGGGCCTGGAGCCTGCTTCAGATTCTGTGTCTCCCTCTCTCTCTGCTCCTCCCTTGCTCACCCTGTCTCTCTCTCAACAATAAATAAAGATTAAAAAAAAATTTTTTTTTTAAAAAGCATCTTAAGAAAACTACAATTCACTGAACATTCCCAAGGTGCCCAATCTGGTAACTGAAAAAACGCAATTCTTCCAGACACCAAAAGTGTACTCCCTCCATGGAAGACAACTTCACTAAACTTTGGGGAAAGGGAAAAGATAAAGTTGGGTTCTGAAACGTGAAAAACACTAATACCAGCTAAGTCTTGCCTCTCAGCTTACTCAGAAGCAGCAGCCAGGACCAAGGCTGCCGGCACCACGAGGGCAATTTTCATCTTATCCGATGCAGGAGCTACTAGCTACACGTGGCTGTTAAAATTTAAAATTCAGTTGCTCAGTCACATGAGTCACATTTCCCGTGCTTAACAGCCACATGTCGCTAGTGGCTACCATTACTGGAGAGCAGAGATAACGTAGTATTTCCATCATCAAAGACATTACTACTGGATAGTGCCATAAAGGTTCAAATAGAAGTGTGTCCTTTGATCTCAAAGTCACATAAATTGGACTGGAGAAATAACAGACTCGGTCCTACTTCCATGTGTCAACTACCCCAACTGAAGAACAGGACTCACGTGTTTACTAATTCAGTGGTTCCCAAGAAAGAATAACGCTGACATTGTGGGCACACAGAAGAACATCGTTATTTCTAGATACACAATAAAATATTTAGGCATAAAATACGTGATGTATCTGAAAGTGGACTAGAAATGTGTGTGTATAAGACATACACACACACACGCATTACATTTATATAAAGATAACCCAATATGACAAAATGTTAATTACTGAATCTAGGGGGTACACACAAGTTCATTTTACTCTTCTTTCAACTATTCTGTTTAATGAATAACATTAACATTTCATTCTTTTTAATGAAAAGTTGAGAAGACTGCCCCATGGCTTTATGTCCACACTGTGCCATACCTCTGCAACTCTCAAGTACAGATACCAAGCCTCCCAATCCTGACCGAAAGCGACACTCCATACACAGATCTTCACCGAAGGCCAGGCCGGCTGGCACTGATCTTGGGCTGGGCCTGCCTGGTGGGACAGTGTTCACTAAATGCCATGTGACTAAGGGACAGATGGGTCTGGACTATGAAACAGGGCAGACTCGAGCTGAATTGTGACTCCACCACTTCTTAGCTAAGTGACTCAAAAACTTATCCTGGGATTCTCCCATTCCTCACCTACCTACAGAGGTAAAAATGTACCTTACAGAGCTATCAGAACAGGAAAACAAAATTGTACATGTTTCCTACAATTTACATTTTCCTCTTAAAGCATTACCTTAAATTCAGCCTTCAAATGATAAATGGACTCTGGAGTCTCTCACATGGACAGGATACCTACAAGTTTATACAACACCCTTATAAATACCACCCCGGACTACCCTTGGGGTTGGTAACACTGATCTTATTCCACAGAGGAAGTAACAGACACTGGAAGGTTTGAGCAACCAAGTGCCCAGAGCTGGTAAGAGTTAAGCCTGGGCCTTGAACCTAGTCTTCTACTCCAAGCTCAGGACTCTTTCCACAGCACCGCTCTGCTCTTCCTGAGAGGATGCACTCAGTGGTGACTCTCTGAGCTGCCCTAATCCTCACACAAGGCCTGTGATCAAGTGACTCCATGCGGGTGGCCTCGGGGCCTTTATTTAGGTTGAGAAAGAGATCTTCCCAAATACGAGACAAGGACATTATGGCTAATTCTAGTTAAAAAGGGTAAGAGTCAAGGTCAACTATCACACTGAAAACAGACACCCAAAGACATAAAGGGATTCCTTACCAAGGGCTTCCAAGCGTTCCGTTTGCTCTTCTCTCCACTTACGGATACTTTCAGGCTCTGACTGCAAGCGATCCACTTGTGAAATAGCTGCATAACTGTCTGTTGGACCATTACTCTCCTTAACACAAAACACAATTGTGTTCTATCAGTACCAGACGTTCCTTCCTGAAACACACTTCATCCGTGGCAGAACCCCTGGTTATGTACAGCACGGAGGCTGTTGTAAAATGTTAAAGGATTACCTTAAAAGCAACAACACAACCTCACGTGCCAATAGGGAGCTTTCAACATTACTGCACATAATCCTTACAATCTACAAGGGAGGTAGTTTTTATCCTACCTGTTAATAAATGGGACGTGAGTGGGAGAGAGGAAAATTGGGGAGGCGGGTAATAATGGACTTCCTAGGAAACAGTGTTAACGGTTTTTGTTTCCCCACTTGACACACAACTTCTGTGGAATCTTCAAAGTAACAAAGGTAAATACACAGCCCAGAAAGGCCTAGAACCTAAGGCTTCTAAATGCCATTATACAATGTAGGAAAAAGATCACTTAATGCCACCTAACCAAAATGTGAGAACTCTGGGTAAAAGAGTCCAAAAGAAAACGTGCAGTCCCTACAGTCACACCAAAGAAAAGAATAAAAAGGCAAGCAAATATGAGTCACAAGTGGGGGGGGGGGGGGGGGGGCGGGCAGATTCTCTTTTATAGTGGCTAAGGTCTGACAGCTGATACACTGATAAAGACTCAAACAGAATTTAATCTTTAAGAGATTTATCTTTTAGATTTTTCACCTGTTGAACTAGGAAGTAAATTCCAAATTAACCTAACCAGACCATAAAAGATGGAAGGGGAGTTACTTAAAATATTAGTAACTAAAAAACAAACAAACAAAACTTAGTAACACTTTCCATGTGTCAGGCACATAAAAGCTTTATCCCCCAAGCAAAGTTTTTCTTCCCATTTCACAGCTGGAGAACTGAGACACAGAACTGACACATCCACTTCACAGCTAGTTAGGGACAGAGCCAGAATCTGAACGCTGTTGTGTCTCACTCTAAGGATTAAGCTTTAAACCAGGGATTGGAAACTAGAGTCCGTGCCAGCTGCCTGTTTTTGTAATTACATTTTACTGGAACACAGCCGTGCCCATTCACTTATGTTCTGTCTATGGACGCTTTCACAGCACAGCAAGAGTAGTCTGACAGAGACCTTCGTGACAAAGCTTAAAATGTTTACGACCTGGTACTTAACGAAAAAATTAGTCCATCCTTGGTTTAAACCAATTAGACTAACATCCTTCTTTAATTGGTTGAGGGACGGGCAGAAGAAACCCAGGCATAAGCAAAGCATCATGCTATTCCCCCAAGGCTATAGTGACTACTTCCACTTGGTCCAGGAGGAAACACAGAACTCTTGTTGGGTGCTTGGGAGAAGGGAGAAACCTCCACTTGTTCTAGATAAAAGGACATGCACACGTGAAGCCCAATGTGCCCTGTGACCATCATTCGACCACCATGAAAAAAGCTAGAGCACAAAAATGCATGCTTGGCAGCCAGAGTCCGAGAACACTTCAATTACATAAACTACTAAAACTTCTGTGTTTAAGGTAATCCAAGTTGGGCTAGCAACTGAAAGCTTAGTGAGGAAGAGGTAAAATAATGGTAGTAACCAAAAATTCCAGCCACCCCCACCCCCAATATCGTCTCAAAAGTTCAAATGCTGGCCCCACCACATACCAGCTTTGTTACTTTTAGACTACTCTCTCTCTGTGCCTCAGTTTATTCATCTGTAAAATGGGAAGAACAATAGTACAGGTTCCCCGGGTTGTTGAGAAAATTAGAGATTACGTAGAAACACTCGACACAGTACATGGCACATAGTGTTTAGTCACTGCTACCATCACCATCACGAAGGTTCATTTCTGGAGAATAAAACTGGTAACACTAGGGCCAGGTCAGTAACATTTTAGAAGAAGGCTCTATCAACGTCACTTCTCTTCAAATCCTTCCATTCTAGCAGGTAACATACTCAATAGTAATACATCTAGGAAAGTCAAGAGTGGAGTCCTTTCTAGATCAGTGAATTCAAATCACAGGAAAGGAAGCCTTGACCACTATCATTCAACATAATCAGAGTACTCTGTACCTGGTAGTATTCGCCATTCATCACTCCATCAACAGCATCTGCAAGACATAAAATTCAGTCTATCAATCAGGGCTGGTCAAACGCTAGGCCAAAGCACTCTAGCATATAATACCATACTATATGCTGCAAGTACTGTAAGTTATACTAACACTATCCCTTGTTAGGCACCAGACAGAACAAATGACTTCCTGTTTAATGAAATCAAGATGTACTTATACACAAATTACTTCACCAAAATGTGGATAAATCTGCACCAAGCCCCTAGTTCAAAACCTTTTGATCTTCTGGCCTAGAAAGAGAACACACGGACGCCTGGCAGAAGAATCTCAGAGAGCAACAGTGTCTATGAAAGTTCTGGAGAAGGCAAAGCAAAAGTGGGCCCTAGAATCATCCAGTCAGCGGTGACATGCAGCTTCATATTCAAACCAAGGTGCTTTCTTGGAGGTAAGAACTCTCCATCCTGTGCCTATAGAGACCCAGGGGTCTACACTTGACTTCTTGCTAATTCCTCCAGACTACCTGGAATTAGCCTGGGCTAGTAAGATTTGGGCATACCAAATTAAATCAGTGTTTTCAAGGACACAAGTTACAAAAAACTCAAAGTATGGTGTACAATCCAGTCTTGCACAATTAATTATTCATGAGCTAAATGAGAAGGTCCATCTGAGAAATGTAAAAAATGCCTTTTCAAGTAAGACCTAGAGACTACCAATCCATATGGTACACAATGGTGGTCCAAGGGTGCCTAGTGGCTCAGTCGGTTAAGCATCAGACTCTTGACCTCAGCTCAGTCAGGTTCGTGAGGTGGAGCCCCATGTCAGAGTCTGCGCTGACTGCTCTCTGAATAAATAAGCAAGCAAGCAAGGAGACATTAAAAAAATTAAAAGCAAACAAAACAGTGGTCCACAAGCTAACCATATTTAAAACACAAGTACTAAGTAAGAAAATTTCCCAAACCGGGATGTCCAGGTTTGGGGATGAAGGCAGGCAGACGGACAATCTGGCAATACTGGGCCTCTATGAAAGGATGGCCTTTACATACAGCGTGCTCTGGTCTATCTGCCGGGATCCCCGTCCCACTTTTTTTTTAAACTCCATTCTGTATCTCACTAATTCAGTTACCTGATCAGCCTGCATCCTAACCCCTGCCCTGACCCAAAAGCAGTCACTAAGAGGCAATCTACAGACTGAATGCCATTCCCGTGGAGTGGCTGCTCTGCCTTCCTTCAAAATCCCTGATCCAGGCAACATAAAAATGTAGCTTCCACCTACACATTCTGCACTCTGTAGCTGCTGGCCGACCTACATCTACTACCTACTATGAAGGACTTCTATCATGTATCCAATTTTTTCAAACTACAACGACCATCTTGTTGCCTGGGGCGGGAGACGGAAGATAAGAGATGAACCTAAAAGACACAAGGACCCACAGTGAAAGAACGCCAAGCAAGCAGTTAGTGTGGGCCACCATCAACAAGGCCCTCAGAAGGCACTCTATGGAAACATCAGGGCTTTCCTCGAGGCCTGGGGCAGGATGCTCTCATCCTTCCCTCGAACAGGCAAAGATTTCATTAAACCACTCCTCTGCTCTTGATTCCTAACTAATTAAACCCAACTCGAACTATTTTCCAAACCAACCCTAACATTTTATCCATTCTTTTGGTTCTCTTGCTTCTCCCAGTTATTCTCCTCTTGGCTTTGAGTATTGAAAACTTTTATAGATTATTTCCCCAGCACATCTCCCTAAGACATTTTTTTAAAAAAAAGGAAAAGAGAGAAAGAAGAAAGAAATATGTAATTTCAACGCTCAGCCCATCGGCTTCTACCCTTTAGCACACACATGGCAACTGCTTTCAGTGAAACCAGACTCCTACAACATATGCTTTCTTGGAATTCGTTCATCTATGTCCTTAACTTCTCATTTTTTTTAGTATGAAAGAACCTACTATTGTTTCCAAGGTGCCAGGCACCATGTCCAACATTTTATACACGTTAAGTTTTAATCCTTACAATAAACCTAGATGTATCAGCCCTTCACAAATGACCTGAAAATAGGTGTAGGGTTCCCTGAAAGATAAGGTGTTCTTGAAGGGGCAAATAATTAATGACAGTATTTTCTCTCTTGATTTTTTAAGATATGTAAGAAAAAATAATAAATGCATGTTTTATGAGATAATCAGCTTTTCAAAAGTGGTGCAATACCTCAGCAGGCCAGGAAGTCGGAGGAAAGATCATCTGATACATGAATACAAACAGCCAGGATCTAAGCATTTACCTACCTTCATGGATTTTGATCTATGTTTCAACGGCTGGTTATGGTTCTTGCTTATTTCAACATAGTTCTCATATTTTTTAATAAAGCTTGATTTTTTTTCCCTGTTTTCTTTTAGAGGGAGTGTGCAAGTGGGGGAGAGGGGCGGGGGAGGAGAGAAAGAGAGAGAGAGAATATCTTTATTTTTTTTTCTTAACGTTTATTCATTTTTGAGAGACAGAGAGAGAGCATGAGCAGGGAAGGGGCTGAGAGAGGGAGACACAGAATCCGAAGCAGGCTCCAGGCTCCAAGCTATCAGCACACAGAGCCTGACGTGGGGCTCAAACTCACAGACTGTGAGATCATGACCTGAGCCAAAGTCAGACACTCAACCGACTGAGCCACCCAGGCGCCCCGAGAATATCTTAAGTAGGCCTCACACTCAGCACAGAGACTGACACAGGACTTGATCCCATGACTCTTTGAGATCATGACCTGAGCCTAAATCAAGAGTCAGAAGCTCAAGCCTGCTTAAGATTCTCTCTCAAAATAAATAAATAAACTTATATATATATATATATATATATATATAGAGAGAGAGAGAGAGAGAGAGAGAGAGAGAGAGAGAGAGAGAGAGAGAGAGAGAGAGAATTGCTGGTCACAGGATGTACATTTTATTTTTTTAATGTTTGAGAATGAAAGAGACAACATGAGTGGGGGAGGGGCAGAGTGGGGGAGGGGCAGAGAGAGAATCCCAAGCAGGCTCCACACTGTCAGTGCAGAGCCTGATGTGGGGCTTGAACTCACAAAACTGTGAGATCATGACCTGAGCCGAGATAGAGTCAGATGCTCAATGGACTAAGCCACCCAGGTGCCCCAGGATATACATTTTAACTAAACATTGACCACCTGACCCCTTTTAGTCTATTTCTATTACTACCATCAGCACATGACTGCCCCATTTCTCAGACTTTTCTTTTTTTTCTTTTAATGTTTGAGAGAGCACTAGCACAAGCAGGCTGGTGGGCAAGTAAGCACGAGTGGGGGAGGTGGGGAGAGAGAGAGGGGGGAGGGTGGGGAAGGGGAGGGGGGAGGGGGGGAGAGGGGGAGAGGGGGAGAGGGAGGGAGACAGAGGGGGGGGAGAGAGGGGGAGAGGGAGGGAGGGAGGGAGGGAGGGAGGGAGGGAGGGAGAGAGAGAGAGAGAGAATATGAATATCCCAAGCAAACTCTGTGCTAAGTGCAGAGCCCTTCATCTCACAATTGTTGAGATCATGACCTGAGCCAAAATCAAGAGTCAGATAGATGCTTAACCTACTGAGCAACCAGGTGCCCCCATTTCTCAGACTCTTAATGACACTAAAGACTGAGTTTTGGTTTTTTAAATTTTGGCTAATTTGATAGCAGGGAAAAAACTTAAGGTGGCTTTGTTGTGTCAATCTTATTTCTTGTGAGGTAGTCATGTATCTGACGTTTGATTTTCTTCCTTACTGAATTGTGAGAATTTTGCCCATTTTTGTATCTTCTGATCTCTAAATATTCGCTTTGTATTATTTGTCCTCTTATTACAAATATTTTTCCCATTGTCATTTTGTATGATTTATAATATTTAACAACTAAAGCTACTTAACTTGTATGCGGACACTATCAATTTTTCCTTTAGGATTTCTGTATCTGCTTTTATGCTGAAGGACTTTTATACTGAGATAGTCGCTTTTCTTCTGATACTAAAATAACAAAAATGCCTCTCTTTAATCCACCTGGAATTTAGTTTTTGTAAGACAGGAAGAGTGAGATGATCTTGACTCCTAGAGCTTATAATAGCTAGTATGGTCAGGCCTAAGCCTAAATTCTGGTTAATTTATTACATTTAACACACCAACTGTCCTTAATATATTTCAACCCAGGGCCATTCCCAACAGGAAGAGACTTTGATCGCTACTCCATATACAAAACTAGGAGCAACTGTCATCCCATACCTCCTCCTAAGTCACATGCTGCCTGTCCTTTAGGTCTGAAGTCTCATTCAAAACCCACTGGCAAGTGATCTGAACTCTTGTTAGTTACTGTACAGACATTCAGCTGGCCCAAGTCCAAGAATTTCCTATTGCTACAAAAACATGCATAGAGGACATTTAGGGCCTTGATTTATTAGGGTAACTAAGCTAAGTAACCTGATGCTCCAGAAGGAAACTTCCTAGGGCATCTCAGGAACTCCAGAGAGAAACAAAGGCCAGAATTAGTTTCCAGAGAAGGAAGATACTTTGTCCCAAACCCACTTCGACTCCCACATTCCCCATCCACTGGGGGTCAGGCACACATCGGTTTGAATTCCAGTGGAGACATGTATTAGCTTGCTACCTTAGGAAAACTGCTCAGCTTCCCCGATGATCAGCTCTTACCTGTAATAGGAAGCCACTACTTAGCCTGCGCTTACTGCATGGATGTGAAACTACAAAGAAGCTGGCATACATTAAGTAGGCAGTACTACTAATTATCATGCATGAGACTTCCCTGAATTCTCTCCTCCACTGCTACCAAGAAAATAACTCTCCTCCTCCAGAAAACTTTAATTCATGTGCCTCCCTCCCTCCTTCTCCAAGGATAGACTTGTCAGAAACAACAAATATTGCCTCACTGCCATAATCTCTCAGTAGCTCCTTACCCGCGGTCTCCCCTCCCTCCTTAGCCGTCACGATCGAGGCTTTTCCACAGGTCTAGACTTATGTTGCCACTTTCCTGACTACTTGCTCTTCAGTATGCGAGCCACTTCACTCAGCTGGTCACCCCCACCCCCCCCTCGAAACTAACCTCTCTTCTCCAGACCTCCTAACAACCGAGGGAGTCATCCAAGGCTCAGGCCCTCCGGTTTTTGCCTGTTCCCATCCTTCATGGGAGTTTCCCCCAAGGCTGGGGAAAGTTTAAGTATGTTCCTCTTTCCTGAATCTGTTAGAGCATCCTGCCCATATATTTCTGTACGGTAACACATCCGATACAGGGCTTCCTCCTAAAATCTGTTTCCTCAGCACACCCCAAGGCCCATAAGCCTCGTAATGCCTCTCTCTCCCCGCTACTCCCAAGGAATAAGAGTACAGCCAGGTAACTGTGGTATTACTACCAAGTAATACCAAGTACAGTGTGTTAACGCTTTACAGGTACTAATGTAATCCTATCAACTCTGTAGATCTGTACAAGGCAGCGGTGGTTACGGAAGCTGCCTGAAACCACAAAGTTAAACTTGGGCTCAAGCAGTCTAGGACAGCACAGAATCTTAACCACTAGAGTGCCTCTTTGAAAGGAAAGAAAGCAGAGCCCAACTAGTTCTCTAATTCCCAAAGGAAGTTGCTGACCACTACACTATTACCGATCTCAACTGCACCGTCAGGGGACTGGCTTCAAGTCCATGAACGCTTAGGTCACTAACAAAATCCTTCCTAGAAACTAAGTCAGCAACCATCCCTTCCTTCCCTTTGCTGAAAGCTTAATGCACAGGGGACCTATCCCCTCCCTTTTACCTCTCCAAACTGCCCATCACCAACATTTGTCTTTCTATGCAGGACTCTCAGACCTAATATTTTTGTTCATTCCTTTGAGTATCTATTACGTGCTAGACACCCTGCTAGGCATTGGGGACACAACCGTGAGCAAGAGTAACACTGTCCTTGAATCAGGACAGTTTTCTAACTATGGGTCCTGATTCTCTGAACTCTGTCCTACCCAAGGCAGGCACAACTGCCTACTTCTGTAACTTTCAGAAATGACCATCTCTTATCCCACGAAACCCCTGCTGACACAACTGCAACACAACATGGTACAAAGGGCAGGGGGACTTGGGGCACAGAAATAAACTTGCCCTTTTTTCCTAAGCAACTCATTGCTCTGTAGGACTCAAGTTTTCTTTTATTAAATGAGGGAAGTAAACTAAGGATCTAAAAAGTAAATTTATGATTCTCCGGCAAATGTTAACACCACCCAACCACAAAAACCTATTCACTTAAGGCCAACTTCATCTCCTGCCACAGCCCAGTTCACAGTTCAGTCCCACCTGCTTGCTGTAATTTGCATTTTCAAGTGTATCATACATTCTCATGTAAGTTTTTATTGGGGGACTGATTTGCTTAGGAGGTACCATGGTGCAGCATAAAAACTCAAGAGTCTGTAAACATGCAGTCTCCCCACTCCTACTCACAAAGATGGTTCCGCTTGGCTGGCACAGTAATTTGAGAGTTCTGAGTCCGAATCCTTCCATGAAGAGCACAACTACAGTGCAACAAAATCTCGGTCTCCAATACTCCTTAGCGTCTCATTCCCAGCAGGTTTCTCTCATTTATGTTATCTGCCTGGCCCTTTAAGGCTGTAGTACAAGCACTCCTATCTGCCCTACTGTGCCCTATTCTCCTTTAATTCTTTTTTTTTTTTTTAAGTAAATGAAAACCCAGGTCTTACTTCTTCCAGCTAATTTCCTACTTCCCCATATGACTAGAAAGGTCTCTTCCACTCATCTCTTCCTTCCACCATAATTCCAAACATCACCCACAGCTAAGGCATTCAAAGGTCGGGCTGGCATCCTAAGGCTCGTTTTTTGGTTTTGTTTTTGCCAGACTCCTGCTGGGAAAAGGCCACACAGTATTCTCTCTTCACCTTTTGGAAGGCTAGTCCAGGCTAATCTTAAATTCTGCTTAGGCAACACTGCTTACCAAAGCTGTTCCTAGAGGAAGTAGAGCTCCAGAAATCCTGGCTGTAATCCGTCCAATAAATGGTAAAACTCTTATCCTTCTTTGGCTGGAGTTTCTTCCTCCAGGGCTAGGCCACCTTCCTCGAGTTCCCTACTCACGCCTCCTTTCGTCCCCATAATCCAACTCTACACCCCTGAAGTCCTTAAATGCTGAACTGTATTGCCACCTCTGTTGGTGTATATCCCCAAAACGACAGCACTATGCTCATTTTTTCTGCCTTCCTTTCCCAGTAACTGGTTCTGTGCTGGGTTCAGACTTGCCTTTAAGTCTAGCCAAACTGCGCCAATGCGGCTATGTTTCAGAGGCCAGGCTCAAAGCACAGCAAGTGCTCAATGAAAAGTTCCTGAGCTGAACCGGCTTCTTCAGGCTCGTCAGCCTGACAAGTACTTTATTTTCTTTGCTTTCTCGCTCTATCCCGTCCAGGAGCACTTAAACACACTCATACGACAGAGTAGGCTCACCGAACCTAGGTTTCTGCAATGACTGGGCCAGGGTCTCGTTTCCTCCTTGCACTCTTCCTTACCCTCCTCCCCGTTCAGGAAAAAAACAAGTTACACAGAGCCCTTAGACCCACCCTGGGCCAAGTTTCTACACAAGTCCTCCCGCCCCAAACGCGCCCGCACTCTCACCCGGACCCCCCGGCGGCTCGCCGTGCGGCTGGGGCCCGGGGGCACCGCCGTCCAGGATGGCGAAGGCCTCGTCGTTCTCGATGCCCGCAATCTCGCTCTCCTGCTGCGCCAAGAAGGCCGCGGCCGGGTCTTCTTCGCCGGCACCGGCCACCCCGTTCCCCAGCGCGGGGCCGCCCGGGGCGCCGGCGGGGGCGCCGAACGGATCTAGTTCAGCCATGGCGGGCAGTTCAACGGCACGGACACCAACGTTGAAAGACAAACCAACCGCCCCACCGACACCGCGCCCCGCAGCGGCAGCTGTGGCGGCGACCGCGATCCGACGACAAGCGGGAGGGAGAAGGCGGAAGCGGAAACCCTGCCCCTATATCCGGTTGGTCTAGGCCGTGTTGGGGTGGGAGCCGAAGGGATAACAACCAATCAGAGGACAGAAATAGTTCAAGAACCACCCAATCAGCAGGAGGAGGGGAGGGCCTCCGAGGAAAACTCGTGACTCGGGCAGCGCGGGCTGTGAGGGTAGTGAGCCCAGTCAGGCCTGAGGAAGGCGGAAGTGGCTTGACTTGAAGCAGCCTTACCCACCTGGTCTTTGGGGCTGCTCTGACCCTGGACTACCATCTCGGAGGGACTCTAGTGCTGAAGGCGGAGGTGAGGTGAAGTGAGGGCGACAACGATCGGTGGATTACGGAAGAGGCAAGCTGCTTACGCTTTCTGAACCCAGGTTTCCTCGTTTGGAAAATGGGATGGAGAATCTGGCACTGCCTCCCTCCCAGGCTCCTTGGGAAGACTGAATCCTTTCAGAGCTGTTTACTGGCTTTATTAAAAATTTTGTATTTGTTCATTCATTCACCCAGCCTGGATTATTTTCACCTGTGGAGAAGCCTGACTGAAACGTAATTCATTCAGGGCCGCCTGGCTGGCTCAGTCCGTGGAGCATGTGACTCTTGGTCTCAGGGTGGTGAGTTCGAGCCCCACCGTGGGTGTAGAGATTACTTAAATAAATAAACTTAATTCATTCCGATTTTTCTACCCCACAGTATTTTTATAAAAAGGCGAAGATACCTCCTTTTATAAAGGCTTTTTGCAGCGAGTATGTCTTACCAGGGCTACACATACATTTCTAGAACTGAAAAACTCCTTAGGGATCACCTAGGAATTTCATAGGGAAACAGGCCCCTGTGTGGGAAGGGATTAATCACCCAGGGAGTGCTCAAGAGGAAACCCAGGTCTTCTGGGCACCTCAGAATTGGTACCACCTCTTGTATGTACATACCTCTGTCAGCGAAGGACAGCAGTTTTCTTTAAAATTCCTTCAGTATAGGGGCGCCTGGGTGGCTCAGTCAGCTAAGCGTGCGACCTCAGCCCTGGTCTTGATCTCCCCGTTTGTGAGCTGGAGCCCCAAGTCGGGCTCTGTGCAGACAGCTCGGAGCCTGGAGGCTGCCTCGGATTCTGTCTCCCTCTCTCTCTGTCCCTCCCCTGCTCACGCTCTGTCTCTCAATAATAAATAAACGTTAAAAAAAATTTTTTTTAAATTCTTTTAGTATTTAACATCAGGGGATTTTGTCTACACCATAAAAATGATAATGGGTGATTACATTTAACCCCCCACCATCCCCCCCCCAAAAAAGAAAAAAGCAAAACCCAACCAACCAGAGGTCAAAAATGTCTCCTGAGATGGTCAGCAAAGGACAGGAAAGTGGTTTCTTGAAAACTATATGTATCTTTAATGACTTGGGGTGCCCGGTGGCTCAGTTGGTTGAGCGTCCGACTTTGGCTCAGGTCATGATCTCACAGTTCTTAAGTTCAAGCCCCGCATCCGGCTCTGTGCTGACAGCTCAGAGCCTGGAGCCTGCTTCGGATTCTGTGTCTCCCTCTCTCTCTGCCCCCACCCCCCCCCCCCCCCGCCCCACTTGTGCTCTGTCATTCTTTCTCTCAAAAATAAATAAACATTAAAAAAAATTTTTTAATGACAAAAGGAGGTAATTATTTGCTTAAAGCATGTATTTTTAACGTTATTTTTAGTAGGAAATGTAAGCAAGTTTTGAAGAAAAGCATTTAAGAAACTTAAAATCTTAGGCCTGCAATTCATTCAGTTTTCTCCTCCCTCTTTTTGTTTAATGCTCATCCCTAGCATAAACTATCAACAACATAAGGAGTTTCACATTCGTCTTTTCCTTGAAACCATCTCTGCTGCCCCTGGGTGGAGGATAATGGGAAAGGATAGCCATGAGGGGGGCCAAGGAAGACAACTGTTGGATGCTCACAACAGTAGTAGCTGAGGGAGACAGCCTTCACTCTTGAAAGTAGATGGATACGGCTGAAGACAAGTGTATTAGAGTCAAATCAGGGAGGGCTTGAGTGCCCAGGTGAGGATTATTCCTGAATTGCAGGGGCTGAGAGGAGACTTTGAAGGACTTTAAGCAGGCAACAACTTAGAACCCTGTTCTGAAATCTGGCATCTCAGGCAATATAAACATAGAGGGTTCTGAGAGCAGAGACGACAGTTAGGAAAGGTGCTGCACTGAACCTACAGTGGTTCAGGAGGGAGACGAGGGGGACCGAGGATGATATTCCAGGGAACTGAGCAGCGGGCTCTGATGGAAGAAAAATAATGGAGGTAATGTACACATAACTTGGTAACTGATCACATTTAGGAGGCAGGGAGGAGATCCACAGACAATATTTATAGCTTAGAAAACCATGAACAGAAATAGCCACGACAGGAAAAGCCAGTTGAGTGCCATGAGGCAGGAGATGAGACAAATGAAGAGTTCAGTGTGGATTCTTACTGAGCACAGGGCACCTGTAACGTATTCAGGAGGCATTCAACAGGATATTGGAAATCAGTCTAACATTCAGGAGAGGAGGCTTTAATTCTAGCAATGGTGGGCAGAGTTGCTTAGGGCCAACTCTTCTGCTGAGAATAACCAGAAAAGCTGGGGAAGCAGTTTTTTCAAAATCTCTCTGAAGGCATCAGAGGACTGACTGCCAAAGCAGTGAGGAGTTGCGGACCCAAGTCCTAGGAGAAGGGGGTAAGCCAAGAAAAGTGAGTCTAACATTTGGAGCCACTTTTCCTCTCAAGGAGATTGTTAGTTCTAAAAGCAGAAGCTGAGAAGCCAAGTAGAGCTCTCAGTAAACAAGGCTGGGAGGAGAAAATAGTTGAGGGCTTACCAAAAAGGAAGAACCCTGAAAACTGTACCAGGTTTTTATGTGGGGTCCAGGAGGGCTATGACTGTACAGTAGGAATCAAGGTGAAGCTCTTCTAAAGCCCAGCTTTGAATCTTACAAATCCTTGACTGGGCTTTCTAGTGCCTTTAGCCTAGAGCTGCCTGCCAAAAGCAAAAGTAAATTCTAATAGAAAAACATTCATCCAAAAATAGCTAAGCATGAAAAGACAAAACATGCTCAGAGACGTTTTCAGAGACAGACCTAGAATAGAAATCCCAGAGGATTCAGATAATGGAGTTATCAGACCTACGTTTTAAAATAGCGATGATTAAGGACTTAGGGGAATTAAAATAAAATAGAGAATTTCAGCAGTTTAAACATTTGAGAACCAAAATTTATAGTATCTGTTACTAACAAGTCAATGGATAAATTTAATAATGGATTAGACATGACTGAAAAGAGAATTAGTGAGCCAGAAGATAGAGCAGAAAAGTATCCAGGCTGAAATGGAGTCAAAAGGATGAAGAACACAGAAAAGAACATAAAAAACATATGGGATATGAGGAATAGGTTTTATAGACATAATTGTAGCTAGAAGGACAGGAGAGAGATTGGAGCAGTGTTAGAAGATAAAATGGCTGAGAATTTCCCAAACTCAAATTTCCCAAATCAAGCTACAGTTTCAAGAAGCACCACGAACTCCAAGCATGTCCAAACAAAACAAAACAGAACAAAACCTCCCTTAAACAATTAAAAAAATAAATCTACAGGCCTTGGGGTGCCTAGATGGCTCAGTTGGTTAAGTGACCAACTTGACTTCTGCTCAGGTTGTGATCTCGTGGTTCGTGAGATGGAGCCCCGAGTCAGGTGCCATGCTGAGTGTGGATGCTTGGGATTCTCTCACCCTCTCTCTCTGCCTCTTCCCTGCTCATGCTCTCTCTCTCTCTCTCTCTCTCTCTCTCTCAAAATAAACAATAAAAATCTACAGGCCTCTTGTGCATTTTTAAATTGACATCTAAATTTTTTCATAATTAGTGGCAAGGATTTAATTTCTTTTTTTTTTAATTTTTTTTTTTTAATGTTTATTTATTTTTGAGACAGAGAGAGACAGAGCATGAACGGGGGAGGGGCATAGAGAGAGGGAGACAGAATCGGAAGCAGGCTCCAGGCTCTGAGCCGTCAGCCCAGAGCCCGACGCGGGGCTCGAACTTGTGGACCGCGAGATCGTGACCTGAGCTGAAGTCGGACGCTTAACCGACTGAGCCACCCAGGCGCCCCAGGATGTAACTTCTAATACAAATATTGATCCTTTCCAACGAAATTGCTGTATTTCTCTTTTAAATGTATCCAGTGGTATCTATCATGATTTGATGCTACCATCCATTAAAAAAATACATCGCAAAACTTTTCATTAACACTAAGAAATTTCAGATTCTTACTTTTGCTCCCTGAACACATACTACCATTCCAACACTTGCCCCTAAATTCTACCCCGTTAGAATGTTTTTGTGCTTGAAAGACTTATCGATCAATTTATCATACTTCTTTGTAACAAAAATATGTAATACAAATATAATTGACTATTTTTAATGTTTATTTTTGAGAGAGAGGGCACGTACGAGGAAGCAAGTGTGGGAGGGGCAGAGAGAGAGGGAGAGAGAATCCCAAGCAGGCTCTGGGCTATTAGCATGGAGCCTGATGCAGGACTCCATCTGGCAAACTACGAGATCATGACCTGGGCCAAAATCAAGAGCCAGATGCTTAACTGACTGGGCCACCCAGGCGCCCCTATAACTGACTTTTAAAAAATATCCCATAACCATAAGGCTCTGTGAAAATTTTGTTTTGGATTGACATAATTAGTAGTATACATTCAATCAAAGCAGCAAAATATACCAGAAAATGTCATAATTATTAAATATAAAAAGTGAAATTTTATTAGAAATTCCTGTCTTAAAGAGCTAGATGGGCTTGTATATTTATTGCTTATTAATAAATTATCTTAAAACTTAGCACCTTTAGGTAACAAACATTTATTATTTCACAGTTTCTGAGGGTCAGAAATCTGAGAGGGCTTAACTGGGTGGCCCTGACTCCGGATCCCATGAGGTAGCAATCTATCGGCAGTGGCTACAGTCATTCAAATCTTGATGGGGACAAGTTAACCACTTCCAAAGTCACTTACAAGGCTATTGGCAGGAGGCTTCAGTTCCTTGCCATATGGGCCTCCTCAAAATGTTACGACACAGAAGCTGGCATTCTCCAGAGTGAATAATCCAAGAAAGAATGACCGAGACCGAGGCATGGTATCTTTTTACAACTTTACTGAGATACAATTCACATCCCGTGCAAGTCTCCCATGTGAAGTGTACAATTCAATGGCATTTAGCATATTCACAGAGTTGTGCGTCCATCACCACTGTCAATTTTAAAACATTTTCATTACTCCCAAAGAAATTTTACACTCCATCCTCTCAAATTCCCTAGCTCTAGGCAACCAATTTTCTACTTTCTGTCTCTATAGGTTTGCCTGTTATGGACATTTCATGAAACTGGAATTATGCAATGTATGGTTCTTTGTGACTAGCTTCTTTCACTTCACATAATAGTTACAATGGTCATCATGCTATGGTATATATCAGTACTTTGTTTCTTTTTATGGTTGAATAATATTTCACTGTATGGATATATCTCATTTATCCATTTATCAGCTGATTTGGGTTGTTTCCACTTTTTGACTATTAAGTATGAACATTCATGTACAAGTTTTTGTGTGCATACATGTTTTCATTTTCCTTAAGTATATATACCTAAAAGTGAAATTACTATTTATACCCAGTACATACATTACTGGTCATATGGTAACTCCATGTTTAATCATTTGAAAATTGCCATACTGTTTTTCAAAGTGGTTACACCATTTTACATTCTCAGTAACATCGTATGAGAGTTCCATTTTCTTCACAGAGTCATCAATACTTATTTTTTTATTATTACAGTGATCCTAGTGGATATGAAGTAACATCTCATGTTTTTTTTGTTTATTTATGTTTAATCTTTTTTACTGTTTATTTATTTTTGAGAGACAGATCATGAGCAGGGGAAGGGCAGAGAGAGAGGGAGACACAGAATCGGAAGCAGGCTCCAGGCTCCAAGCTGTCAGCACAGAGCCTGACACAGGGCTGAAACCCAGGAACCATGAGATCATGACCTGAGCCAAAGTCAGATGCTTAACCAACTGAGCCACCCGGGTGCCCCTATTTATTTATTTTTAGAGAGAGAGAGAGAGAGAGAGAGAGCAATTGTGAATGGAGTAGGGACGGAGAGAGAATTCCAAGCAGGCTCCATGCTGTCAGCTTGGAGCCCAACATGTGGCTCATGAGCATGTGTGCAAGCAAGTAGGGGAGGAGCTGAGAGGGAGAGAGAATCCCAAGCAGGCCCCATGCTCAAACCCAGGACCATGACTCAAGCCAAAAACCAAGAGTTAGACACCCAACCCACCAAGCCACCCACACACCCCGAGGCACAATAGGTTTTAAATTTGATGATGGTTATTTGTGTTTTTGGAGTAATATCTAAGAAACCATTGCCTATCCAAAGTTGTAAAGACACCTATGTGAGAATGGTACTTTTTTAAAATTCAAAATCTGAAATAGGGGGCGCCTGGGTGGCTCAGTCAGTTAAGCGGCCGACTTCAGCTCAAGTCATGATCTCGCGGTCCGTGGGTTCGAGCCCCGCGTCGGGCTCTGTGCTGACCGCTCAGAGCCTGGAGCCTGTTTCGGATTCTGTGTCTCCCTCTCTCTCTGACCCTCCCCCATTCATGCTCTGTCTCTCTCTGTCTCAAAAATAAATAAACGTTAAAAAAATTAAAAAAAAAAAAAAAGAATAACCTAAAGTTTAAAAAAAAAAATCTGAAATAAAAATGGAGTCATTAAAATTTAAACACATTATAAACATCAAAAGAGGATATACAAACAACTGTATGTTAATAACACTGAAAAAGTAAATGAAAAATTCCTAGAAAATATAACTTAAAAATAACACAAGGAGAAATAGAATTGGATATTCCTATAACTAGTAAAAACAATAAATCAGAAAGCTTCCCACAAATTCCATTTGCCTTCATTAGTGAAATTTCTTGTCTTCGTAGATTCTTCCAGAGAATTTTAAAGAGGAGGATATACTCCAACTCATTTTATGGTAAGCATAATCTTGATACAAAACCCAGTAGAAAAAGGAAAATTACAGGCAAAGTCATTCATGAATATAGTTGAGAAAACCATGAGTGGGAGTCAGATGGAGTAAGCACATTCCTCCTGTCTCTCCCACTGAATGCCGCTGTAAAACCTAGCCAGAATGCATGGAGCAGAAGCTATTTGAGGACTCTGAAAAGTAAATAGTGGCAGACAAGTTGGGGAAGAAGACCAAAATATGAAGTACTGAACTGGCAATGAATTCACCATTTTTTATCCTCTGGTTCTCCTGCCACTTGGTCTCAGACACGGATGCAGTTATGAAAGCGCATGGCAGGCAGAGTAAGCTAAGCAAAGCTCTAGCTTCCTGGTGGAGAACCAAAAAGAAGAACCCCAGGGACCTGAATAGTACAAGGGAGATCATAGAGAAGGAGCACCTTGGAGAAGTGGCCCTATTAAATTGCTCACAAACTCCTGGGCTCAGCCCTGACCTGTACTTAGGTCTGGTCTTTTTTTTTTTTTTTTTTTTTTTTAACATTTATTTATTTTTGAGACAGAGAGAGACAGAGCATGAACAGGGGAGGGGCAGAGAGAGAGGGAGACACAGAATCTGAAACAGGCTCCAGGCTCTGAGCTGTCAGCACAGAGCCCGACGCGGGGCTCGAACTCACGGACTGTGAGATCATGACCTGAGCCGAAGTCGGCTGCTTGAAGGTTCCGGAAGATGGCGGCGTAGGAGGACGCGGGGCTCACAGCGCGTCCTGCCGATCACTTAGATTCCACCTACACCTGCCTAAAGAACCCAGAAAACCGCCAGAGGATTAGCAGAAGGGAGTCTCCGGAGTCAAGCGCAGACCAGAGGCCCACGGAAGAGGGTAGGAAGGGCGGCGAGGCGGTGCGCGCTCCACGGACTGGCGGGAGGGAGCCGGGGCGGAGGGGCGGCTCGCCGGCCAAGCAGAGCCCCCGAGTCTGGCTGGCAAAAGCGGAGGGGCCGGACGGACTGTGTTCCGACAGCAAGCGCGACTTAGCGTCTGGGAGGTCATAAGTTAACAGCTCTGCTCGGAAAGCGGGAAGGCTGGAGGACAAAGGGAGGGAGAGCTGCTGAGCCCCCGGACGGCAGAGCTCAGCTTGGCGGGGAACAAAGGCGCTCACCAGCGCCATCTCCCCCGCCCATCCCCCAGCCAAAATCCCAAAGGGAACCAGTTCCTGCCAGGGAACTTGCTCGCTCCGCGCAAACACCCAACTCTGTGCTTCTGCGGAGCCAAACCTCCGGCAGCGGATCTGACTCCCTCCCGCTGCCACAGGGCTCCTCCTGAAGTGGATCACCTAAGGAGAAGCAAGCTAAGCCTGCCCCTCCAGCCCCCGTGCACCTTGCCTACCCACCCCAGCTAATACGCCAGATCCCCAGCAACACAAGCCTGGCAGTGTGCAAGTAGCCCAGACGGGACACGCCACCCCACAGTGAATCCCGCCCCTAGGAGAGGGGAAGAGAAGGCACACACCAGTCTGACTGTGGCCCCAGCAGTGGGCTGGGGGCAGACATCGGGTCGGACTGCGGCCCCGCCCACTAACTCCAGTTATACACCACAGCACAGGGGAAGTGCACTGCAGGTCCTCACCACGCCAGGGACTCTCCAAAATGACCAAACGGAAGAATTCCCCTCAGAAGAATCTCCAGGAAATAACAACAGCTAATGAACTGATCAAAAAGGATTTAAATAATATAACAGAAAGTGAATTTAGAATAATAGTCATAAAATTAATCGCTGGGCTTGAAAACAGTATACAGGACAGCAGAGAATCTCTTGCCACAAAGATCGAGGGACTAAGGAACAGTCACGAGGAGTTGAAAAACGCTTTAAACGAATTGCAAAACAAAATGGAATCCACGATGGCTCGGCTTGAAGAGGCAGAGGAGAGAATAGGTGAACTAGAAGATAAAGTTATGGAGAAAGAGGAAGCTGAAAGAAAGAGAGATAAAAAAATCCAGGAGTATGAGGGGAAAATTAGAGAACTAAGTGATACACTAAAAAAAAAATAATATACGCATAATTGGTATCCCAGAGGAGGAAGAGAGAGGGAAGGGTGCTGAAGGGGTACTTGAACAAATTATAGCTGAGAACTTCCCTGAACTGGGGAAGGAAAAAGGCATTGAAATCCAAGAGGCACAGAGAACTCCCTTCAGACGTAACTTGAATCGATCTTCTGCACGACATATCATAGTGAAACTGGCAAAATACAAGGATAAAGAGAAAATTCTGAAAGCAGCAAGGGATAAACGTGCCCTCACATATAAAGGGAGACCTATAAGACTCGTGACTGATCTCTCCTTTGAAACTTGGCAGGCCAGAAAGGCTTGGCACGATATCTACAGTGTGCTAAACAGAAAAAATATGCAGCCGAGAATCCTTTATCCAGCAAGTCTGTCATTTAGAATAGAAGGAGAGATAAAGGTCTTCCCAAACAAACAAAAACTGAAGGAATTTGTCACCACGAAACCAGCCCTACAAGAGATCCTAAGGGGGATCCTGTGAGACAAAGTACCAGAGACATCACTACAAGCATAAAACATACAGACATCACAATGACTCTAAACCCATATCTTTCTATAATAACACTGAATGTAAATGGATTAAATGCGCCAACTAAAAGACATAGGGTATCAGAATGAATAAAAAAACAAGACCCATCTATTTGCTGTCTACAAGAGACTCATTTTAGATCTGAGGACGAAGTCGGCTGCTTAACCGACTGAGCCACCCAGGTGCCCCAGGTCTGGTCTTAATCAGCATGTAAGACTTTGAGAACTATACTTTCCACCATCCAAGTCCCAGACTGTCCACTGGGTAGCACACACGTGGACTAGATCTGAACACCATTGCAAAGTGTGAAAATTAAAATGAAATTCTAACCACAGTCCATAAGACTGGTTTGGAACTTACAGCCTGAATCTAATTAGGTCAATTGCATACTAATAAAAAATAACATTCTTCATATGATTTAAACAAGAGCCAGAGTCTCCTAGCTTAACACTCAAAATGTTTAAGATACATTCTTAAACTTGGCAGATGAATAATTACTTGGCATACAAGTAACTAAGGAAAATCTCAACTCACAAATAAAGACAGTCAACATGTGTCAATATTAAGATGACTTAGATATTGGACTCACATGACAAAGACTTTAAAGCAACCATTATAAAAATGCCGTAACAATTGTAAACATCCTTGGAACAAATGGAAAACTTGGAAGATTCAGTAAGGAAATAGAAAATATAGTGAATAACAAAATGGAAATGCTAGAACTGGAAAATAAGAAAGCCCAGAAGTTAAAAACTCACTGGATGTACCCCAAAGCAGTATGGAGATGACAAAGGGAAGAGTCTGTGAACATAAAGATGAGTAAACATTAGTCTAAACAATAGTGAGGGGGAAAAAAAACCTGAAAAGATCCCAGGGAACCTGTGGAACAATAAAAAAAAAAAAAAAAAAAAAAAAAAAAAAAAGTCCAGCATTTGTTCCATTAGACTTCCAGAAATAGAGAAAGAGTGCAGAGCTGGAAAAATGTTTGAAGTAATAACAGCTGAAAACTTCCCAAATTGGCAAAAGACATAAATCTACATATTCATTTTTTTTTAAACATTTTATTTATTTTTGAGACAGGGAGAGACAGAGCATGAACGGGGGAGGGTCAGAGAGAGAGGGAGACACAGACTGAAACAGGCTCCAGGCTCTGAGCTGTCAGCACAGAGCCCGACGCGGGGCTCGAACTCACGGACAGTGAGATCATGACCTGAGCCGAAGTCGGACGCTTAACCGACTGAGCCACCCAGGGGCCCCATAAATCTACATATTCAAAAGGTTCTGTGAACTCCAAACAAGATAAAGCCAAAGAATTTTATACCCATACACATCATAGTAAAACTGCTGAAAACTAAAGAAAATAAATCTTCCATGTGGTCAGACAAAAATAATACATTCTGGCAGAGAAGCAATGATTTGAATGAATGCTGAATTCTCATCAGAAACCATGAAGGCAAGAAGGGGGTGGCACAATATTTTTAAGGTGTTGAAAAAAGGAACTATCAAGCCAGAATTTTCTATCCGGTAAAAATAACCTCCAGTAATGAAGACGAAATAAAGACATTCTCCGAAGGAGGAAAAGTGAGAGCATTCGTGGCCAGTTGACATGCTCTAAAAGAATGGCTAAAGGAAGTTTTTCAGAGGAAAGGGAAATGACACCAAAATGAAAGCTAGAACATCAAGAATGAAGGAAGAGTGACAAAAATGATAAATATCTGGGTAAATATAATAGACCATTCTTTTTCTTTTGAGTTCTTTAAAATATGCTTGATATTTAGAAGCAAAAAAAAAAAAAAAAAAAAGAACAGTGTCTGATGGGGTTTTCAATGTGTGTAGATGTAACATGTAAGACAACTATAATATAAAGGGGGAGGGTAAAGGGACCTATATGGAGTAAGGTTTTTAATATCACTTGACGTAGTTAAATATTAATTTTAAATAGACTATGAAGTTCAGTATGGATACTGTAATCCCTAGAACCACTAAAAACTTTATACAAAGAGATATTATCAAAACACAATAGATTAAAATGGAATGCTAAAATACATTCAACTAACCCCAAAGAAGGTGGGAAAGAAAGGAGAGGAATGAAAAAGAGGGGCAAAATGGAAAATGAATAATAAAATGGGAGCCCTATATCCAAACATATCAATAAGTCATTAAACTTTTTTTTTTAATGTTCATTTATTTATTTTTAGAGAGAGTTTGGGGGAGAGAGTCTGTACCGTCAGCACAGAGACTGACTCGGGACTTAATCTCATGAACCATGAGGTCATGACCTGAACTGAAATCCAGAGTCATATGCTTAACCAACTGAGCCACTCAGGCACCCCTAAATATAACTGTTTTCAACACACCAATACAGGGGCACCTGGGTGGCTCAGTTAGTTAAACATCTCACTCTGGATTTCAGCTCAGGTCATGATCTCATGGTTCATGGATTCAAGCCCTGCATGGGGCCCTGCTTAGGATTTTCTCTCTCCGTCTCTCTCTCTTCCCCCTCCCTGCTAGTGTGCTCTTTCTCTCAAAAATAAATAAACATTAAAAATAAATAAGCACCCCAATATAAAAATCAGAGTTTGTTAGAATAACAAGACATGAACCAATTATAGTCTGTCTATAAGAAACTTCAAGATAATGAATGATATAGATAGGTCAAAAGGAAAAGGATGGAAAAAAGATCTTCCATGCAAACACTAATATCAGACAAAGTAGACTCAAAACAAGGAAAGTAACAGGGATAAAGGCATATATTATCCGATGATAAAAGGGTCAGTTCACCAAGAAAACATTAAAATCCTAAATGTGTATGTAAGTAACAATTACCTCAAAATACATGAAGCAAAAACAGAACCAAAAAGAAAAACACATAAATCCACAATTATAGTTGGGGACTTCAATACTAATAGAAAGAAGTAATAGAAAGAAAATCAAGGATATAGAAGGACTGAACAACACCATCTGCCAACTGGATTTAGTTGACATTTATAGGACACTCTATTCAGTAATAGCTAAATATGTGTTTTTTTTCCCAAGCGCACATGGGACATTCACCAAGACAGACATATTTGGGGTCATAAAACAAACTACAACCTGGGGTGCTTGGGTGGCTCAGTTGGTTAAACGTCCGACTTCAGCTCAGGTCACGATCTCACGGTTCATGGGTTTGAGCCCTGTGTTGGGCTCTCTGTGCTGACAGCTCAGAGCCTGGAGCCTGCTTCGGATTCTGTGTCTGCCTATCTCTCTCACTGCCCCTACCCAACTCATGCTCTGTCTCTCTCTCTCTCCCAAAAATAAATAAACATTAAAAAAAATTTAAAAACAAACTACAAAAACAAAAAAAATTGGGAAAATACAGTGACCATAATTGAACTACAGTAGATGTGATGAACAGAAAGATACTAAGAAAATTCCAAAACTTTGAAAATTAAACAAAACACTTCTTTTTTTTCATAATGCACAGAATTTATTTATTTTTAATTTATTTTTATTTTAACTTGTTTCATTTTTTAGTTTTTAAAATTTATATCCAAATTAGTTAGCATATAGTGTAACAATGATTTCAGGAGTAGATTCCTTAGTGCCCCTTACCCGATTAGCCCATCCCCCCTCCCACAACTCCTCCAGTAACCCTGTTTGTTCTCCATATTTATGAGTCTCTTCTGTTTTGTCCCCCTCCCTGTTTTCATATTATTTTTGTCTCCCTTCCCTTATGTTCATCTGTTTTGTCTCTTAAAGTCCTCATATGAATGAAGTCATATGATTGTCTTTCTCTGACTAATTTCACTTAGCATAATACCCTCCAGTTCCATCCATGTAGTTGCAAATGGCAAGATTTCATTCTTTTTGATTGCCGAGTAATACTCCACTGTATATACATGTGTGTATGTATGTATGTGTGTGTGTGTGTGTGTGTGTATATATATATATATATATATATATATATATATATATATATATATACCACCTCTTCTTTATCCATTCATCCGTCGATGGACTTTTGGGCTCTTTCCATACTTTGGCTATTGTCGATAGTGCTGCTATAAACATGGGGGTGCATGTGTCCCTTCGAAACAGCACCCCTGTATCCCGTGGATAAATGCCTAGTAGTGCAACTGCTGGGTCGTAGGGTAGTTCTATTTTTAGTTTTTTGAGGAACCTCCATACTGTTTTCCAGAGTGGCTGCACCAGCTTGCATTCCCATAAACAAAACACTTCTAAATAATCCATGAGTCAAAAAGTCTGTAGGGAAATTAGAAAATATTTTCACCTGAGTGAATGAAAATACAAATATAAAGTTTTCAGGATGTAAAGTAGTTTTAGAGAAAAGTTATTAGTATTAAATTCTGGTATTAGAAAAGAAGAAATGTCTTAAGTAAATAATCTAAGCTTTCACTTTAAGCAACTAGAAATAGAGCAAAGTAAACCCAAAGGAAGCAGTAGGAAAGAAATGAGAAAGAGCATAAATCAATAAAATTGAAAACAGAAAAATAGAGAAAATTAATGAAATCAAAATCTGGTTCTTTGAAAAAATAATAAAATAAATCTCTAGCAAGACTGAAGATACAAATTACATGCAATACTCTGCAACATTAAAAGGATGATAACAGGATGTTATAAACAACTGCACATAAATTTGACAACATAAGTGAAATGGACAAATACTTGAAAGCCACAAACTACCAAAACTCACCAAAGATGAAATGGATAATCTGCACAGTCATATGACCACTTAAGAAATGGTCACCTCCCGAGGGAAAAAAACATCTCCAGAACTACCTAGTATTGTCAGCCAAATATTTAAGGAAGTAACACCAGTTCTAAGCAATGTCTCCTGAAAAAGAGAGAGAAACAGAGACAGAGAAAAGGGAGCACTCCTCAACTCATTTTATGAGGCAAGCATTGCTCTGATACTAAAACTAGACAAAGGGAGTACAAAAAGAGAACTATAAATCAGTATCCCCCGAGGACAGGGATGCAAAAATCCCCCGACAGAATACAGTCCCTGACTTAATGCTGGCTCAGTGTATAGTTTTTCAACTTTATGATGGTGCAAAAGCAATACTCATTCAGTAGAAACTGTTTGAATTTTGAATTTGGATCTTTTCTCAGGCTAGCGATACAACACTCCCTTGTGATGGTAGCTTCAGATCACAAGAGTAGACAACAAATATACTTAGAATGATTCTGTACCTATACAACCAATCTGTTTGTCACTTTCAGTACAGTATTCAATAAATTACGTGAGATATTCAATACTTTATTATAAAATAGGCTTTGTGTTAGATGACTTTTTCCAACTGTAGACTCATGTAAATGAGCCTGTTTAAGTTAGGCCAGGTTAAGCTATGATGTTTGGTAGGTTAATTGTATTAAAGGCATTTTTGACATGAGTTGTTGTCAACTTACAATGGGTTTATCAGGACATGACCTCACTGTAAGTCGAGAAAGATCCGTATTAGCAAGTTGAATCTATCAACATGTAAAAAGAACAGTATATGATGACAAAATGGAGTTTATCTCAGGACGCAAGCTGGTTCAATATTGAAAAACAAATCAATGTGGGGTGCCTGGGTGGATCAGTCAGTTAAGCGTCCCGCTTGGGCTCAGGTCACGATCTCACGGTCTGTGAGTTCAAGCCCCAGGTCAGGCTCTGTGCTGACAGCTTGGAACCTGGAGTCTGCTTCAGTTCCGTGTTTCCCTTGCTCTCTGCCCCTCCCCTGCTCTCTCTCTCTCTCTCAAAAATGAACAAACGTTAAAAAATTTTAAAAAAAGAAAAGAAAAACAAATCAATGTAATCCACCACACTCAAAGTCTAATGAAGAAAAATCACATAATTCACACAGAAAAAAATTTGACAGATTTCAACATCTACTTATTATAGAGTCTCATCTATGAAAAACCTATCATGTTAATGATAAATTTGGCATATTAATGGTGAAAGACTGACTGCTCTTCCCCTAAGATCAGTGACAAGTCAAGGATATTCCCTTACCACTCCTATTCAATTTTGCACTGGAAGTCCTAGCCAGTAAAGTAAGATAAGAAAAAGAAATAAAAGGCGGTGGGTGGGGGGATGGGTGAAATAGGAAGGGGACTGAAGAGTACACTTATTGTGATGAACACTGAATAATGTATAGAGTTCTTGAATCACTATATTATATATCTGAAGCTAATATAACACTGTATGGTTTTTCAAAGAATTTTAATTAACATTTATTTATTTTTGAGACACAGAAGAAACAGAGCATGAGCAGGGAGGGGCAGAGAGAGAGAAGGAGACACAGGATCCGAAGCAGGCTCTGAGCTATCAGCACAGGGCCCCACGCAGGGCTCGAATCCACAAACTGTGAGATCATGACCTGAGCCGAATTTGGATGCTCAACCGACTGAGCCACCCAGGCACCCCATAACACTGTATGTTAACTGTACTAGAATTAAAATTTTAAAAGAGTATGCAGAGGAAGGAATGAAGTTGTCCCTATAATTGTCTATACAGAAAATTTCAAGAAATCTGCAAAAAAACCTCCTAAAATTAATAAGTGAGTTTGACTAAGTTGCAAGATACATGGTCAACACACAAAAATCAATCATATTTCTCCATACTAGCAATGTATAGTTAGAAACTAAAAATTTTTAAATACCATTTACAGTTAGTTCCCTGCGATAATTTTACAAGTAAAATAAAAATGAGCGAATATATAGTAAATGGAATCCAGCACCATATAGAGGGAATTCTATAGTTGCTGAGTCCAGTAATTATATAAAAACATACAGTATTTTATATAAAAGTATGTCATATGTTGGGGCGCCTGGGTGGCTCGGTCGGTTAAGCGTCCGACTTCGGCTCAGGTCATGATCTCGCGGTCCGTGAGATCGAGCCCCGCGTCGGGCCCTGTGCTGACAGCTCAGAACCTGGAGCCTGTTTCAGATTCTGTGTCTCCCTCTCTCTCTGCCCCTCCCCCACTCATGCTCTGTCTCTCTCTGTCTCAAAAATAAATAAACATTAAAAAAAAAAAAGTATGTCATATGTCATAGCCAAGTTAGGTTTATACCAGGAATGGATGAATGGTTTTGCATTGACAAATTAATAAAAGTGACTTGTCCTTATTAATAAAGGAGACAACTTGTGTTCATTTCACTAGATACAGCAAAAGTATTTGATAACATTCAATATCACAATAAAAACTCTTAGTAAATTTGGAATAAAGGCAATTTCCTTAAAGAGATAGAAAGTCATTACACATAATATAATTGTATATTTGGAAAGTATAGCAGTATCTACAAATATATTTTTTAAAAATTTTTTACATATTCTGGATACAAGTTCTTTGCCAGATAGGTGACTGGCAAATATTTCTTTCACTATGTAGCTTGTCTTTTCATCCTCTTAACAGTATCTTTCCTGGAGCAAAAGTTTTTCATTTTGATGAGGTCCAATTTATTATCAATTTTTTAAATGGATCATGCTTTCAATGTCATATCTAGGAAATCTTTGCTTAACCCCAGGTTACAAATATTTTCTCCTATGTTTTCCTCTAAAGTTTTGTAGTTTTGCTTTTTACATTTAGAGCTATGATTCATATTAGTGGAGAGAAGATATTTACCACATGTACAACTGATAAAGGGCTCACGTCCAGAATATATAAAGATGTCCTAGAAGTTGCTAAATACAAAGTCAGCATACAAAACCCAGCTGTATTTCTATACATATTCAACTATGAAAAGAGGAAATTAATTTTTATTTCTTTTAAATTTTTTTCAATATATGAAGTTTATTGTCAAATTGGTTTCCATACAACACCCAGTGCTCATCCCAAAAGGTGCCCTCCTCAATACCCATCACCCACCCTCCCATCCCTCCCACCCCCCATCAACCCTCAGTTTGTTCTCAGTTTTTAAGAGTCTCTTATGCTTTGGCTCTCTCCCACTCTAACCTTTTTTTTTTTTTTTTCCCCTCCCCCATGGGTTTCTGTTAAGTTTCTCAGGATCCACATAAGAGTGAAACCATATAGTATCTGTCTTTTCTCTGTATGGCTTATTTCACTTAGCATCACACTCTCCAGTTCCATCCATGTTGCTACAAAGGGCCACACTTCATTCTTTCTCATTGCCACGTAGTACTCCATTGTGTATATAAACCACAATTTCTTTATCCATTCATCAGTTGATGGACATTTTAGGCTCTTTCCATAATTTGGCTATTGTTGAGAGTGCTGCTATAAACATTGGGGTACAAGTGCCCCTATTCATCAGTACTCCTGTATCCCTTGGGTAAATTCCTAGCAGTGCTATTGCTGGGTCATAGGGTAGGTCTATTTTTAATTTTTTGAGGAACCTCCACACTGTTTTCCAGAGTGGCTGCACCAATTTGCATTCCCACCAACAGTGCAAGAGGGTTCCCGTTTCTCCACATCCTCTCCAGCATCTATAGTCTCCTGATTTGTTCATTTTGGCCACTCTGACTGGCGTGAGGTGATATCTGAGTGTGGTTTTGATTTGTGTTTCCCTGATGAGGAGCGACGTTGAGCATCTTTTCATGTGCCTGTTGGCCATCCGGATGTCTTCTTTAGAGAAGTGTAGGAAATTAATTTTTAAAAGGATACTATAAAGTATACATACATGCATGTGTACAAATTTTTAAATGTCAGGTAGAATAAATCTAAAAAAAGTATGTGACACCTCTACAAAGTAAAGAATAAAACTTTAAGGGAAATTAAAGAAGACTCTCCAAAGTAGAGACATATACCATGTTCATGAATTTTAAAAATTGATATTGTAAATATATCAAATTTCCCTAAATTGATCTCTAAGTTTAGCACAATCACAACCAAAATCCCAACAGGTTTTCTGTGGATCCTAATGGTCTAATTCTACTAAACTGTGGAGGATGTGATAGAGCTTTGGTAATGTCAGTAACTGCTGACTGTGGTATTGGCATAAGATCAGAAGAACAGACCAATGAAATAAGAGAGCTCATAAACACATTTCTGTCTGTGGACACGTGATTTACAACAAAGGTGGCACTGCAGAGAAGTGGAAAATTGGCACTGGGGCAGTTATATATCCATATGAGAACTTTGTAACCCCGGGGTAAAGAATGATTTCTCCAAGTATCAAAGAGCAGTAACAAAAAAGGAGAAGACAAATCAGGCTAATTACAATTAAAACCTACCATTAAGAGTGAAAAGACAAGCCACAGAGGCAAAGAAGATACTTACCATATGTGTAACTGATAAAGGGCTCATATCCAGAATATATTAAGAATTCCCACAAGTCAATAAAGAAGACAGAAAAAAGAAATGAAGACTTCACAAAAGAGGAATTCCACATGGACAATAAACATGAAAAGACGCTTAACCTAATTATCCAACTAAGAGAATGCAAATTAAAAACCACACTGAAATACCACTTAATATCCAGTTGGCTAGGATTTTAAAAAGTCTGACCAATAGCAAGTATTGGCAAGCCTGTAAAGCAACAGGACTTCTCATATACTGCTAATGGCAATGTTAATTAACAATCACTTTGCAAAAATAATTTGGCATTATCTTACAAATAAGACAGTAATTCCACTCCTAGGTATATGCCCTAGACAAACTTGGTACATGTGCACCAAGATACACTCACAAGAACAGCATGGTAATTGTAATGGCCCAAACTGGAAATGACCCACATGTCCATCAACAGGAAACTAGATAAGGAAAATGACATATTCATATAAAATAGCATACAGACGTGAAACGGATGGAACTAAACCTACATACAACAACATGGATAAGTTATAAAACATAATTTTGAATGAAAGGAGCCAGACACAAGATAATTCATACTGTACAATTTTCTTGTGAAGTTCAAAAACAGTCTGACCTAATCTATACTCCAGAAATGCCTATTTAGATAATAAAACTATATCGAAAATCCAGGAACACATTATCATAAAGGTCAGAGGGGAGAGAAGAGATTATAATCTGGAAAGGGGCTAGATAGCTTTTGAGGTATTGGCAATGCTCTATTTCTAGCACTCAATAGTGGTTACAAGGATATTTACAGTAACTCATTAAGCTACACGGTCATGCATCATTGCTTTTCTGCATGCGTTGTATTCACAAGAAGGGTTATTGAGCACGTGTCTCATTTCTTGATAAGTGTTCTAACTTACATGTGATGTGTTTACTTTGTTCAAAGATGAAACACTGATCTTTCAGAAGTAAACGTGGAATGTTTTATGTCATCCTTTAAATGGCGTAAAATACACAACTAGACATGGGATGATGGAGCTTCTTCTCAGGAATGCGAGAGGTGAAGATGTAGAGTAGGCATGCTTGGTCGCAGGTATTTTCTAAAATACTTTGAACAAATCTTGGACATTCTAATTCTAAAATAAATGGGTAGGTAGGAAAGCATAGACTTGCCATGAGTCTGTGGCCTAAAGGAAATAGTACACTATGACTGTCAGTGTTGCTGAGCCACACTGTCTGTGTTTTGTCCTCACAGGACACTTCCTCAGGAAGAAAGCTTTCTCTGAGAACAGTGGCATGCGGAAGAGGAAAGGTTATTAAGCAACTGTCATAAAATAAGCCCATGAAAAGATGCTTAATATCATTAGTCATCAGGGAAATGTAAATCACAACCACCATGAGATGCCACTTTGCTCCCACCAAGATGACTATGTTTGGAAAGAGAGATAACAAGAAGTGTCCACGAGGACGTGGAGAAATTGAAACGGTCATACATTGGAAGTGGGAATGTAAAATGATGCATCTGCTTTGAAAACAGTCTGGCAGTTTCTCAAATAATTGAACACAGAGTTACCCTATGATCTAACAATTCCACTCTGAGGTGTATATCCAACAGAAATGAAAACATATGTGAACACAAAAACTTGTACATGAATGCTCACAGAGCATTCTTCATACTAGCTGAGAAGTGGAAACAACCCAGATGGCCATCAGTTAACTGATAAATGAGTAAATAACATGTGGTCTATCCATACAGTAGAATGTTACTCAGCCATAAAAAAGGAATGACGTACTGGTATATGCTACGACATAGATGAACCTTGAAAACATTAGGCTAAGTGAAAGCCGGTGAAAAAGTCATATATTGGGACACCTGGGTAGCTCAGTCGATTAAGCATCTAACTTGACCTCAGCTCAGCTCTTGATCTCAGGGTCGTGAGTTCATGCCTCGCGTTGGTCTCCACGCTGGGCATGGAGCCTACTTAAAAAAAAAAAAAAGTCACATATTGTACGGTTCTATTTAGATGAAATGTGTAGGACAGGCTAATCCATAGAGACAGAAAGGAGACTAGTGGTTGCCTAGGGCTGGGAAGATGAGGGAGTTACAAGTGACAGCAAAGAGGTTCCAGGCTTCTTTTGGGGGTGATGAGAATGTTATAAAATTGTGACAATGATTGTACAACTCTGTGAATATCTAAGAGTCACTGAATTGTACACTTTGGTTGAATTGTATGGTATGTGAATTATATCTCAATAAAGCTTTTCAAAATATGTCATCATTCCATCATGCTATTTAATATTTCTGAACAACCTAACTTGGACAAAGCACCCCAGTTTTTAGTATTTTTTAACCTTTATTTATTTTTGAGGGATTGAGAGAGAGAGAAAGAGAGAGTGCACCGAGCAAGGGAGGGACAGAGAGAGAGGGAGTCACAGAATCTGAAGCAGGCCGAGAATTTGACTCTACATTCAGCTCTGCCAGCCTCCTCAGGGTAGTAAGCTTCAAATGTTTCAGCCTTATGGTCTAATTTTAAGGTGGGAAGCGGTTAGGAAAGAAGGAAGAGGGAGAAAAGAAGGACCACTTGGGTTAATAGATCAAATTAGAATCCTACCATGCCAAAGATCTCCCTTTTTAGCAAGCACCCTAGTGATTCTGCTGCAGCGGGGGGACAGGTCAATTCTGTCCAAGACTACAAGGGAAAGAACTGACTGAGAAAAGGACAAAGAGGACAGTGTCGTCAGGAGACGGTTTGGTGGCATGATAGGAACAGAAGCCAGACTGAGTGGTTTAGAGATTGATCTGGAAGCAAGAGGTGGAGCCAGAGAATAGATGCACAGGAAGCTCAACTAAGGAAATAGATGAGCAGAGAGCAAGAGCTGGACTTCAGGGCCAAGGAGGGTTTGTTTCCAGAAAAAGACAAACTTGAGAATATTTGTGGAATAAAGAGAGAAAATCGGGAAGGGGGTGTAGAGAGAGAAGGAACTGAGGGTCCTGAGAAGTTGTGAGGTGACAAAATGAGACCCAGGGGAGGGGATCAATGCTGAATCCTGGAAGGACAGCTCTTCCTCTGGGATGCAGGAAAGCAGCAGAAGGTCTGGAGAGAGTTTTGGTAGATGTGGGCTTGTTCGTGGAGCTCCGATCATTTGACCTCTATTTCTCTGGACATGTGGTGGCAGAATGAGAGGTAAACAGTTGAGAAAGAGGAGAGAAAAGAGTGGGGCCCCAGGACACCACAGAGGGTTAGAGAATGAGCTGTGGGGAACGGCACCGGAGTCAGTGAGAGGTGACGCGGTGGCCAGATAAGCCTGGTGGGGTGGGGGTGGGGCAGGTGGGCTTAGCCACGTGGATCTGTAAGATGCTGTTGTTCTTCCAGCTGGAGGACGGCAGTGAGGTAAGCAGAGGTGGGGGCTACCCAGCGCTGAAGAAGTGAGAAGGGTGGGAGAAATTCCAGAGAAGAGGTCAGCTGTGAAGTGGAAGGTCCTCGCCTGCAGGGAACAAAGTAAGACGGGGCAGAAGGCAGGCTTTGAAGCCAGAGACCACCCAGCAGCGAGGTCAAGAAGATGATGCTGAGCAAGTCAAACGGCGCTGAGAGGCAAAAAGAAGGGGATGGAGCAGGTTTGAACGACAAAGCTACTTAAAGCGTCCTGTACTAATACGGTAGCCACTAGCCTCCAGGGTCCTCACGTGGTTGGTTAGTCCAAATGCGCTTGTGCTGTAAGTGTAAAGTACACACGATTCCGAAGGCTTCGTACGAGAAAAAAAGAATGTTAAACATCTCAATAAATGCTTGCCCTGATCACTTGTTTAAATAATGTTTGGATATATTGCGTTAAATAAGATACATTAACGTTAATTTCACCTGTTTTTTTTACTCTCGTAGCACTGCTTCTAGAAAAATTTAAATCACATACGTGGCTTGCATTGTATTCCTGTTGCACAGCACTGCTATAGATACTCCCTTACTGGGGCATGGATTGTCTGTGTCATGCCCACGGCCCCACCGCCCGGAACAAGGACCTGTGCAGAGAGGCCTCAGTGAATGGTGTGCATGTGAACTGATGAGAGGATGAATAAATCAATTCATGAATGCGTGAGGGGAAAAATGAGGATTATATATTAGTACGCAAATGAATGAAAGGGGAACAGAGACAGTTGGAATTGAGGACTGCTCATCAAAGCTTTGCGGTAAGGGGTCTCAGAGAGCATTTTACGGGACTTTACTCATATAAAGGCTCAAGAACCTGGACCCTTGCCACACTCTTATTTTCCTTTAAAAAAAATGTACTCTTGGGGCGCCTGGGTGGCGCAGTCGGTTAAGCGTCCGACTTCAGCCAGGTCACCATCTCACGGTCCGTGAGTTCGAGCCCCGCGTCAGGCTCTGGGCTGATGGCTCAGAGCCTGGAGCCTGTTTCCGATTCTGTGTCTCCCTCTCTCTCTGTCCCTCCCCCGTTCATGCTCTGTCTCTCTCTGTCCCACAAATAAATAAAAAAAAAAAAATGTACTCTTTTGGCACTTTTATATATGCCAGGACTGTCCTAGGCATTTACATGTATTAACTCATTTAAGCTTCACCCTATGAGGGAGGTGGTGGAATTGGCATTTAAATCAGGCCAACTGGTCCCCATGTCTGTACTCCTAACTACTATACCATCCTGTCTCTCTTAGCCCCTCTCATCCCCAAGTTTCTCCAGCAGAGACACATTAGTCCCCCCTTTATCTACAGGGGATCTGTTCCAAGACCCCTAATCGATGCCTGAAACTGCAGATGGTACTGAACCCACTGTATTATGTTTTTTCCTATAGAAGCATTTCTCTGATAGAGTTTAATGTATAAATTAAGCACAGTAAGAGATGAACAACAACAAATAATGATGGAACAATCTTAACAATATGCTGTAATGAAAGTTGTGTGAATGTGGTCTCTCTTTCCGTCTCAAAATATCTTATTGTGCTGTACTCCCCCTTCTTGTGATGATGGGAGATGATAAAATTCCTGCGTGAGCAGATGAAGTGAGGTGAGTGACCGCGTTGTGACATAATGTTAGGCTCTTACTGTCTTCTGATGATACATCAGGAGGAGGATCATCTGTTCCTGGATCACAGTTGACCATGGGAAGCAAAGCCACAGAGAAGGGGGGACAACTATATAGATTTGTTTTTTCTCCCTTTAGTGATCTCTCTTTTGCTCGCAGTCCCTCAAACCCTGTATTCCTGGAGAAAGTTTTCCACGAACTTTGCTTACTGAAAACAACTGTAAGTAACCCCCCAACTTCCCCACAAATGAGACACAAACACACGATGGCTGCATAGTCAAATACAACAGCCAAGTAACCATGCCTCCTCTGTTCCCTCTGCCTCCATCCCTGAGCCTTTCCCACACCACTTTCTTCAGCCTCCCCTACCTCACTCCCAGACCGTGAGTCTCCTGTCCCAAACCTGGGATCTGCCCTCCCCTGCCTTCCTGGGCAGACTCAAGGGGAGTGAGTGTTGGAGGAGCCTGAGGCTCTAAGCAAATGCTTTATCTCTCAGTCGAGTAGATGCCAGCAGAGATGACTACAGAGGATAGAATGGGGGCTTTCCGGACACCACCTTGGCCAGTGCCCAGGAGTTGCTTCAGTCCCACCCGCCAGGGACTCCATTCCAGCCTCAGCTTGGATCCCTCCAGGGACAGAGCAGCCCTAACCCAGGATCTCCTCTTTCAGGGCCAAACATAGACTGGCACACTAAGAAGGAACCAACAGGCCACCTTCCTCTCTTTCTCTCATTAAATTGTGAATAATAATGCATTTACTTATTCTCCCACTTAAAAAGTTGTTTAAATCCTTTGAAGAATCTTGCAAGGTAGCTTGGCTAGACAGCAGGCAGGACAGTCCAGTGCTTCCGGTGGGGGGGCCAGGGTCTTCCACTCGCCCATCTTTTGGTCCAACAAGTAGGCGTTTGGGTTGATGGTGTAGTCCTTTGTCTGGACATCACTGGCTGTGGTGACACCCCCACAGACAAACACTTTGCTGTCTCCAATGGAGCATATAGCATGGGACACATCCAAGGGGCAGTTGTTGGGCAAGAGAGGCACCGAGGTGGTTGTCTTGCTGGCCTTTATCTTCTGCAGGTTGATTTCCACACTCTGCCGGTGGCTGTGTACACAGAGGATGTTGTCCTGGTGGAAAGAGAGCAAGGGCCGGTGGTTGAACTCAATGGGGAAGGTGATACACTGGACCACATCCCCAGTGGTGGTATCAAAGCAGTCCACCACTCCAACCCGAGAAATGTAGCCCTTCACCAAGCACCGCCCAGTGACAATGTACAGGTTCCGGTCACCCTTGGTGATCACGGCTGTGCCATCCATAGGGATGCTCATCTTCCCTGCCAGGCACCAGGCCTCCTTGCGCTCATCATAGCGATAGATGTTGGAGACATACCGCCTTGGAGCAATGCTCCCACCCACTGAGTACACTGTCCCCCCGCAGGTCACCATGGTGTGGAAGACAAGCCCAATTGGCAGGTCTGGCAACTTGGTCCAGGAGTTGTCATCCATGTCATACCGCCAAGCTGTCTTCAGCCCTGAAATCTGCTCAGTGGTGCCACCAGAGATGTAGATGTAGCGACCAGCCGAGGTGGCGCTAAGTGCTGCTGCCCGATAGGGCATCTCTGACAGCTTCAACCACAGGTTCTCCTGGATGATATAGGCAAACACGCCATTGTTGAACTTGCCATGGGCCTTCTGGCCCCCTAGGATGACCACCGAATCAAGCAGGGCGCCTTTCCGCTGGTAGCTCAACAGGCTGCATGGCCTCTCCTGTTTTCGGTCCATAAGGACACTCTCAATCAGGGTCACATGGGCCGAGCTGTTCTCCATGCCCATCAACTTGTTGCTGGCAAACATCAGTGTCTTGTTGGAGACGGCATTAAGGTTGATGTAATTGAAGAACTTCTTGAAATACTTCTCCCGCTCATCCTTCCGGAAGTGCACCCAATTGATGAGTGCGCTGAGAGCCTGGTCCTCATTGAGCACATGCAAGTTTTCATCTCGGAGCAGGCGGCCAAAGATGACAGGTGGACAGCGCATGAAGTGCATAGAGCCCTCGGGACTCGCCCAGTAGTGGAAGTTGTCACGAATGCCAGAGTAGGCCAAGTCTGATACCTCTTTGAGCTCAAACAACTCAGCCAAGAAGAGGTAGCGCAAGCAGTTTGCTCGGCGGATGGACTTAATCAGGAAGTCATTACAGTGGATTCGAAGGCGTGGTGTGTTGAAATACTGGGCCCCACGCAGGAGCTCCTCCACGTTCTGCTCCGAGATCACCACCTTGCCGCTGTAGAAGTAGTCCAGGAGCTGGTCCACTGTGGCCGGACTCAGGTAGTTGGGGTCAATGGTGATAAAGAGCTCATCGGTGGTCTTCATGTCATTGCTGGAGATGAGGCTCTTCACCAGTGGAGAGACAGCAGCCAGCACGTTGCGATGTGCAAAGAAGACATGGTGGTCCACAGTCAGGGCCATGTCCCAGTACTCTTTGCGTTTCCTCTGTTTGTTCAGGTTCTGCAGCACGAAGCTGTTGTAGTTTTTCTCCGTGAATTCCAATTTCATGGTGCTTCTTGCTGGCTGAGGCAGAAGATCAGCGGCAGGTACTGGAGAACAGACTTTCTCACGCCTTTGGGATTCAGATTGATGGTTGTTTGCAGAGCAGTTGATCGGAGAGGAGGGGGGCTGGGAGAGAGGGTGATGTCATAGAGTGGATGAGGGCATCACAATGCCAGCCCCCTGAGGCCCCTCTCAGAGGCACAGGACCTTTCTCCCCTTTGATGGCTCCATCGTGCCACGGCTAGATCCCCTGCCAGGACTTAATGCCCTGGGTCCAGAGCTCAGGAGAATGGGTTGCAGCTCTAATCTGGGACTTTTCCAAACTTAGTTCAAGGTTATATCCGGAATGTTAGAGCCAGTTTGGGTGGAGGGTGGTATGGGAAGAGAAGAGGGGAAGCTGAGGGAAGAAAGGAGATTTTTGGATTTAGAAGAATCTCCCCATGGATAGGAGGGAAACAGACCCAGAGAAGGGAAGGGACTTGCTCAAGATCCCACAGCAGGTTGGAAGTAGACTAGGGCCTGGAACTCAAGCCTTCTCTAACTCAGTGTTCTTTACCTTTCCAGGAAGCTCCTAACTCCCTAGCTCTCCCCAGTCTCTGGTTCTCAGGTCTCGAGGTCCCTTTCTCTGCCAAGGCTCCTGGCCATCAGAGAATTTCAGGCTCTGTCCTTTGCCTTCTGACCTTTGTAGCCAAGGACACCGTTTTTCTTTAAAATGGAGAGACAGAGGCTACTAGTTGGAGCAGGGATACAGGAGTTAGCCACATACTGGCGGACGGGAGGGCCTCTGAAGCTCTGATTATTTCAGTTCCACAGCAAACTGGGACCTTCTCTCCACATTTCCAAGTCTATAGTCATGCAGCTTTGGGAGCTGCGGTGGGTCAGCTCTCTCCATCAAGTGTGGACTTGGACCAGTGGCTCAGACTCTTCTAAACTTCGGTTTCCTCATCTGTGAGATGGGAATAATAGTACCTGCTTCAAAGATCCTTAAGAGTTTAAATCAGAAAATGACTAGACAGTGTTAAGCACAACGTCTGGCGGGTAGCAAACGTCCAATAAATGTTAGCTGCCGTTACTTTATTAATCTATTAGTTCGCTCAGGGCTGGTGTCCTTGGCTGCTCCCTTCCTAAATGCCTCTCTCCGTCTGGTTGGCTTGTGATGGTGGTGGGGGGTCTGGAATCCCGCGTCCCCTCGGAGGCGGGAGGGGGGGGGGGGCTCCCCGAGCCCCGTCCGGCCACGCGGTGGAGCTGGAGGGCCATCTCCGGCCACGGAGGCCCCGACTGCCACGCCCCTCCTCGCTCGCAACCGCAGCGGCTCCAGCTGGGAAAGCGGCGCGGCGCCCCGCCCCGCCCCCTCTTGCCACGGGGTTCCGCGCCCCCGGCCGCCGGTGGCAGGCCCTCCCACGTTCGCCACCCTGCCTCCGGTGCCCGCTTTACAGGTGGCGGCCCCGGGGAGAAGCCGTCTCAGACTCGGGGCGTCACCCCTCGGCAACCCGGGCGGGCGTGGGGTTCCCCGAGTGCCCGGCTCCTGCGGAGAGTGGAAGAGCCCGGGGGCCCCACCCGCACCAGCCTTTGGGGGCCCCCAGCGAGGGGCTCAACTCACAGTCATTTGCCGGGAAGGCCAGATGTCACAGAGAGGACCTGGGCCCGGAGCCCCACTCCTGACCCTTACGTCGTCCTTAGCGCCCCCACTAGGAAACCAGTGTTGCCTGGAGCGTGGGGAGCGTGAGCCTGCAGGCTCTTCCCCTGCCCGGCTTGGTCCACTTATTCATCGTCTCTGCACCACATCCTTCCAGTTTAGACCTGGCTTTTTCGTTGGGGATTTGGCAGCTTGAAAAGTATTTAAAAGTACTTACGTTTGAATGCTGAACTTGTTCACCTTGATACCTGAATGGAATAGAGGCACTCAGTCTCTTGACCTATCCCTGCACAAGGCTAAGAACTAATGTTTTTTCCCATGAAAAGAAGGCTGACTTCAGCCCCTCCACCACAGACTAGCCGCGAGGTTTAGGTGGACCCCTCTCTGTCCGTTTTCTCCATGTGAGGCTAACTGAGCTCTAAATGCTTCACCAGCCCTGATCTCGCGAGAGGTGGCTGCCACCTAGGTGCAGGTGAGACCTCTTGGTGTTGATGCCGGCCGCTTTTTCATCCATTGGCATCTAGGCTTGCCCTTGTGAGAGGCCGGCAGACCTCACCTCCACGGGCGTTTCAACCAGTAGAGGATGGGTGGGGTCAGGCCTGTGGTTGCATCCACCCCTTTGCCCCCACATCTTTCAGCCTTAGGGGCATTTTGGTGGAGGAGGTGGCCGGGCCCCTTTACGTTTGTTTCAGGCACCAGAACACCAGGGCAGGAAGTCTCTCCAGTTACGAAAGTTGGGCACAGGGGGTGTCACGGGACCTGAGAAGATCCAGTAGACTTAACTCTTTGTGCCAGACCTGGTACAGCCGGACAGACTGCAGCCCCGAGTGGGGAAGGGAGCACAACTCTGAGAGCACAGGGCTAGAGCCTGGAGCCAGGGTTCCTAATTCCTTCCTCTGCTCTCTGGCGACAAAGGAGAACTGGCGATCTGGCTTGTCTTTGGCTCTTACTGATTGTGGGAGTTGCTGTCTTTAAGAGATCCATTAAAGAAGTGAAATCAATGCCCACCCGCTCAGCCAGCTTTGTTGCCTGGCTTTTCTTCAGCCTAGAGTGCTCTTCTGGTCAGCTTTTTTCTTTCTCCAGCCAACTGACGAAACAGACTCCAACCTCAAGAGCCTGGCTGCATGCCAGCATCCACCACCCTGTTATGTGTGTGCATTGGGTGGAAGCAATTGGGTGGGAGCTGCCAGGAAGTTCACTGACTGGTCATTCAGTCCCTGTTGCTCAAGGTGGTTGCCCAGGTGTGGCCTCAGCCCAGTCTTTTTATTCCCCCCATCCTCAGCTTTCTGACCAGCTCATTATTTGGTTGAATAAGACTCCCTCAGGGAGGGGACCCTACTATTCTAACCTTCTGGAGAACAGCAGTTGACATTATCATTTTGTTGGGAAGCCCTGAAGATGAGGGGTATGTTTTAAAGATACACAGATTTGGGGCCCCTGGGTGGCTCAGTTGGTTAAGCGTCTGACTTCGGCTCAGGTCATGATCTCACGGTTGGTAGGCTCGTGTCAGGCTCTGTGCTGACAGCTCAGAGCCTGGAACCTGCTTTGGATTCTGTATCTCCATCTCCTTCTGCCCCTCCTCCGTTCATGCTCTTTCTCTCTCTCCCTCTCTCTCAGAGCTAAATGAACATTAAAAAAAAAAAAAAAAAAAAAAAAAAAAAAAAAGACTTAAAAAAAAAATAAAGATACACAGATCTGGCCTGGAGCTAGAAAGCTCACTCCACCTCTTTTGTACCTCTAACAACTGGCTTTCTCACGTCTATGTATTTTCAACTGGCAACTTGGCTTGCGTATAGTTTTGGCTTGCCATGGCCCTCATTCAAACCCATGGCATCTGAATTTTTTCGGTGCAACCGGCAAATTCCCTCCTCAGGTCTTAGCTAAATTCCTGGTCCATGGTCAGCCCAGGGATTGGCTGCCCTTGGATCACGTGTCCACTTCAGCCCAATCAGCTGTGTGAGGGTGGGTCACATGGATCAAAACATGGCTGCCCAAGAGGCACGAAGTACAGGGGAGAGGTTGGAGGTATTCAGAAGCTTGAGTTACCTGAGACAGGAACCGACGGTTATGATTACCTTAGTCACCAGTTAAGAATCGGGCACGAATGACATGGAAGATATTACACCAAAGAAAAAGATTTTATTGTTGTCTTAGTCAACATCCCTGGGTGAAACGAAGGGCACAGCATGAGGCTGTGTTCACAGTGTAACACAGACCTTCAGGAAGCACGTTTCCTGACTGGCCTGCTCAGACATCTGTCTTTAAGCCGGCAGCCTTCCAACTCCCACCCTTGCTATCTTAGGACTCGGAGATGCCAGTTTCACGCCACTCAGCCTGGCATCTGGGTTGGTTCTTCCCACATGGACCATGTGAAATTGTTATTCAGGGGAACTTTGTGTAGTTTGAGGCAAAACACAGAAGCCAGTTGGCCATTCTAACCCCCCACCCGGGATATCTCCCTGGAACGCTTGGGCCTGTCACACATTCCTGGAGGGGCCGCCAGCACAGCTGCAGCCACAGCCGCCAGGAACAGGCCCGGCTCCCGCCCTGTGTGTGAGGGGAGGGCAGAGGCTGGAGGGCTTCCTCTGGGGGCCCTGGTGAGCTCACACTCACCCCCACGCGCACTGACTTCATCTGTTGGATGCTTGGCCGCGAGCCCAGGCCTTGTGAGGGGCTTTCTCCCAGAACAGGCCCTGGGCCACCTGGCCGGGGTGGGGGAGGGGGCAGCTTCGGGCCTGACCCAAGGCCTTAGAAACCAGAAGGCACATACTGAGCTCTTCAATGCCAGAGGATTTTAAGAAAAAAGGTGGGAGGGGGCAAGGGTAGTGGTAGTGGCGCTAGTCTGCTATTTAAAGGTAGAAAATGCAAGGAAGTAAAACTTTTCTCTCCATTTGTTCTTTGGCATTCCCATCAGAGAATTCCAGGAGGCACGCAGATGACATCATGTCTTACAACCGAGAAATCCCAACGATGCTGTGAAATGGAGTTGCTGCCTGCCCCATGTTTCCAATGGAAGCTGCTTTATGTTTATGTGTTTAAAGCTGTTTTATGTTACATTTACACGCGAGTTTAATATTCCTAAGTATCTACCAAAAGTAGATTACAATGCAAGAAGATCACACAAAATGAACTTCACTTCTAAGCATCGCAAACATTTGGAATAGAAAAAGACCAGGGATGGATATTATAAGAAATATACAAAAAAAAGTTTGCTTGAAAAAAAAGCCAACCAAACGTTTTAAAGTTGATTTTTTTTCCCCTGAAGTCCAAATTATTGTGGTCTAGGTAACCATTAGGATAAAGGCTTCATTTGCTCCTTCCTTTGATAAGAATAAGTTCATGCATAACCGTATATCCAAGTGTGTGGTGCAAGAGACACTCACACATGCATCACACACACACCAAGCACGTACACCCACAGGGACAGACACACCGCTGAGTTTTTGTTGTTCTAGGAACTTCGTATCCACGCTCAGTCTGCCACCTTCCCATTACGTTTAATGAATTACTTCTTTGGAGGCAGGACATTTTCTTCAAAGAAGCCCTGGTTGACGACATTCCCTGCCGGGAAGTATCGGGCCACCACGAAGGAAGACCCGTCGCTTGCAGATGCCTTCCCCACTCCCATCTTCTTCGTATTCTTCCACACCATGGCCGTGAAGTGTCCTATAGGGGCACAGGCAGGGGGAGAGGGAAACAGGTCGGTTAGCAGAATCTGGAGAAGGACCTTTCAAAGGACTCTTGACCCCTGCACTGTCTTGTAAGGCTTGGGAAGCTTCATCTTCACGCACACCGATCAGAGGAAGGAGACATAGAACGCTCCGCCTACCTGATTTTCTGAGGCATCACGTCCTCTCAATCAGCCACACAGATCCTCCTCACCCCACCAATTCTCGATGCCCAAAGGTTTCATGGTCTCCCAGAGATCACGACAAAGCTGAGTGACCCCAACAGTTAGGATGACACCCTACCAGCACCTGACTCCACCCCTCCCCGCAGACTGTAGTCTTCAGGGTCACTGATGATCTGTCTCCATGTTCTTCCCCAAAGACCCCTTTTTGTCTCTATCTTACTTGACATCTTAGGAACATTTAATAGGGTCGACTCCTCCCCTTTTCGAAGCACTCCCCTCTTTTAGTTTCCACGACGCTGCCCTCTCCGGGCATCCCCATCTCACCGCCTCTTCTTCCTCCTCTTCCATCTCACTTGTAAACGTTGGAGGGGCTTGCGCTTCCCAAGGCTCAGTCCTGGGCTCTCTGTTTTTTTCTTGCTGTCCTCTTTAGGTAATTTCATCTTTCCCTGGCTCCCAAATGTATTTCTCCAGCCCAAATCTCTGTATTCCAGATACAACTACTTACTTGACATTTCCACTTGGATGACTCATAGGCAAACCTATCCAAACCTCATCCTTGATTTTGGTTCCCCGCCCTCCCCATTCCCCCACTGCCAGAGTTGCTCTTCTTCCTCCCTTCCATTTCCATTAATGGTCCCCTTATGCACACAACCCTAGGGGTTGGTCTATATCCCTCCTTCTCCCACATTTCTCCCTCAACAATGCATCATTCAATCTTGAAGATTTGAACTCCAAAATATATCTTAAGTCCATCTACTCCCCAAACTTTGGTCTCAACCACAAACTTTCTCACTTGGACCACTGGGATAGCCCTTGATTGGTTCCCTAGCATCTGCCTTTGCGTCCTCTAATTCACTTTCTACCAAAGTAGTCGGAGTAACCGTTTTGAGACAGATCTGTTTACTTCCCTGCTTAAAAATCCTTCAACTGATTCCAACTGCACCTAGAATAAAAGTGAGGAAAGTGAAGGCTTTGGCCTGATGGCCTCCTTTCCATTCCTTGAGCACATCAGGTTATTTCCCACCATGGAGCCCTTACACACACTGGCCGTTGTGTGGACTGCTCTGATGATGACCAACATCATCTTGTCCCTTAGGCCTCAGCTTGAATATCACTTGTGCAGGGAAGCCTTTCACAGTGACTCATTTCCTGAACACCTCCCTCCCGAGATCATCTTATCATACCTTGTTTTTCCCCTTCAGCATTCTTACCATTTGCAATGTTATGTGTGTTTGGTTTCTTGCTAATCTGCTTGGCTCTTTGACTAGGCTATGAGACTCACAGGGGCAAGAATGAAATTATTTCAGTAAATTCAGTACCGTGGCACAGCCTGGCACATGAAAAGTATAAAGTAAACCTTTGTTGAATGAATGAATGAATGAATGAAATGAGTGAATGAATGAAAAGGCATATGGAAGAACCATCTTAGACTTGGGTTCTGCCCTCACTGAAGTGCAGGCTTTCTATTTTGAGCTCTTTGAGACCTTGACAGGTTAGAGCCTCCTTCAATTTCCTTTGCTCTGAGCCAAACAGCTCAGTTCCTTCTCAAGCTACTGTTGACCCTCCAGACACTTCTATGGTTTGCTAAGCTGCTCAGCATCTCAGGCTCCCTGCCCCTCACCCACTGCTTCTTTTGAGCTTTTAATATAGCTCAGCTTCCAACTCCCCTTCTGCTTTGCAGTCAAAGAGTTGCTATAGTGGCTTCTTTGCTCAGTGACCATTAATACTTCTGTCTCCTAGGAGTAGAGGTTGGGAGTTTATCCCTCCCACCTTCACTGTTGAGGACTCACAGAGATCCTTTGACAAGTCAATATTTACTTCCCTATCACAGAATGGCATTCATTTGCTAAAGCAACACTGAAGAGGCTATGTTTCCTCTTTGAGGGTGGGCACCTCACCTTTCGTATTGACCACAACATACCCAGTGTTTGGCACAGAGCTTGGCACAGGTAGATGCTCAATAAATAACTGATGAAGAATGGAAGAGATAGAGGGAAGGAGGAAAATTGTGATCAGAGGAGCTAAGTTTCCCACAAGGCAGCTAAGAAAGAAAGAGGGGAACCACTTTATGTCCATTAGGATGGATATTATTTTTTTTCTTAAAGAAGAGGAAAATAACAAATATTGTTGAGGATGTGTAGAGATTGGAACCCTTATGCATTGCTGATGGGCATGTAAAATGGTGCAGCCACTGTGGAAGACAGTATGGTGACTTCTCAAAAAATTAACTATAGAACTATTATATGATTCATCAATTCCACTTCCAGGTATAAACCCATAAGAACTGAAAGCAGAGACTCAGATATTTGTACACCAATGTTCACAGCAGCATTATTTACAATAGCCAAAAGAGGGGAAGAAAACCAATATTCACCAATGGATAAATGGATAAACAAAATGTTGTATATATACATATAATAAAATACTATTCAGCCTCAAAAAGGAATGAAATTCTGGTACATCCTACCTTGTGGATGAACCTTGAGGACATCATGCTACGTGAAATAAGCCAGACACAAAAGGGCAAATATCAATGACTCCAGTTATATTAGGTACCTAGAATAGTCAAACTCATAGAGACAAAAGTAGAAGAGTGGTTGCCAGAGCTTAAGTGTGGGGAAATGGGAGGGAAGGATGGGAGTTATTGTTTAATGGGTTCAGAGTTTCAATTTGTGATGACTGAAAAGTTCTTGGCGATGGTTGCACAATATGTGAATGTACTTAATCTCTCACTGAACTGCATTCTTAAAAATGGTTAATTTTATGGTAAATATATTTTACCACAAAATGGAAGGAAGGAAGGAGAAAGAAAGAGAGAGAGGGAGAGAGAAAGAAAGAAAGAAAGAAAGAGAAAGAAAAAGGGAAAGAGCGGTAGATAGTCACACTCTTCCAACCCGACAGTTGATATCTCCCATTGTGTCTCATGTATGGTAAGGACTGAAAAAATGTTCATTGATTAAATTGTGTGTTTTGCCCTACGGTTGAACTCCATTTTTATAACTATTAAATTTAGGTATACTTTTTTGCTTTGTCTACATCCATAAAAGATTTGAGATTACTAAATTGTGAAAATAACCAAACATAAACACTGATGAGTAGAGTTGCCGTGATAAAATCAAAGCCAGAACTAAAGGAAAGGAAACCCGAGGCTCAAGTATGCTTCTTTATCACATATCTTTAGACTTGTATTAACCAATGCCCAAGAAACTCTGATTTTCACCTCAAAATAGAGGAGAAACACTTCTTGCCAATTCACCCTTGGTCCTTACACTTTTGAGTCACAGCTCCAGGCTTTCAGCAACTTTGCCAGATGTCACTGCTTCTAAAAGCTGCCTTTTTATTAAGGCTCAAGCCCTTTTCCACACCAGCCTTTTCTCTCAAGAGAACCACATGCTTTGGCTACTGACCATTCACTCTCTCTGCTGCCCAGACAAGGACGAACTGCCATTTATCCACCGGTTGCCAAGGAAGTGATTACAGACACAAGGTGCACATCAGCAGTTTGCATGCCTGTGGAAGCCTTTTCCAAACAGATGAGACTAAGTAATTTTTCCTCTGGCTGGGGAGGTCTCTGGTTACGGAGATAATTAAGTATGGGTATTCGGAGATGAGTTAAAGAACATGACTTCCTTAGCGACCATCAGATACACAGTGGTTTCTAACTAAATCACTTACAGTTTCTTCCCCACCCCCCACAAAAGGGATCACATCCTCTTTTCTGCTATGGACCCAAACTTGCTAGAATACACATTTGGAAAGCATATTAAATATGTTACAGTATATTCTTGCAAAGGAATAACGTAAAACAGTAAGAAAGAATGAAAAAGCTCTTTTTGTATTAATAGGGAACAATCTCTGGCAATCTGCTGCATGAAGAAAGAAAGTGCAAAACAGATCATATATCTGACACATAAAAAAAAGGGAAAAAGAGAACATATTTACACAAAGGCTGGTATAAAATCAGAACAACTCTCGAATGATACCCAAGAAACTGGTATCACTGGTTGGAAGGGAAAGTTCTGGAGACCAGGGATGGAAGGAAGATTTTTTTACCTCATACAGTTTGCAAGTTTCATGTCATGTAAAAGTATTATTTACTCAGAACAAACAAACCAACCGACTCATTAAAACAGAAAATAACAAAGGAATTGCAAGAAACCATTTCTTTCCACACAACACATAGCACAGAACTGTGTCCTTCGTCACAAGATGCTGACCCAAGGTAGGTGGGGATAGATTACAGGATATTTCAAAGGCCCTTCCCCTACATCATGGACTCAGGCCAGGAAATCCCTGTAAACAGCAGCTCTGGGGAGGCTGAGGCACGGGGAATGGGCCCGAGGATCTTGAAGGGTCTTGCAGCCTCTGACTATAACACCGTCCAAAGCCGTGCTTCTGTCTTAGGATCAGGCTGTCTCCCCCAGGCATTGCCCACCGGCACCTGGGACAGCATAGGGGCTAGTTGCTCTGAGGTTTTCCTCTTTCGGGCTGGGAGATGTGGGCCAATAGGTTGGACAGGCGGTCAGTGATCAAGGAAAGTTGAGTCCCATTCCCAGCTCTGACCCTTGTGAGATTCCCACCTTGAAGCAGGGGCCATGGAAAAAGCATCAGACTGAGGATAGGAGATATAAAAGAAGACTCTTCCTCTTTATGGCCTCAGTTTCGTCCTCTGCAAAATGGGTAGAATAAAGCCCCGCCTACGAATGGTGTTGTGAGGCTCACGTGGCCGTGGCTGTGGAGGCGCTTTATAATTGTCAAGTGCCACGCACATGAGCAACGCTAATAACTCGCTCTGACACATGTCTGATTGCTCGCGAGTCTTGCTCATGGGGTAAGCAAATCCAGACGCTCTGAAATAAAATGTCTTCTGGACGCCGAACTTTACGAAAAGAAGACAGGTCTGCACATACATCCTTAAACACTGGTAGGAAGCTGTTCCTGTTCCCTTCCTCACCCCTTCAACTGAACTGCCATCCAACCGTCAATTCTTACTTAGGGCCCTGACAGCAGCCTCCTTGTCCCCAGCCCGGGGAGCTGAGAGGAGAAATGCCTCAGCAGATGCTTCCACCTCTGCCCCACAGTCCTGCCTACGCTGTCGAAAGAACCCCTGCCCAAAAGGGTGAGCAGCAAACCACAGGAAACAGTGACTGGCTCCGACAGCGTGTCACTTCCTGCTTCGGAAGAATGCTCCAGGGGGTGAGAGGCCATAGTGGCCCCACCCATGGGTGGGATGGGGGAGGGGAGAGGGAAGGGGGTGGGCAGAGAACCCCCTTTTCAGTTTCCCTGGTGCCTTTCGGTCAGAGAAACTCACAGCCCCTTCTGACCCATCCTGGGCCGCAAGTGGATCTGAGTCGGTTCTGAGGAAAGAGGGTGTCAGGTGAGGGAAGCCTGCTGAGGGGCAGGAGGGAGCCCAGAGCACCGAGCAGCTGGTGGGGCTGTAGTAAGCTGAATGTTTACCGCTCACTCTGGAGGCCTCGCAGAAAAGCCGGTCCCACAGCTGGCCCTTCCCCGCATCTAAACACCAGCTCTCAGAATGTCCCCTAAAGGCCACCACCTGGCCCCTCACCCTCCGGGACGGGGGAAGCACAGGGAGTCAACCCAAGTTCACACAACTGACAGTGCTGGAGCCGAGAGCAGATCTAGGCTCTCTGCTCACCTGAACCCCAAACTGGAGAGAGAAGATGAAGGGGGAGCCTGGGAGGCTGTAGGTGTGGGAAGCACTTGGGAAGGGTGTTGGGGGAGGGGGTGAGTGGGGAGGGAGTTAAGACCAGGAGGAGAGAGTGAGCAGTCTGGCCCTTTTCCTGAAGAGAGGGCTTTCGAATATTCTGGCTGTGGGCCCAGGCTGGATCGGAGGGGAGCAAGACTGGCGGTAGGATGATGGGCCATAGCGCCACTCCTGGGAGGAAGCACTGAGCAGCGGTTAAAATCCACAGCCTCCTGTGACCCACACACTCTAGTCATCCAGAGAACTTGGAGCTGGTGGGGAGGGAATCCGTGGCTCGGGTGTTCTCAGATAGAGGGGGATGTGTGCGTGTTGGGAGAAGTGATGGCGAAAGAGAGTTTTGCCCTTTGGGCAAAGTCATACAGGAGAAATACGGAAGAGGTAAAATAGGAGGGAAATGGCCGCTTTTCAGAGCGTTAGTTCCTTTCCAAAGTGCAACCCTGCCCAGGACCAGGCCACTGGTGTGATCCCATCACTCACCAGTCCCAGAAGTGAAGCCGGGCTGCTGGAAGTTGTAGTTCTTGATTTCACTGTACCATCTATCAGCCACCTCCTTTCCTGCAGGGAAAAGACACTGCTTAAAACTCAGCAGCGGGATTGGGGCACCTGGGTGGCTCTCTCTGTCCCTCCAGAGCGCGTGCTCTCTCTCTCTCTCTCTCTCTCTCTCTCTCTCTCTCTCTCAAGATTAATAAACTTAAAAAAAAAAAAACAAAACCCAACACCTCAGCAGGAAAATCAACTCACTCACTACTCCTTCCATCTTCTCCCGTTAACACCAAACCACCCACCCCACAGTTAGATGTCTGATAAAGCACCAGTGAGCCGAGATAGGGACTCCTGCCCAGGAGTGTATCTAGGCTGAAGAGAGAGCTTTGTTGGAGATTGGGAAGAGCCCTGGCCTGGGGTTGGAGGACTGCCTCTGTGTCCCTGCCCTACCACCAACTTGCTATGTAATCCTAGGCAAGGCCTTCCTCTCTCTTGGCCTCCGTACAAGGGCTGACTGCAACGTACTCCAAGGGCTTCTAATGATGCTCTGAGTTTTCGGGAGACTCTGCCCTCATCCCACCCAAAAGAGGCGTCTGTCTCCTGAAATATCCACAGGAAGAAAGGCAGTTGGGCTGGTGGGCCAGGGTCTCCACTGCAGGCAGAAGGGTCCTCACCTAGAGCATCGGCTGGCCCCCGCCGGGCAGGTGCTGGTAGGAGAAAACCCCCAGCATCTCTCTGGGAGCTGTTGGTGTCGGGACCACAGCCGGGAGCCTCAGATCCCACAGCTTAGTCCCACTCTGAACTGTGATTTGTGCATGAATCACCTGGGGCGCTTGTTAAAGTTCTGACTTCAGGAGGTCGAGGGTAAAGGCTCTGAGTCTGCATTTCTTGGCCGGTGGACCACACTTTGAGTAGCAAGACCTTACACAACAGAGGCTACACACTGGCCTCACCCGGGGAGCACCGAAACGTTGCTGAGGCCTGGGGCCTGCCACAGCCTGTATCAGTGTCTCCAGAGGAACCGGGTGTTGGGATTTTTTTAAAGCTGCAGAAGATCCAGGGCGGGGATAAAGACAGCCTAACGAAACAGAGATGGGGAAGCTGGGGCCAGAGAGGGTAGTGACTCACTCAAGGCTCCACGGGGAGCCAGCGCAAGGCTGGAACCAATCACATCTGTTCCCACCCCTTCGGTGCGACTTCTCTCCCAGGCCCACCAAAGCCAGCGGCCTGAGCCTGGAAAGGAGGCCAAAGGCACCCACCTTCCTGGGGAGCATGCGCACACCTCTCAGGGAGGCCCGCTGCTCTGGGGAAACCGGGAGGCCCACAGGGCCTCCCCCCCCAGGGAACTCCCAGGAATGTCAGGCCCCAGAGGGCACAGTAGCTCTCTCCAGCATTTTCCTAAAAAGCCGGACAGCCCTGTCCGAGCCAGGAAGCTCAAGAATGTTTGGTCAGTGTGGGGGGATCATCATTCCAGGCTGTGACCTTGGATGGAGGAATTGTCTTTCTCATTTTTTTTTTTTTTTTTCTAACATGGAAAAAGCTCAATTGCATTTTTCTGGTGATAAAAATTAATACACCACATTTAAAAGAAAGAAAAATATGAAGAAAGTACAATTCTTCTGTAGCTGGGGATACTGAGGTGCCCCCAGGGTCATGCTGAAACCCTGCACAAAAAGGGCACAGAAATGGATTTGTCTCCCCTGCCCCCATTCCTCAGCTGGGAGCTCTTCTGAAGGGGAGGGCTGGGCAGTCTGACTCATCTCTGTGTCCCTGGCACCCAGCACAGACCTGGCCCTGAGCCGGCCATCGGAGAGTTTGTGGTGACCAGCCCCTGGGAACATAGGCGGAGGGTTCTGGGGCGCCTCTCTCTGGGCCGGTAGCACCAAGGCCACACGGGGGAGGGTGCTGGGGCCAGAAGGGGCCTGAATACTGGATGTCCCAGGCCCAGCTCAGGCGGGGGGGGGGGGGGGGGGGGGGGGGGGGGAGGGGGGGCGTTGGCAGGGGGCAGCTGAGAAAGTGACCTACCTGTCTGATCGTAGGAGGCCCATGCCAGGTTCTCTCCGCACTGGCCGCGACTGGACTCCGGGCTGTGCTTGAGGATCCTCGTGCTGGCCAGGGCCTCCGAATACCTGCCAGAGTCCATGTACTTCCTCAGAGCGGGTGCAGCCCAGGGAACCCCAGAGTATGAGCCCTAAACTGGTGTGGCTGAGCTTCCTTCCCTGCCCCAGGCTAGTTGCACAAATCAGGAGCATCGTGCCAGCATCTCTTCTGAGCCCCCAACAGTCTCATTTCACAGAGAAGCAAACTGAGGCTCGGAGGAAAAGGACCTGCCTAGGTTAAGTGGCTCAAGAATTATTCAAGCCTGGCTGCCTCTGCCCCCCAGTCCTATGTCCGTCCAGCTACCCCAGGGCCCTGCCACGACTGCAGCCACAGCGCCACGAAAGGTCAGAGTCAGCCGGGGCTCTGGGGACACTCACTGCTGGGCCTCCCGGTTGAGCTTCTTGCAGAGCTTCAGTGGGGGGACGCCGTGCTGCTGCCGGTACTCGTTGTGGGCCTTCAGGACCTCATTATTAAACTGCTTGGAAGCTGCAATAATTTCAAAATGGAGAATGTCTCAGTGCAGAGAAAAGACCCACCAAAAGCAGGATGGCAGGCTTCAGAGTAACGCCCAGCTCAACCCTCAGGCTACAGGGACCGGCCGCTGCTGCCCTTGGGCACCGGGGCCAACCGAGCAACCACGATGCCCTGTTTCATACCCCTGATGTCACCTTCCACATCTCCGCGCGTCTGCACCTCACGGGTCACCTAGGGCCTTATGGACCACATTAGGGATGTGGGTCTTTATCGGGGCAATGGGAAGCGACTGAATGGACGCAGGGGGCTGGGCTCCTGAGATCTGTGTTTCTGAGAGATTCTGCTGGTCGCTGGGTGGAGGATGGGCCGCAGGTGCACAGAAGACGCAGGGGGGGTGTGGGCGGGGCAGTGAGCAACGGAACCGGAACCGCTGGGAAAAAAATGTGCGGAGACTGGATATCTCAGACTGGACCCACAGGATGTGGTGGGGACCGGGAAGAACAGGCGTGGCTGTGGTGAGGGTGACAGGGACAGGTGAAGAAGGGGAGCAGGGGGGACAGCACCGGGGAGGTGGGGTGAGGGACAGAGTGGAAAAGAATGTGGTGGTGTTGGGGAGCAGGGTGGGGTCAGCTGGACCCAGGGGTGCACTGAAGGGAGAGGTAGAGCCTGGGCCCAACTGGGTCATGACCTCAGAAAGGACGAGGTGAAGGAGGCTGGAGTCAGGGAGAGAAGAAGTGGGTGAAGGCAGAGTCAACAGTAGACAGAAGTCACAGCAGTTTGGATCTGAGATGGAACCCCATCCATCCCACACCTTCCATCCGTCTCCCCGCCACTTGTCCATCCATCTTCTGATTCATAATCTATTCGGCAGCAGCAGCAGCCAGCCATCCACCCATCATCCACGCATCTGTTTGTCTGCTCTCCGAGCGCCTTCTCTACTCCAGGTCCTAGATTATGTGTGAGAGGTCCAGAGACAAATGTCCTGCCCTCAGTGAGCTCGCAAACAGAAGGGAGACAGCTTTGTACACAGACACTAGCAAAGAGTATGAGAGGGCTAAGGTGCAGGTGAGCAGAGGGCAAGGGGAACTTGGAGAAAAGCAACCTAACGTGGGCCGGGGGATGGGGAAGGTGGCCCCTTGGATTGAGGCCCCAAGGATGCCAGTACAGGAGCCAGTCAGGCTGACTGCGAAGTCACTGAGCACCAGCCTTAGGCATCCGGGAGTGCCCCTCTGTGAAATGGGGTGAGTTGGGTGGGTTACGAGTAAGAGCCATGGCCGGGAGGGCGGGGTGACACTGAGCTAGTCCCATCTGGCGGGACCCTTCCCTGAGGCTTGGCTGTGGGCAGCAAAGGAATAAAGTGGAGGGTTGAAAGAAGCGCCACTCCTATCCCTGCCCCCAGCTCATTCACCAGGCTGCCTGTCCTCTCCTCTCCTCTCCTCTGCTCTTTTCTTCGCCCCAGAGGCTGAGATGACCCAACAGGGAATCTTCCTCCCCTCCCTCAGCCAGATTCCCCATGTCCCCTGGGGCTTCAGATCAAATCCCACTGGGTCTCTGAGGAGAAGCAGAAGGAAGGCTTGCCCTCAGGGAGCTCTAGGCTAAATGCGGCCCTGAGGGGTGAGGCAATGCCAGTGGTGGCTAGCTGCCCGAGGGGGTTCCAGTGACCTGAAGAGTTAGGACCCTGGGGGCCCAGCACTGCCTTTCCGTGAGGTCTGGTCACAGCAAGGCGCCGGCAGGGGGAGGCGGGGCTGAATGGCAGGATTTGGGAGGCAAACACTGGGGCAGACACGGGGACACTGAACAAAGGGGTGATGGTAGCTGGGCACAGGGCAGAGGTGGAGCTGCGATCTGAACTCTTCAGGTCTTTGTGGCCAAGAAAGGGGCCAACCCCTCGTTGGTATGAAAGGTAAAGATTTCAGGTTTATGGGAGGGAGGAAGAAAAGGGAAGGAAGGTACTGTTTGGAGATCTGTTGTAGGACAACGTGAGTATACTTAACACTACTGAACAGTATACTCCAAAATGGTTAACATGGTAAATGTTATGTCATTGTGTGTTTTTTTTTTTTTGTTTTGTTTTTTACCACAATAATAAAAAAGATTTGGGGTTTGGCATGTTAATGTGGTATTTGGGATAACGGAGTCACAGAGGTTCTTAAAGAATCTCTCGGGTGGAAGCCATAGCAACTCAAGGGGACCAGAAGGGGTTCCTGTTGGTGACGTGCAAAGGAGTCAGCGGGGCGACTCGGCGGCCAGTAACCCACCAGCTCCCGGGCAGCGCACTGCTTGTCTTGCACGAGCCGGTGTCCAGCTGGTATGCTTCACCCAGCCTGGCCCTGGCCTTGTCTGCAGGTGGCGACCATCTGTAGTGTGTCCAGAAGTGGTGACAAGGTGGAGAAGGGGCTGGAAATGGGGGTCTTATAAAGAATGGGTACAATGCTGGGTATGTTCATCCTGCAGATCAGACTTTGGAAGACACAGTGGAGGCCTCTGATGAATTCTGGGATCCACAGGGCAAAGTCAGGGTCAATGGGTAGAAAAGGCAGGATGATAGAGTTCAGCTCAGCCTAAGAAAAATCTTTCTCTCAATCAAAGCTTTCTAAAAACTGACAACCTCACAAGGTAATGAGCTCTCCAGCACTGGGGGAATACAAGCAAAGTGATTTCTCTCAAAAGGATTCAGGCACTGGAGGCCAGTCAGATGACTTTCGAGTCCCTTCAAATCCTGAGATCTCAGAAGGTCCCATCAGGGTGGGGTGAGAGGAGACAACTGAATGACCCACCTCAGACTTCCAAGGAGTTCTGAGCTTCTCTGAGGAGAGGGAGTGATCAAGATAAGTGTATGTGTACATGCAGGGGCAGGTGTGGGTGCACGAGGTCAAGGTGGCAGAGGATCCCTATCTGAGGGACAGGCTTGGCGAGGCCCACACTAATGTCCCTTCCATCTCCTATGTCCTGGGGAGGCCACAGTGGGACACCACAGGAGGTGCACGGGATTGAGTGGCATGGGCAATGCGGACCATCAATGAATGGGGAAAGCTTCCCGGAGGAGGTAGTGAGGAGGTGGAGAGGCACAGAGAAAGCCAGGGCCACCGGGAATCTGGTGTATCCGGGGCTATGGGGAGGAAGGGGAGACAGGGGAGGAGTGGGTAGCTTAGATGAAGCTCGTTTGTTTACAAGCAGCCCTGAGTGCCGGGCTCAGGTTGCAGGGGACCCAGTAGTGCTGGAGGTCCTGCAGTCTTTTTGGCAGAGAGGGACATATAAGGCTGCTAGAAACTAGGTCACTGCACTCCCAGAATGTGGGAAGTAAAAAGAAACAAAAGTGAAAGTTCCTGTGCCCAATCTAAGCTTGGTGCCCAGAAGCCAAAGCTGGTCACTGTCTCCAGCAGGGCCAGTTTCCTGGGCCAGAGTTTCTAGAAAGGGGTCAGGAAGACTTTTTTGGTAGGGGAAACTTCTCTCCCCACCCCTGGCTGGAAGGCATGGGGGCCCCAAGGCCACATCTCCCACTGGCCCCAGAGTCCCTCCCACCTCGGAGGCCAGTCCCCGCCCAGGTGGCTCTTCAGAGCAGGGCCTCCCGGAGGCAAGATACCACTTGTGACCACACCCAGCAAAAGGCACACCTCGCTCTGTAGGAAAACCCAAGAACACATCTACACATAAAGATTAAAAGTCAAAGAAAATCTCCCCATCCCCACATCAGGCAGGGAGAGCCCTCACAGCCACCCCACAATGGGGGAGGGCAGTGATTATGTCCTTATTTTGTAGGAGGGTAAACCGAGGCTCAGAGAGGTCATACAGGCTCAGGGTGCCAGCCCAGAATGAAGAAGGTATCCTTTCTTCTGCTTGCTGACCAACTATTGCTAGGTGCCGATCTTACTTACTTATCACCCTTATCACCACCTTTTGTGGGAGCCCCTGGTTTTATTTGTGTGTTTGCTTGTTTGTTTTGATGAGGAAACTGAGGCTACTTCCACAAGGGAAGTAACCTGCCCAAGTTCTCACAACTGGTCCAGGGGTAGTAGGCCCACGAAGGGGGAAACCCTGTCCTTAACCCCACACCACGCCCGAGGGCCACGACACAGAGGACAGCGCATAGAAGAGACAGCAGGGTTTCCAGATCCAGGAGGAGGATCAGGTCCGGGGAGGCTGAGTCTTTAGATCCCGAGGAGGAGGAAGTATGAGGAGAAAAGAACTTTCTCAAGAGCCTCCTCCATGCCAAGCCGTTTATGAACGACCTGCCTGAGGGGCCCCAGATGAAAATCAGGGGCTTCAGGAGTAGAAGCTCCAGGGGGCAGGTGTGAGGCTTGAATTCAGAGCTTCTGGAAGGTGGAAGGAGCTGCCTGGGCATGGCTCTCTGGGGCTGAAAGAGGGTGGCAGGACTGGGCTGTCTCTGCTAGGGTAGAGGACACTGAACTGGGATGGGGACTCTTGAAGGTCTGAACTTGGGGCCCAAGCTTCTAACTGCCAGATAGACTCAGGTCGTGCCCCTCCCCCTCTCCCTGCCCTTGGGCTAGGACAGGCTCCTCCCTCAGCATCGAACGTCCTCTGAGGCCTCCCTGGGCCTGACTCATTTCTCTGCCCTCTCCAGAATCCCCACCAAAGAGGCCCATCAGGGGTCAGGGCAGGAATTGTGAACGAGCCCCTTCTGTCCCCTTGGCAAGAGGCTGGAAAGCGACCTAGTCCCGCCTTTGGGGCAAAGCTGGTTGTGCTAGTTTATCAGGAAGAAAAATTATAAGTTGATCAAAAAAAAAAAAAAAAAAAACACCAAAAAACAAAACAAAAAAAAGAATGAGTTCCAGATGGGTAGCTCTTGCTCTTTCAGTCTGGCTTCCAGGAAATTCAAGAGGCAAATCCCAGCTTTTACTCACTGTACAATCTGGGACAAGTTGCTTAATCACTCTGTGCCACATTTCTCCCATATATAAAATGGGGATAACAGTTTCTACCTCACAGGGTTGTTGTGAAAATTCAATGAATTGGTCTATGTAAATGCATTAGAACAGTTCTGGGACATAATGAACAGTTACTAAATGTCAACTATAATTATCATCATCACTATTGGGCAGAGATCCTTTGGCCTCTGGCCTTCGGAGAAACTGCCCTGTCAAAGCCCTTCCTAGATTAAAACACATTTTTTTAAGTTTATTTATTTTATTAGTTATCTCTATACCCAACAGGGGTCTTGAACTCATGACTCACAGATCAAGAGTGTGCTGGCTCCTTCGACACTGCCAGCCAGGGGTCCCGCCCCTCCCAGATTCTAGAGAAAGCGGGGCTGCTGGTATTTAAATTGGTCTTTGATGACTTCTTTCGGTACCTCTGGGCTTAGACATTTGCTGAATGAACTGAGTACACAAACAAATAAATGAAAGTCCCACACTAGCACAGAGAAGGCACTAGGATGGGAGGCTTCTCATTGCAGATGAGGAAACCGTAGAACAGGAACGGCTGAACATGTGAACTGCCCAAAGTCACACAATGAGTCCACAATAAAGCCAAATGTAAGAATGTCCCTCCCTTTGCCCTCTTCCCTCCCTCAAATCTCACACACTTTCCACTTCATATACGTCTTCCTCTCCCTAATGACAAAAATGATGGTCACTGAAGAGTTGCTCAATTGCTTACTGGAACAAGGATGTCCCGGAGCATTGGGCCCTGGCTGCCCCTTTGCGGCAGGACAATACTCCTTGAAGGACTGAAGGAACCAGGGCCGGGAGAGTGCTTGCTCCGCCTACAAAGCGGCTGTCCAAGTTCCAGCCCCGCTTGTGGCCCCTTGGGCCTGCCACAGGCACTGGGCAAGTCCCTGCCTCTCTGGGCCCTGGTTCCCCATCCGTGTGAAGGAAGGATGACATCTGTGGTTTTCAAAATATCTTCAAAGCAGGAAACCCTTTCTTTGAACTACTCCCCCCTCCTTTTTTTTTTTTCAATAAAATCAACTGATGGCAATGACACTGCTGGGAGTGACCCAGCCCACACAGCCTCCCCTAGCAGAGGTGTGACAGCTCCACTTGGTAGAAAGTTCCTGGGCTAGTCGGTCCCCAAAGGCCCTCTGCTCTGACTTCCCTGGGTGCTGGGAGATGTAGGCGGAGGGACACTAAGATACTTAGCAATAATTGCAGGGTGTGTAGAGTTCCCTGTGGGGCTGGCATCTCGGGTGAGAAGCATCTGGGGAGCAGGTAGAAAAGCGGTCAGTGTGTCTGAGGGGCAAGCACACAGCTGGGAAGTCAGAAACTTGGGTTCACATCCCAGTCTGTCCACTTACTGGTCAAGGTGTGAACTTGGACAAGGTGAGTCAACCTCTGTAAACCTGTAAAATTGATAATAACTGCCTTGTAGCGCTGTTACAGATGTTGGTAATGAAATACCTAGTTTCAGGTGTGGCACGTAGTAGGAGCTTAATAATTGGTAATCACGATTATTAGGGGCTAGAGGCTTCTACAGAGCCCAAGGTCATTGCTTTTCTCTGCCTCCATAACACGTGCTGCAAACTGAAGGCCAGCAGGGAGACCAGGGCGAGGAGCAGGTCCTGGGAAACTCTAAGTGCTGGGCTGAGTGTCTTCTGGAATTTAAGCTGTGACGGTTGTTTGATACTTTTTTGGCAATGCCCACAACCCCAGGCAGCTCTGGAATATATCTGAGATTAAATATTAAAAAGAGATTGGCCCCGGGGTGCCTGGGTGGCTCAGTTGGTTAAGCGGCCGACTTCAGCTCAGGTCATGATCTCGCGGTCCGTGAGTTCAAGCCCCGCATCAGGCCCTGTGCTGACAGCTCAGAGCCTGGAGCCTGTTTCAGATTCTGTGTCTCCCTCTCTCTGACCCTCCCCCGTTCATGCTCTGTCTCTCTCTGTCTCAAAAATAAATAAACGTTAAAAAAAAAAAAAATTTTTTTTAAAAAAGAGATTGGCCCCTAGGCGGTGATGAGGAAACTGAGGCCCAGAAGAGGCAGGGGCTGGCTCTTTACCCCGGTCTTTTTGGAACCACGTAAAGCCCCTGTGTGGATAGGTATCTGTGAGTGCTTTCGGACGGCAGGCGCAGGTAACCTCAGGCTGGTGGCCTGGAACCTCAAGGCTGGCCCTGTGCTGAAGGCCCGTGGGGCCCAGAAAAGCCACTTTCTCTTGAAGACCCTTAGGGGGGCCAGACACTACCTGGGGGCTCATGGTCTTTGGGACAGCCAAATAAAATGCATGTGGCTGTGAGGGAGATACGCCTGGACCAGCATTCTGGAAGGTCCCTGGGTACGTGGTAGGACCAGCTCTTACCTGCCTTCTGCACTGCCCTCCTCCTCTGAACTGGCCTGACTGTGCATCTCTAGTCCCACAAGGTGTCACCGCCATCCCGCACCCAGACTCACAAGGCTGGCCCTTCTTCACATTCACAGTAAGTTGGTCTCCAAGTCCACTTTTGGCTACTATCTCAAAAACCCTTCTCCTCCTCCTCTGCAGTCCTAGATGCCTCCATCTCTCTCTCCTGAGTAACTACAGCAACTCCCCCTGACCCCCACCTCTACCCTCCCCATCTGGTCCACCCTGGCACAACTCTGGTCTTGCCGTGTTTAGATCAATGTCTTTCAATGGCACCCTAGGGCCCATGGGTAAAGCCCAAATCGCCAAGACTCTCCAGGAGGCTGCAAAGGTCCCCTCCGCACACATTTCCCCCTCCCTTGAGCTCCTACCACTCACCACCGGCACCTGCCCTGTGGCTTGAATCACTTCCCACCTATCACTGGAGCCTATCCACCCTCCTCCTCAATTAGCTTTGTGATTCATTTCATGATCCAAATGAATACTCCTGAGGACAGAGGCCATGCCCTCCACAGCAGTGGGTCTGCGGCTTAAAGAAGAAGCCAGAAACAACTGATAAAAATGTAACGTTAGAGAATTTGCGGATTTTCTCCTAAGGTGCAGAGAAAGGAGTTGATTTTCAAAATGCTTTTTCACATCTGCCGCATTCTTGCCCCATCATCACCTATCATCCTGTTCTTTTACTACATGACAACTCCTTATGTCACCTTTCCATACTGGAGATCATAGGGGCCACCCTCACTGTACAGATGGGGAAACTGAAGCACAGAGAAGGAAAGAGCCTTGTTCAAGATCACACAGCAAGCGATTAGCAGAGCCAGGGCTGAAGGCCAGACCGTCAGGGCAGGGCAGGAACAACGCCAGGGAAGGCCACTTACTCCCAGCATGGGTACCTCGTGAGTCTGGATCTTGAGAAGAGATTCAAGAAGGGACCCAGCCTCACCCACCTGAGGATGACAACCCCAGCTTCCCATTAAGCAGGACTCCTGAACTCTGCTGGACAGCTGTTCACTGAGAGCCTCCTGTGAGGCAGGAACTATGCTGGGACAGACATGGTCCCTGGCCACCAGCAGTGAGGAATCTGTGGGAAACAGGTCCATGGCTGGGGTAGTGTCCCAAGCTGACTGCTGGGAGGGCTGCAACAAAGAAGACCCAGAGTGGGGCCGTCCCTCTGGGGGAATGGGGAAATCAGGGAGGGGGTCCCAGCCCCGAGTTGAGCCTAGAAAGATGGGGAGGATTTGCCACCTCAGCGAAGTGGGAGAGGCAAGGTGGCGGCGAGCACTGGAAAAGGAACCCCGGGGAGGGAGCAGCGTGCCAGCCTCCTAAGAGCTGAGTGTAGGGGAGTTAACGGGTGACGACCAACTCTCAGGGGGTTCCAAGCCCCAGGGAAGAGTGTGTACTCTCTCACCTGTGGACAGTGGGATGGAAAGTGTTAGGGAGCGACAGGACAGATCTGCATTTTAGAAAGTTCACCCCGACAGCCACAGTGATGAGGATGCGCAGCCACAGGTCAGACGTAAGGGGGAAGCGCGAGTGTATATGCCCGAGTGGAGCCAGACAGAGCCTGGCACAGAGCCTGGCACCGAGGGGGCGCTCAGGGGAGGAGGGACGACGACAGAAGAAAAGGATGCTCAGAGCTGTCCTGAGGGTTGGTTGGGGCGAGCTGTTTTGCAGCCAGAGATGCTGTCATAGTTTGGAGGCTTTTGCCGATTCTAACTCTGCTCCAGAAACAAAGCAAAGCCACGCCTTGGCCGGACGCTGAGCGCTAATCCCCAGCGCCTGGAAGCCCTCCCTGACGCAATCTCTGGCTCGCAGACAGGGGGACCCTCCCTCGGTCTCGCCTTCCCTCCCTCTCTCGCGGTGGCCCGAAGGCCACCCCGGCTTCCTGGCTGCCCCGGAAACCGCCGGCGCCGAGCCCGCGGGCGCTTCGCCCCGCACGCCGCCCCATCCCGCAGCCGGGGGTCTCGCCGCGCAGCCGGAGCCCCGGTCCCGCGTGGCCGCGGCGGTCCCGCTCCCCGGGGAACCAGCCCGCCGCGGGGGACGGTGAAGGCGGGGATCCCCGAGCCGAGGCTCTCGAGCCGTCCCCGCAGCCCGCCCGGCCGGCCCGCGGGCTCACCTGACTTGCCCATGGCCCGCTCGGCGCGCTCCCCGGCTCCAGCTGCCGCTGCGCTGCGCTGCGCTGCGCTCTCTCGCCCTCCCCGCGCAGCTGGAGAGCCTCGGAGGTGGCCCGGCGGCCGCAGCCCCTCCCCCCGGCGCCGCCCGGCCCCCGCCTTATAAGGCAGCGACAGCTGCAGGCGGAGGAGCCCGGGGCCACCCCGCCGGCTGCCCGGAGGAGGAGGCTCCGCGGGCCCCCCACTCCGCGAGCCTCCCCGCCCGGCTTCAGAGAACTCTTGTAGCCAAGGGACCCCAGCGGCTGTCCAGGGCTCTCCAGGTGCGGCCTGGGAGCCCGGGACCTCCCGGATCTCTCAGCCCCGAGCTGCCCCTCTCGGGACGCGGAACGGGGGTAGAGCAGCCGCTAAGGCGCTTTGAGGACCGTGGTGCTCACTGTCGCGCGTCACCAGGGGTTCGGGGCTCTCCCACCTCGGCCTGGCCCCCAGAGACACTTCAGGCTCCGGGTGCGCCGCCTTCCCCTCCCCAGCGACACTGGGCTTCCCAGGACATGGCCTCTGGTGCGAGTCCGATTTGGAGTTCCGGCACGCACCCCGTAACGCCCTGCGTCGACCCTCCCGGGGAGGCTGCCGCTGCCCTGCTCTGACCGGTGGGCCTGTCCCTCATTCCTATCAAACCAAGCCGAATCCCCCAGCCCTGAAGTCTGGCTCCAGACTTGTCTCTTCAAATCCTTAACTTCATCCCATGCTCCAGTCAAACTAAACTTTATATTCCCCAAACATGTAGGAGACTTCTTACCTCCTCGTTTTTGCTGGTGCTGGCTCATCTCTGCCCATTCAAGTCCTACTCATCCCTCAGGGCCTTTGGGTCCTTGTAACCTCCTTTCTTGACCTTGGGGGCAGTGGTCAGTACACACCTGTCACCGGGGAGACAGGGTCTCGGTCACGGCCCCACCCCTGTGTGAGTAGAGGACTTGCATGAAGACACAGCCTGAGTCACCTGTGTGACTCTCCAGAGTAACTCCTAATTAAAGGAAGCTAAATTTAAGTAGGACCTTTCAATAAATAGGCACTGGAGTGAACTGATTTGCTGATTTGCAATACCAAGGTCTTCAAATGTCCAGTAGGGCAAGGGTCCTCTGTACTCCCTCCCCCTGTGTCAGGCTTTCAAACAGTGGTGGAGGGTTAGAAAGAGTGGCCCACCCTGACTCAAAGGGACTTTTGGTACTAGGCGGAGATCCAACCTTTTATGTCCAATGCCCTGTCCCATGTTGCCTACGTCCCCCTTGAAATGACCAAATGAACCCAGTAGGAAGAATTCCGTATCACCTCTAGAATCTGGAGAAAAGCCTCTCCATCTTAACCAAAAGTTCAAGGCCAGGAGTGGAGATAGCTGAGCACAGTGGAGCCACTCACTGCCTGTTGAGGGGGACCACCAAGTTTCACTCCCATTTCCTTGTATGGAGATAAGGGTGGTCTTGGGGTTTGGGGGGGGGCGGAGGACAAAATCCCAACTTAGCGGCGTCTTTGGAGTCTGTGTGGGGTGGGACGTTGTGGACTGTAGAGCCAGCCTTAGCAGCAGGCACGTGGAAGGGCAAGTGTGCCGAGTGGGGTCAGGGCAGTGCCAAAGTTGCCCCCTTCCAAGGGCTGGAGGGGGAGCCACTGCCCAGCTGGTTCCAGTGGGTACTTAGGCAACAGAGACAGAGCAATGGCCACAAAGGTCAGACACAAGAAATGCTTGACCCAAGCTAGGACTTCTTTTCTGTCTTATGTCCTATTTAAGAACTGCTTACCTATTCCAAGATCATGAAATGTTTCTGTTTTCTTCTAGAAGTTTTAAAGTTTTAGCTCTTAAATTTAGTTTTAGCTCTTACCTTCATTCTAATTAGGGTGTGTAGTATGAAGTCAGGATTATAACTCTCTCCTTATCTGGCATATGAATCCCCACTTGACCCAGCATCATTTCTTAGATCTTTCTTTCCCAACTGGCCATATATATGTGGGCCCTCTATTCTGTTCCAGTGATCTATACACGTAGTTTTACATTAACACCACACTGTCTAGTTTGCTGCAGCCTTATAATAAATTTTGAAATCAAGTAGTGTAAATCCTCCTTCTTTTTCTTTTCAGAGTTGTTTTGTTCATTTTAAGTTTTTTGCATTTCCATACGGATTTTAGAATCAGCTCATCAATTACTGTAAAACAAACAAAAAACTGCTGGGATTTTGATTGGGATTGCCATGAATACACAGATAAACTGACCCCTTAAGAAAATTGAGTTGCTGGTCCATCACCATGGTGTAACTTTCTGTTTATTTATATCCTCTTTAAGCTCTCTCAGTATGTTTTGTGGGGTGTTGCTCTGTATTTAGTTTTCTCTTCTTGTAATGTCTTTTTCAGATTTGGGGATCAACACTGGCCTTATTAAACACTGGAAAGTGTTCTCTCTACTATTTTTTGGAAGAGTTTGTATAGAATTAGTATATTTCTTTCTTAAGTATTTGCTACACATCATCGGTGAAGCCATCTAGGCATGGAGGTGTTTTTCTTTTGGGGGGGAGGAAGGGTTTTAAATCACAAATTCAGCTTTGTTAATAGATATAAAATCATCCAAATTGCCCTTTTCTTCTTGAGTGAGCTTTGGTGACTCGTACCTTTTAAGAATTTGTGTATTTCATTCACCTAAGTGGTGGAATTTATATGCCTAAAGTTGCCAATATTGTTATTCTTTAACTGAATGATGTCTGATGGTGACCCTTTATTCATTTCTGATATTTGTAATTGGTGTCTTCTAAAGGCTTATCAATGCAGTTGAAATTCATTATTTGTGGATTCTGTATTTATGAATTCACCTACTTGCTAAGATTTTTTTGTAACCCTCAAATCAATACCTGCAACGCTTTCAGATGTTGGAAAACATGCACAGACACTGAAAAGAAATTGAGGTGCCCAACACACAGGTTCCCAGCTAAGGCCAAGAGGAGTCGCCATGAGATGGCTCTCACACTGCAAACAAATGCCCTTTTCATCGTCTATTTAATGCCAGATCTGGGGCATTTTTGTGGTTTTTGTTGGTGGTTTTGCTGTTTAAAATGGTCCCCACGAGGGGCGCCTGGGTGGCGCAGTCGGTTAAGCGTCCGACTTCAGCCAGGTCACGATCTCGCGGTCTGTGAGTTCGAGCCCCGCGTCAGGCTCTGGGCTAATGGCTCAGAGCCTGTTTCGATTCTGTGTCTCCCTCTCTCTCTGCCCCTCCCCCGTTCATGCTGTGTCTCTCTCTGTCCCAAAAATAAATAAAAAACGTTGAAAAAAAAAATTTTTTTAAATGGTCCCCACGAGCAGTGCTGAAGCGTTGTTTAAATGCAAGAAGGCTGTGGTGTGCCTTATGGGGAATATGTATGCGTTAGATAAAGTTTGTTTGGGCCTGAGTTAGAGTGCTGTGGGCCATGAGTCCCATGTTCATGAATCAACAATATGGATTAAATTAGGTGTCTTTAAAGAGAGACACACATAAAACCAGGCTATTACTGATCTGCTGACATAATGTTGTGGCCAGAGGCTGGCACAACCTAACCCTGTATTCTCCCTAGCAGCAGTGGCTCAGTGTTCTCTAATTCAGTGTCCCCCACAACTTTATAGAACATAACTCCTGCAAATAATGAGAAGCAATTGTACTATTGATCTCAACGATCCAGCTTCTTGTTTCATTGGTTTTCTCTATTGTTTTTCCATTTACTATTTCATTGATTTTTATGTTTATTACTTTTTTTTCCTGCTTACACTGGGTTTAATTTGCTCTTCTTTTTCCAGTTTTTAAAGGTAGAAGCTCAGGTCATTCACTGTAAGCCTTTCTTCCTTTCTAGCATAAACATTTAGTGCTATTAATTTCCCTCAAAGACTGTTTTTAGCTGCTTGTCACTAAATTTGATATGTTGTGTTTTCATTTTTATTCAGCTCAAAATAATTTCTAATTTCCCTTGTGATGTATTCTCTCTTGACTTATAGTTTATTTTAAGTGTTATTTGCTTTCCAAATATCTGGGAAAGTTCCAGATATCTTTCTGTTATTGATTCTCACTTTAGTTCTGTGTGGACAGAGAATATACTTTGTATGACTTCAATCCTTTCATATGTTTCCTGAGAATTGTTTTATGGCCCCGAATGTGACTTTATCTTAGTAAACATTCTATGTATATATCTCCTGATATTATAACCAGTTCTGCTTTGTGTACTTTGAACCTTTTTATTTGAAGCATAAACATTGGTAATTCTTATTATCATTTTGATAAATTAGCTTACTATTCTGAAAGGACTCTATCTCTGGTAACAATGCTTCCTGTGAAATCTACTGTGTCTGATATTAATATAATTAAATCATTATAGTTTGTTTTTTTGTTCTGTTTTGTTTTGTTTTTTAGCTTTCTTTTCATTAGTATTAGTAGGCTTATCTAATTTCAACCCTTTAACTTTTTTCCTTGTTTCAGCAGCTTGAGAGACTACTGTTCCCATAGAAGAATGCCATTTGCCTTTATGTTTCTTTATGTAGTTTTAGTGGTATAACTTGATTTTGATGTATTTTGAAGGTTATATGTATTGAGTGGTATAGAAATATAGAAAACAAAAATGTGTACAAATATGCAGAAATGTATACTTTTTTGCTTTACTGCAACATTGTTCACACTAAGCCCCTTGCAACTGAATGCTCTGTAAATATAAAAATGTAGACTTCGTGTGAACGATGTGTGGCCTTGGATAAGTTCCTTGACTCAGTTTTCTCCTCTGTAAAATGGGGATAGTAATAGTACCTCCCTCATACAATGGTTGTGAAGATAAATGAGCTAATACATGGGAAGTACTTAGAACAGTTCTTTTAAAAAAAATAATTATTGGGGCGCCTGGGTGGCTCAGTCGGCTAAGCGTCCGACTTCGGCTCAGGGCATGATCTCGCGGTTCGTGAGTTTGAGCCCCGCGTCGGGCTCTGTGCTGACAGCTCAGAGCCTGGAGCCTGTTTCAGATTCTATGTCTCCCTCTCTCTGACCCTCCCCTGTTCATGCTCTGTCTTTCTCTGTCTCAAAAGTAAATAAACGTTAAAAAAATAATAATAATAATTATTATTATTAATTTTGGTCTAGTGCAAGCAGGGAGGAGCACAGAGGATCTGAGGTGGGCTCTTTGCTGGCAGGCTGACAGCAGTGACCCTGATGTGGGACTCGAACTCAAGAACTGTGGGATTGTAACCTGAGCTGAAGTTGGATGCTCAACCAACTGAGCCACCGGGGTGCCCCTCTCAGAACAGTTCTTGACATGGAGTAAGCGCTATGCAAGTGTTTACGACCACTCCACGCTTTAACTTCTAACTGATCTGTTTCATTACATTACAAATGAGCAGCTGTAGTTGACAAGATGTAGTTGGGTCCTTCCTTTTATCCAGTCTGGCAATATCTTGTCTTTTAATTTGCGTTAAGACCATATAAACTTGATAACTTTATTTTCAAATTTCTAGGGAACAAATACCAATACCCCAGTATTAGTCTTTAAAGCAAACCATGATAAATTCCTGAAAGTGGAACCATTTAGTCACATTTTCTGGGCACAACGTAATGAAACTAAAACTTAGTAACAGAAGGTTAACTGACAAATTCTGAACCATTTATACGTTTTTTTAAATCCCTCCACTGAAAGGTAAAATCAAAGCGGATGTTCAGAGACGAATGACAATTAGAATACGAACTGGAATGTTTAAGCGCATGGAGCATGGGCCTGAAGCCAGGTGTACCTCACCCGAGTTCTGGCTCTGCTGCCGCCCGCTCTCTGTGACTCTCATCCAGGTGTTGATACGAAGATAGCAATACCTATCTTGGAGGATTTTTTTCTGACTAAATAGATGACACTTAGCACTCTTTAAATGTCACTGATGTGTGTGTGTGTGTGTGTGTGTGTGTGTGTGTGAGACATTTCCCAGTCACAGTTTAGATCTGTGAAAAGGGAACTCTGTTTCTCTGTCTGGATCCAGCCCCAATTCTACTGATGGTAGAAAACTTAAACTTGAGCACTGAGGGAAACTCAGTCACTTCTTACTTTAGTCTCTTGGGGATTAATACTCAAGCAATCCACACTCTTTCCTGGCTCTCTCCACATCTCTGGGTCAACTTCTCCAGACTCGGATTCCTGGGCAAGAACATCTGTTTGGCACAGCTGGGACCACATGCTTTGGGAAGGAGAACAAAGAATGAATGTCTACCCTCCTGCAGCTTCAGTAGTTAGGTGCAAGATCTTTTACACGCCAATAGAGATTTCTCCACACCCCGAGCGGCCCAAACCCAGCAAATGTGGATAAGATCTCCTTTTTCAGAAAGAGGAATTTTGTTTCTGTCCTAAATTCTGTTTCCCCAGAATGTGCTGTGTCCCATGACTCAGTCCTTCTCAGTCGAAGCTCTTGTATTGTTATAAACTCTTCCCCAAACTATAGTTTAAGATTCACACTATGCGTTAAGCCCTTCAGGTTTTGGCTCCATTCTGCAGAGGTTTTTAGAACAAATAATTCACTGTAATAGCTCAATGAGTAGAAAGCCAGGGCAACTAGAAATTTAATACCTTGGCAGAAAATCTCATTTCATCCTCTTATGCTGTCCTTATTATCGTTGTTAGAAAATATATGGGATGCAGCCAAAGCTGCACTTAGAGAAAAATACATAGTATAATAAATATGAGCACCAACTTTAAGTTAGACCAGGGTTCAAAATATCCCTGCTCTGCTACTTACCATCCATGTGACCTTGCAGAAATTCTTTAACTATCAAGGCTTAGTTGCATAATGGTGTCAATAATATTACAGTTTATCCCTGAACAACATGGTGGTTAGAGGCACTGACTACCCCCATGCAGCCAAAAATCTGCATATAACTTTTTACTCTCCAAAAACTTAACTACTGTTGACCAGAAGTCTTACCAATAGCTTAAAACAGTCGATTAACACACAGTTTGTATGTTGTGTATTATATACTGTATTCTTACAATAAAGCAAGCTAGAGAAAAGAATGTTATTGAGAAAATCGTAAAGAAAATACATTTACAGGACTGTACCCTATTTATTGAAAAAAAATCCATGTAAAAGTGAACCCACTCAGTTCAAACCTGTGTTGTTCAAGGTAAACTGTATTTGCTTCATAAAGACGTTGTGAGAATTGCATGAGATAATTCCTTTAAAGTACTTAATACTATGCCTGTGTGAAAGGAATTCTTGAATAAACTTGAGAAAGTGGTCCAAGAAACTTTTTGGTCATTCTTGGCCACTTGTCACATGACCATTCTTCCAGTGGAAACTTTCAGTAGAAGAGTGTGATACACAAGGCTCAAGCTGTTTTGGTTCCATGAGATAATAGATGTAAGATACAGAGGCGCTTGGGTGGTTCAGTTGGTTCAACGTCCGACTTTGGCTCAGGTCATGATCTCACGGTTCGTGAGTTTGAGTCCCATACCAGGCTCTCTGCTGTTGGCACAGAGACCGCTTTGGATTCTCTGTACCCCTCCCTCTCTGCCCCTCCCCCATTGGTTCTCTCTCTCTCTCAAAGTAAGCTTAAAAAATAGAGGTAAGATACAACTGAGCGTGGAGTATTTTCTTAGATTTTACATTTTGCTGATTTGCAGTGTAGTATTCCTGACAACACATAGACCAAGTTTATCTCTCAGTGCTCCAAATGAGAACAACAAGCTGTAGTTAGGTGACGTCACCGTCAATCTTGGATAAGCAACTGGAAGGTAGGAAGGTAGAAGGGAAGGAAGTCGTTGCCACATCAGATCTATAGAGCTAAACTGCAGATGAGCCTCTGATTGTCCTCCCTAAGAGAGGGAGCTCTTCTGAAAACCGGTAAGGAGAGAAGCTTCACCATCAAAGGGCTGAGGAAAATGTATAGTGACTTACTTAATCCTTTGATTTGAAAATAAAGGGACTCTAATGAAAATCCCTTCTTATTGACATTTGTATTGTTACAGACCTGGTGCTTGTGTCCCTCTAAAATTCATGTGTTGAGGGGCGCCTGGGCGGCTCAGTCGGTTAAGCGTCCGACTTGGGCTCAGGTCATGACCTCGCGGTCCGTGAGTTCGAGCCCCGCGTTGGGCTCTGTGCTGACCGCTCAGAGCCTGGAGCCTGTTTCAGATGCTGTGTCTCCCTCTCTCTCTGCCCCTCCCCCGTTCATGCTCTCTCTCTGTCTCAAAAATAAAGAAACGTTAAAAAAAAATTAAAAAAAATAAAATTCATGTGTTGAAACCTAATCCCCAATATGATGGTATTTGGAGGTGGGCCTTTGAGTAGTGATTAAATCATGGGGGTGGAGTCCTCACGAATGGGACCAGTGCCTTTATTTACTTATTTATTTATTATTATTATTTTTAATGTTTATTTATTTTTGACAGAGATAGAACGTGAGCAGGGGAGGGGCAGAGAGAGGGAGACACAGAATCTGAAGCAGGTTCCAGGCTCCGAGCTGTCAGCACATCTGCACAGAGCATGATGCAGGGCTTGAACTCACGAGCTGTGAGATCATGACCTGAGCCGAAGTTGGACGTTTAACCGCTTAACCGACTGAGCCACCCAGGCACCCCTGATTTGATTTGATTTTAGAGAGAGAGAACTCAGGAGCAGAAGGGGAGATGGGGAGGGAAAGAGAGAGAGGGAGCGGGTGAGAGAGAGAGAGAGAGAGAGAGAGAGGGAATCTTCAGCAGGCTCCATGATCAGCACAGAGCCTAACTCAGGGCTCACTCCCATGACCCTGGCATCATGACCTGAGCTGAAATCAAGAGGTAGACAACCAACTGAGCCACCCAGGCGCCGCAGAACTGGTGCCCTTATAAGAGATCTGAGAGAGTTCCCTCTTCCTTTCTGCCATGTGAGCACACAACTAGAAGTCAGACTGCAACTCAGAAGAGGGCCCTCATCAGAACCCCACCTGCTGGCATCCTGACCTTAGACTTCCAGCGTACAGACCTGTGAGAAATAAGTTTCTGTCGTTTATAAGCCACCCAGTCTATGGTAGTTTGTTACAGCAGCCCAAGGTGACTCAGATAATGTATCTTAGAATTCTGAACCTTACCCTTACTAAATTATAAAAGCAATCAATTACCTAATTTCGGGCCTGAAGAGAGAAGGCTGTTCCTTGACCTTTGAAAAATGCCCCTAGGAGCACTTGGGTGGCTCAGTCAGTTAAGCATCTGACTTCACCTCAGGTCACGGTCTCGTGGTTCGTGAGTTCGAGCCGGACTTCGGGCTCTGTGCTAACAGCTCAAAGCCTGGAGCCTCCTTCGGATTCTGTGTCTCTCTCTTTCTGCCCCTTCCCCCCTCATGCTTTTTGTCTCTCTCTCCCTCTCTCTCAAAAGAAAATAAACATTTAAAAAAAAGGAAAAACAAAAGAAAAATGCCCCTAAAGTGGCCTGAAACATGACTGATAATATAAATATTATTATACTAGTTATTTTAAAAGAAAAATAACAAACTAGGTGTGGATGAAAGCAGCTAGACAAATTACAAAAAATAAAGAAAAGTACCATAAACAAATATTGAACTATAGTTACTGAATGAATGCTGAAGTATTTGGGGGCAAAATGTACCAGTGATTGCAACTTACTTTGAAACACATAAAAAAAATAAGATGGGGAGCGCCTGGGTGGCTCAGTCTGTTGAGCGTCCGACTTCGGCACGGGTCATGATCTCGCAGTCTGTGCGCTCGAGCCCCGCGTCGGGCTCTGTGCCGACAGCTCAGAGCCTGCAGCCTGCTTCTGATTCTGTGTCTGCCCCTCCCCTGCTCATGCTCTGTCTCTCTCTGTCTCAAGAATAAATAAAAACATTAAAAAAAAATTAAAAAAAAAAGATGGGTGGATATATGGATAAATAGTGATAAAGCAAATATAGTAAAGTGTCTGTTGTAGAACCTAGGTGGTGAGTATATGGATTTTCCCTTTCAAATTGCAAGTTTGAAATCTTCCATTATAAAGTGCTTAAAAATTAATTGATATAGAAATTAATATAGTTAAGAACAGAAAATTATGCCTTAGAACAAAGAAAAAGAGAATTGAAAATACATCCTAGAGCTGGAAAACATATCAACTGGATAAAACTCTATGAAATCAAATAAAAAAAAGTCTAAAAAAGGGGAGAAAACTCAAATGTACTACATTAGTAATAAAAAAAGGGGATATAATCTTTTTTCAGAAGTGGTCAGAAAAATAATATTGTCAACCCTCCACTAGTAGTTTTTCTGAATTGGGCAATTTTCTAGGAAAATACAAATTACTAAGATATATCTAAAAGAGAAAAAAATCTGGGGCACCTGGGTGGCTCAGTTGGTAAAGCATTCTACGTCAGCTCAGGTCATGATCTCACAGTTCGTGAGATCAAGCCCTGCCTCAGGCTCTGTGCTGACAGCACAAGGCCGGCTTCAGATCCTCTCTCCCCCTCTCTCTCTGCCCCTCCCCTGTTCATGCTCTGTCAAAAATGAATAAGCATTTACATAAAAAGAGAGAGAGAGAGAAATCTAAATGAGCCAATATAGCTATTTTTAAAAAGGGAAAATACCACTCCTTACCCAAACAGAGATGGACCCAAAATGGGTTTGCAGCCAAGTTCCATCAAACCTTTGAGAGAGAGATGATTCTAAGGTAGAAAACCTCCCCTGTTCATTCTAATGATTAGAATGATCTTGATTCCAAAATCTACAAAGTATAGCAAAAGAAAAAACAAACAAAAAAAACCCATAATGCAACATCATTTATGACTATAAGTGCCAGATTCAGCAAATTGAATCTAGTAGTGTATTATCTGAATAATACATTATGACCAAATAAAATTTATTTCAAGGGCATAAGGATGGTTTCATATTAAGAAGTATATTCGCAAGTTATACTCACAAGTCAAGGAAAAAATGTAAGCAGATGCCAAATATATCCTTGATATAATTCAATATTCATTACTGAGTTAAAAAAAAAACCTCTTATTTTTTCCTTAGCAGAATAAAGGGAAGCCCCCTGAAACAAACAGTAAAACATGTCATACCTGGGGGAGCTTGGGTGGCTGAGCCGGCTAAGCTTCCGACTTCGGCTCAGGCCATGATCTTGCAGTTTATGGGTTTGAGCCCCGCATCGGGCTCTGTGCTGACAGCTCAGAGCCTGGAGCCTGCTTCGAATTCTGTCTTCCTCTCTTTCTGCCCCTCCCCCACTCACTGTCTGTCTCTGTCTCTCTCAAAAACAAATACACGTTAAAAAAAATGCCATACTTGAACATGTCATGCTTACCAGTAAAACAATGTGACATTCCCATTAAAATCAAGAACATAGCAAGGTTTCCAGCAATCACCACTGTTATTCAACTTTGTTCTGGGGGTTCTAGCCAATACCAGGGCAAGAAAAAGATGTAAGAGGTATAGATATTGGGAAAGGAAGAGAGAAGAGGGCTTCCCCTTGGAAAAACCTAAGAAAATCCATTAAATTAATCTGAAATTTAAAAAATGATAGCCAGGGCCAAAAAAATGTTTTTAAAGAACCAATGCACACAGCACCAATAGCCAGTGAGACTTTATCATAGGGGCACGTTGAGAATAGCAGCGACAAAAGTACTGCATTTTAAAGCCCTCGGTATAGACGGACTTCACTAGACAGATGACCACAAGCATCTTGCTTTGAGGATGATATCCTTTCATCACGAGAACAGCCTGGGCTGTTTTAGCAAGAAAATGAATACCCTCACTCTTATGAGGGGTGATTACTCTCAGTGGCTGCTAAGTGGCTGGTGGGGAAGGTGAGCCTGTTCCAGAGCTCAGAGCTCAGGCCAGGGCTCACCCAACACTTCAGAGGCAGCAAACTATCCCAAGCGCTCCTGCCTGAAGGCAGCGTTTGTGTGACTAAAGAAGGTGCAGGGGGCCTGGAGGCTTTCTAGATCAGGGAGGGTGGGGAGTCTTGGAACTGGGGAGAGATGCTGGAAAATGATGCTGTGAAGGGCTGAGAGAGGAACAAGGAGGGGAGCGGCGTCAGGAAGGAAGGCATGTGCAGGGAGACACCTCCAGAGGGCTGAGCCGAGAGGCCTTCCCCATCTTGGGCGATGTGCTGGAGTGAGTGGCAGATACTGTCACATCTCCTCATCCTCTTACTTGGCGTTGTCCTGGCCTCCTGGGCTGGCACTTTTTTTTTTTTCCCCCTCCACTTCCTTCCCTAAATTGACTTGGCTCTGCTCTCGGTCGGTCGGGGAGGCTGAACTTACAGTTATGGCGACAGGCTTCCTTATCTTCAGGTTTCTGACTGGGTTCAGCAATGGTAGGAAATGGACGGACGGGCGCAGGAAATGGCGGTCCAGGCAGCGCTCTCCTTGTGTTCTGGTAACCACCCCGCTGCTTTGGGCTTCGGGGCCCTAGGGGCCCCATATTCTAGCTCATGCCTGCACTCTCCCTCTGGTTTCTTACACTCTGCTCACACCTTTGTGAATAGTCCCCTTATCAAGCCTTCGTCAAATTATCCTAATGGGGGGTGGGGGGCACCTGTTTTCCTGCTGGGCCGGGATCAGCGTGAAATCTTACCTGCTGGCTCAGGAAAGCAACTACTCACATCTCCAGCAGAGCTCAGTGCCAGATTGGTAGGGGGAAGACAGGTGAGGTGGTACTCAGGAAGAGGGTAGCATGTCACCTGATTACCTGGTGAGGTTCTGGCCAAGATGGGGCTTCCATCTGGCAGGAACGTGCCAACCAGCAGAGATAGTAGAAACGCCCCAAGTATGAAACCATGGTCTGGAACTTCTCACAGCCTTGTGGGGTAACCACCTCTGCCCCCATGTGGACAGAAGCAGGATCCTGCCGTAATTAGCTACAGAGAGATCTTGGTACAGAGAAAACTCTAGAAGGATTCTGCACTCACTGGTAAAAGCAGGGGGAGGAAGGTGCATTGTGGGTAACTTTGTTTATATTTCCAGGTATCTTGGGGGAATGCACGTTATTTTTTATAATGAGAAAACAATACTGCGAACTTCACTTTGGAAAAATGAAAGTGTTTGGAGCTGGGGGCAGGGGTGTCATCATGCTTCCCCACGTGAAGGCTTCCTGCCTTACCCTTGCCCCCCACCAGCCTGACTTCCTGAGAACCTAACTAGACCTTAGACTTCGCAAGTGGTGTGTATGTGCACCATTTTGCTGTGGGCCAGTGAGAGAACAAGGTGAAAAGCGCTGCATAAACTATCATTCAAAGTGCTGGACAGGGGTGCCCGGGTGGCTCAGTCTGTTGAGTGTCCAACTCTTGATCAGCTCAGGTCATGATCTCACGGTCGGGGAGATGGAGCCCCGTGCTCTATGCTGACAGTGGGGAGCCTGCTTGGGATTCTCTCTCTCCCTCTCTCTCTGCCCCTCCCCTCAAACTAAATAAATAAACGTTAAAAAAGAAAGTGCTGGAGAGCTGTATCAGTCACTCTTATGATTCCCGTTGCTCCTTGGACTCGTCTATCAGTCACCAGCTAGTGTGCTCGCCTTGTCGGTCTGACCTGACACTGAACTTAGCTCACTCTGCCCATCCCCTGGTGTCCACCCTCGTGGCGTTCTCCCACGTGGCTGCCTCCATCTCTGAGCAGCACAAATCCTGCCCTGTTGCCTGTGCCAGGGAAGGCCCAGACCCGGCCTCGGGCCTTGGCTTTGCCCTGACTTGCTGTGCGACCCTGGGCTAGTACTTCTGCTCTCTGGGCCTATTTCCCTGTATGTACAAAGTGGAAATCTACCCCCCAGCTTCAAGATTGCTGGACTGGGGAAAGGAATTTCCCTAGGAATGATGCCTCTGCTGTCTCTTCCCCTCAGCTGGCAGAGCTCACAACTCAGGCCTCTTCCACAGCCGGGAGAGAGGGGGAGGAGAGTATCCTGGAGCAGGGCCTCTGGTCCCTTTGGGAAATGAGTGCCCCCTGTGGGGTGTGTGGGTTTGACTCCCGCCAGTCCAGGGCTGAGGGAAAATCATCAATTCACATGAAGGAAAATAAAATGTTTTCTATGGATTTTGTGGCAAGGCCATCAGCATTGCTGGCAGGCTTCACTTTCCTCCCGTGGTAGAACTGAAACAGGACGAGGCCGAACCCTGAGAATGGGGGCCCAGGGGAAGCCTGGCACCCGGCCTGGCTCAGTTAATGTTTCCTCAGTAGAGTCTAGGATGTTCACAGGACACAGGAAGAGGAAGCACAGCCTGATAGCGAGATCAGTGGATGATCTCAAAGGTCTCTTGTGACACTGAAGCTTGATGGGCTCCACAGTCATCCGGGTTCACCAGCACAGCCAGGGGGGCAAGGGCAGAGGCTCTGGATGCCATTCTGGCCTGGCATTCGAGGCCGGCAGGACTGATCTGCCTGACACCGCCCCTTCCTAACTTGTCAGCTCCACCGTTCTGTCCCGGGGACCAACCCAGACTCTCCTGCCTCTGTACCTTCGCTCAAACTGTACCTCCTACCTAGAATGCATCTCCTGAAGTCACCTGGCAAAGCCCTTCTGTTTCTCTCAGGCCCAGCTCAAATCAAACCCTCTATAAGAAGCCTTCTGTCTTCTTCTTTCTCTCCTCCTTCTAACTCTTCCCGAGTCACTTTGTACAGTTAGATTACCTACTCCTGTCTCTCCAGGCAAACCATTACTAATGGCAATGCCACTCAGGAGCTCTTAGTTGACAGACTTTCTTACTAGAAACAAATGTCCCAAGGCTTGTACTGTAGCTGTCCTAATGACTGTGACTGATGCCAATAGTGGCCCCATGCCAAGCACACCAGCTCACTGAGAAGGGAGCCTAGGCTGGAGGAGGCCTAAGAGGCCTTTGCATTAGATGTGGGATTGGCGTTTTAAAATAACCAGGGAAGAGGCCTGAGAAATGGAATGAGGCTGTTTAAATAACTGGAGGTAAGTACTGAAGATACGGAGTCAGAGAACGTTGATGATGGGGTTCTGCTACCTAGTTGCAAACAGGGGTCTACCTAGCACAGCTGGGGCCAGTTACTGGGAAAATAAAACTATTTCCATGTTTACACTCTAACAAGTTGAGACTGCCAAGAAACTGGCTTTACCTGGAGGCAAATGCTGTTGGTGGCCTTTGCCTTCTTACTTGCCTTCCTGCACTTTGACTCCCCTTGGGCAGCGGAATGTTCAGTCCCTGACTGTCTAGCTATAAAAATGCTGTTCCCCTTGGCCAGTTGTCTATGGCAGGAATACGACGTGATCCTGGCCAAGGAGATACAAGGGACAACTGCCGAGGGATTTCTGAGAAATATTTTTCTTAGTCATAAGAGGCACTGGCAGCAAAAGGAAAAGACACTTGTGACTCTTTTTTTAAGTTTATTTATTTATTTTGAGAGAGAGAGAGATGCAGGAGGGGCAGAGAGAGAGAGAGAGAGAGAGAGAGAATCTCAAGCAGGCTCTGCACTGTCAGCACACAGCCTGATGCAGGGCTCAGACTCATGAACCATGAGATCATGACCTGAGCTGAAAGCAAGAGTCAGACGCTTCACCGACTGAGCCACCCAGGCGTCTTGAGAAGGCACTTGTGACTCTTGTCTTTCTTCTTGCTCAGAACGCTGTGCTTGAAGCTTAGCTTGGAGCTGAGACAAGCACCAGGAGACCATAACGGGGCTGCGATCTCTTCACCATGGACCTAAAACAAGGATGTGGTGCCATGAGTGACATATTTATCTGCTGTCCATGCTCTGTAGAAAAACGGTAACTTTGGAGAGATCAACCATTTAGAGTCATCCAGTGACTGGCCTTACGCCCGGCTCGTCTGTCCTAGAACCGTTGGAAGCTCCCTGATAGAGCTGGTTCGGAAGCGAGGCATCCAGGAAGCAAGCAGGATCTTCCCCTGGTTGGCCTGCTTCTATTTGCTTCTGTTGGATTTAAATTTTCTGCACTCGTCACAGGGTCTCCTCTTTGTTCCCATTTTTGCTCTTGGTATAACAACTATTTTATTATTAGTCGCTTTGGATAACTCCCTCTTCCAATAGGTCAGCCTCCAAAGCACTCCCCTGTTACTGGGCTCTGCTGGTTGACGGTACAAAACCGGTGGGCGTGTGCCTGGCCGGAGCGCCAGGCCCTGCCGAGTGCTCACGGGTTGAACGGGTGTCGGGGTTAACGGCCTGCTAGAGAGATGCACACTCCACAGAGGACACATCCAGCAGAAGGCTTCTTCTAGGAAAAGAGTCATTTCCTGAGAGAAATCCATTCCATCAGGTTTAGGTGGGGCTGAACTCCCCTACCTTCCCTCCTCTGCCACAGTGGTGGGCATGTGACCCAGGCTGGGCCTATGACTCTCTTGGGATCCATTCCTGTTCAATCACTTTCTGTAGACTGGGTGGGAAGCGATTTAATTTGCTTTTCTAGCATCTCAGTTTCATTACCTATGGCCATAGGAGCTTCTGAATCTTTCTCTGGAAGCTACTTTTCATGTGGGTATCTCACCTTTTAAATTGTCCTCCTCCTGCAGAACTGCTTCCTCCTGAACTTCCAGGTCCTCCCTGCTGATATTGTTGGGGCACAAGAACCTCGTCTCTCTCCCCCCCACAGCCCAGCTGTCTCCTACAGAATCTTGATTCAAGGCCTCTACCAGCCCGACACACTTGACCTTGGGCAGAACGCTGGAGAGCCAACAGCAGGGCTACAGCCCGCACTGGTGTTGGAAAGTCACCGACGATCAGTCCGCGTGGCCGTCTGGAAGTGTCCGGCATAGCAGCTTTCAGGGGAGAAGCGTTATCTCCCCAGAATGACCTGACGTGGGCTCGTTTTGCCCCTGTCTTCGGGGTTCTCATGACTGTGTCCTCAGAGCAGGACCAACCTTTCTCTCCCTTAATACTCCCCTTCCCCCAAACCCAAGCACCTCTCTCATTTCTCTACTTCCTTCCCTGACCACAAAACATCTACTGATTTTCTAATAAAAATTTTTAGTCAGCCCTGGCTAGCCTGATGAGAAATGACCTGTGTGGTGGACCATATTGTCATTCCAAATGCTTCTGGTTCCTGCCCCAGCTCCTTCCCTGCAGCCCCTCCCCACCCAACACACACACACACACACACCCCAGAAGATTATACTATCCCTACCTTTTGAAGTTAGGAGTGGCCACGTGACTTGCTTGGGCCAGTAAGGTATAAGCAGAAATGACAGTGTCACTTCTAAGCAGAGACCTAAGGGATAGTTGTGGTTCTCTCTACCTCTTCACACACCGCCCCCCGCTCTCCTTTTTGTTGTTGTTGTTGTTGTTGTTGTATTTTTTGACTTAAACAACAGATATTTATTTTCTCAAAGATCTGAAGGCTGGAAGTCCAAGATCAAGATGTCAGCAAGGCTGGTTTCTTCTGAGGCCTCTCGTTAACTTGCAGATGGCTGCCATCTTGCTTTGTCCTCACATGGTCTCTCCTCTGTGCAGGCACATATCTTGGGCACCATGTTCCTGGTGCCACCAAGCCAGGCTCAGGGCATGCCCTTCACCTGATTTTGTATACACGGCTGACCGAAGATGACCATTTCAACTAAATCTCTGGAGTTAACTATGTCCACTGTCAGCAGGACCTGGCTCATCCACTCCATTTCCAGAATTATGACTTGATCTGGGCTGAAGATCGACTCAGCCAGCCATGCCTCCAGGTAAAACACCAATGGGTCTTCCAGTTCCTGCAGAAGAGACCACCACGGCCGGGTGTAAATCCATGGTGGCAGAAGCGGTGACCTCAGCAGCCGGTCCAGGGACTGGGCGGGTGTCCATCTTCCCCCTGGGCCTCAGCAGCACCTCTGCCGTTGACTATGCTAGGACCAGCAGCCCACGGGCAAGGTCTGAGTAGCTCCCACAGAACTCCAGCCTCTTTCCTCCCCCTTTGTGAGAACGCTGGAAGGGTCCCGGAGCAAAGACGGTGTAGAGCAAAGTGCAGCTGACCCGCGGTGAACACGTGATGGAAGTAAGGGGGTGAGCCTCTGTTGTCAGCCATGGAGGTTTGGGGGCCTTAGCGTCAGTGATTGATAGAAGCTCTCCGGCTCTAATCAAGGATAGGCCCTCTGTCTCCACAGCTCAGGGTTCTCTCTGCCTCACACTGAACCCTAGAGCAGCAACATCGGGCCCGAGGCAGTGGGAGGAGGACGGCCTACTCTGTTCCTGGGTCTTGGAGGGCCTAAAGCTGGGGTCTTTGTTTTTGTTTTTTACGTTTATTTGTTTATTCTGAAAGGGGGGGGGAGGGGCAGAGAGAGAGAGAGAGAAGGAGGGAGAGAGAGGATCCCAACCAGTCTTCATGCTGTCAGCACAGAGCCCGACTTGGGGCTCGATCTCACCAACTGTGAGATCATGAGTCAAAATCAAGAGTCAAACGCTTAACCGACTGCACCACCCAGGAGCTCCTAAAGCTGGGGTTTTTGTACTTGACTTCCTGCCACAGTATGCCCTCTGGTCCTGCCTGGGTCTGATCTGACCAGCTCTGTTCCAGCTGCCTCGTTTTCCCAGGGCCCTTGGCTTGGAGTAATAAAACTCCTATAACTTCTTCTTTCAGAGCAAAGGGCATAGCTCACCCAAGAGTGATCGGCGGTTTCGCTTTAAATGTTCACACTGCTTGGAAGCACACATAATCATATAAAATTATTTTTATTAAAATAGAAAAGCTTTCCAGTATATTGCATTGAAGACATTTATATAGAAAAAGCAATTGCAACAAACACGCTACATCAGCACTGAGATATTCTGAAAGCTTTAAGTGCCCACTTTTAAACAATATTTTGGTATAATGAGCATAGCCCTATATATTTCAAAGGGTACATATAACACTGAAAAAAATACTTCATGTAAAATCTAAGTTTAGGTGCATACAAACAAGAAGTATTACACTGAATAGCTTATTTCAAACTGTGAAACACATTCAAAGTATTCAACTTCTCAGACAACATGCAGACATTTTAATACTTAGATTGACATTTTTAAATATTTAAACCACAACTCTTTATAATTCTATATCAAAAAAAGAAAGTCAGACAGAACACTTATCCACACTGTGCATATCACAAAAAGCAATGTGTCTTCATGAACGGAAAGTACTGGGTTAACACACATGATTGTCACTTTACAAATATGGCTATTTACCTTCTTCATAATAAAATAAAAATATCACGTATTATTTACACGAACTACTAATTATTTCACTTTTTGGCAAGTATATAAGTAGCAGCAATCGGTTTAAAGATTGATGTTTAAAAACTCTAAGTTTAACTCGGATGAATACCGAAGAATATACATCTGGTTAATATAAAAATGCATAATGCAATATGCTTTGATGTGATATCACTTCTCCCTTTCACAAAAGTCACACGCACGTTAGTAACCACTGAGCCTATTGCTTACAATGTGCCACGTGAATGCCATTTCCATAGCTTGCTCTGCTTAACACAATAGATGGGTTCCTGAAGTAAACTTCTGTAAATTAAATTTGCCTGATGATGTATATGATAATTCCAAAGATGCTTTCTCTTTGTTTCATACTCTAATAGTCTCTTCACTGCGACCCCTGGCTTCTAGACAGAGCAGGTAATTATCTGTAAACAAGCACACATACCCTAGGGGCACCTTAATACTTAAAGGACCTCTGAAATGAAGTTTCCAGACACGAAGCTTATAGTAAAGTGAGTTACCTTTCTAAAAAGTGATCACGTCACTTACCAGTGATATCAGATTTGTTCGAGAGTGGGGGGGACCCATCTAAGGAGCAAACTGTAAGGCAGGAATCCACCAAAAGAAGACATCCTCTTCTCATTAGTATTTGGAAGGACATATTTTAACATTTGTAAGAACAAAACAAAAACCCTAATATTGGCAGATTCAAAAAAATACTGTGTGGTGAATAGAGGTGAGAAGTGCTTTTACTTGGCCACTATTCAACTAGAAACCAGCAGTCCTGCATGTCCCTCACAATGTAGAAAAACTCGAGGGAGGAACATTTTGCACTTTTCACGGGCAGTCAGTTACGTGTCCAGACCATGTGCAAGGCAGGGCCCAGGCTGAGGAGGAGGAGGAAGGGGGGACAGGGGGCTCTGGCCTCGATGCCAGCTGATGGCACACTGTTCGAGACCTGTACCTGGGAAATGATGAGGGCAGAGAGAGGGACGTGGGATGCCAGAGTGGGGCTGTCGGAGTTGATGAGGGATTCGATCTTCTCTGCTTCTTTATTGCAGGCCTCAATCTGGGAGAGGATAATCAGATTTTTAAAAATCTAAAACCACAGAACCTAGGAAAAGGTCAAGTCAGACAAAATCCAAATAGATCCCAACATAGAGAATATGTTCTTTCTCTGTCCTTCTTTTCTTGGCCAAAGTCACATTTTAATATAGTCTTACTTTATTACACAAATAGTAACAGCGTCAATGGAAATTAGCAGAAATGATCCACAATGCCACTGCCCTTACTCTTCCCACAATCCTGTTCACCACTTGTCCACATTTAGATACCATCTTTACATGGTTAGACACCGTCATAGGGAAGGGACGTTCAGTGCTTCCTTACCCAGCCCGGAGGAAAGCAATCAGGCTTTACTAAACTTCCTGACTGTGGCAGTTTACAAACTGCTTGTATTCACCCCCTTCACTTGAGCTCCCACTGTTCTGATGCCAACACTTGGCCCCAGTGGGTGAGGCTCACCTCTAGAGTCTGAGGAAGAAAAATGGGGTCCATTAGACTAGTCCTGGTGGGTCCTCCTCCCCAGTAGGAGCACAGCCCTGAGGAGACAGGTGTCTACTCTGGCGGTGTCACTGCGTGACCCGTGTCAGCCCCTTCCCTCCCTGGGCCTCGGCTGCCTGCTCTGTGTGTAAGCAGACGCCTTCCACGTCTGCACGCTCTGGGCCACGGCCTCTCGGCCTCTCCACTCTCCCACTCCTTCACGTTCAGCCGTCGAATGTGTGCTCGGCCTCAGCCACCGGGAAAACGCTCACCGGTACGGTTCTGTCCTTCAGAGGCTGCCTTGCTTTTCTCCTTCCTGCCCTGCCTAACTTTCCAAATGCCTCCATTCCCTACCCCACAAAGCCCTCCAAATGTGAAAGTGACAAGGAGGCTGCACAAAGCATGCTGAACACACCTGCAAAGCTTTCGGATAATGATCAACAGGAATGATCAGGATCACAATTTCTGATTCAATGCTGAAGTATCCAAATACGTCACACTGTGGGACAGACACGTGCATACGGATTTTCTGTAGTATTTCCAGAACCGTTATTGGCTTTTTGTTTGTTACCTGCAAAGAGAAAAAATTTCTATTACCTGAATAAAAGAGGAATTCCTTATTGCTGCCTAGGTTACCTTGCTACCTTGCCTACTGGAACCCCTAAGTGTGGGGCCTCAACTCAGTAGGGGCCCTGCTGGCTGAATTCTAAATCTCCAGGGTCCATTCCAAAGGGCTTCTGTCTGACTGCTGAGCTTTGTAGCTAAGATTAACACTCTCACCAGAAGCCCCCCACCACCCCCTTTTAAGCGACTGTTCTGAATTAGGGGCCACAGGAAAATGATTAAAGTCTTCCTGTAAAAACACAAGTGTTTGAATCCAAGTGGGGATTAATTTCCAGGGAGTGGCAGGTGGGAGCCCTGTGTCCACAAAAGTGGATCAGCAGCAATGGTGCAGGAAAGGGAAAAGGGCAAAACCACCACGGGAAGGTGGCACACTCCGGAAGCACCCTCAGGAGGAATGGGGACTGAGCGGGCAGGCGGCCTTCAAACCACCGGGCCTCTGCCAGTCTCTGGCTGCTTGGTTCTGCCTCCAGCCCTATCTCTGCATACGGTGCAAGCAGGGGAAGGCTTTTCTAAGGAAGGCTCAGGCCAACTGTGACATGTAGAGCAAGGTCACCAAACAGCCAGGGTGCAGATGAAAGGAGCACGGGATCGGGTGCCAGACAGCCTAGTTCTACTGGTGATGAGCTGCACAGCCCTGAGCAAGTTGCTTTTCCGTGAATCACTTTCTTTTTCTATAAACGGGACGACACATTCTCCTCTATGGCATTACTGAGAGGCTTATCAATACGGTTTCAACAGTATCTGGCACAGAAAGCAATTTACCTTAGCAATAGTATCCAGTTTTTCTTTGTCAAATAAAACTCTTAACATTCCAGCACATAATGGGCAACAAGCACCTGTATAACAAAAACCATTTTATGTGTGTTCAGAATTAGAAAATGAGAATTCAAAGTAGTTGGTGAAATTACCCACCCTTCATTTTGTGCTAGGAGAGCTGTAGCTGTCCTTCCTGGTGACTGTACGTTTAGATATGTTCCCTGACCAACCCGGTCTTACTATCTATACGTTTACCCGAATCCTTCCTCCACCCTGCTTTCATCCTTTACCACTTCTCAGGGTGAGGCAGTTATGATACAAGACAGCAGAGAGAGCTGGCCCTTCAAGAGATGTGGGGCCTGGACCCTGCTCTGCCTCAAAACTCAGTGTGATCCTGGGAAAGGGCTCTCCTGGGCCTTTGATTTCCTGTCTACAAAACAAGGGAGCAGGTGTTTTAGGGATTCCATGAGTTTTTGATTCAAATTTAATTTTAAAAATTATTTGAAGCAGTTAAAAATTATAACAAGATATCAGAACATGGTTTCCAAGAGGGAAGAGGCTTTGTTTTGCTCACGGCTGTGTCCCAGTGCCTAGACGAGTCTCTGGCACACAGTGGAAGCTCAAGAAATATTTGATGAATCCAAGGATGGAGGAATGAACTTGTTAGACTCCAGATTAACCTGTTCCATGCAGACATGGTATAAAGTCTTTCCTGCTACCTCTGTTTAAGTGGAAAGTATGACACTGTAAGGTAAGTAGTTTAAGAAAACTGTTACCACTTGTAACGGTCTGTATGAAACAGACTTTCTCGATTATATGCAACTAAAACAATTAAATTATGATGCCAAGGCCAATCTAAGACCACAATCTTATATTTCTCCCAGTTTCAAATGTTTGTGTTCATTGAAACTACTTCAATTACTCATTCATTCATTATTTATTCTATATTCATTAATTACTAATTCTTTATTAACTTTATGAGTAAATTTATGCATTTGAATACATAATCATAATTTTAGTAATTAAATATTGCCTTTTCTATTTATATATTGGTGTTTGGTAGGATTTTGCCTGAAAAAGTTTGCCATATTGCTTTATTTATTTATTTATAAAAGTTTACTTATTAAAAAAAATTTTAATGCTTATCTATTTTTAAGAGAGAAAGAGAGACAGAGTGTGAGCGGGAGAGGGACAGAGAGAGGGAAACACAGAATCCGAAGCAGGCTCCAGGCTCTGAGCTGTCAGCACAGAGCCCAACATGGGGCCTGAACTCACAGACCATGAGATCATGACCTGAGCCAAAATTGGAGGCTTAAGTGAATGAGCCACCCCGATGCCCCAAGTTTATTTACTTTTTATTTAAGTAATCTCTGAGATCAAGAGTCACATGTTCTGACTGAGCCAGCCAGGCACTCCTACCATGTTGTTTTCAATCCAATGGACAAGACGACATCTAAGGTAATCTACAGCTTTTTATTAAGGTGGACTCAGAGTAATGCATCTATTCAGCATCAGGTAGAGCCAAGACTTTTTGAAAAATTTAAATAAACGAGTCAACTCTCTTCTGAGTGACTCACTCTCTAGAGGTGCTAAGTAAGCCTTCCCAATCCCACCCCTGCCCCACCCCAAGCACTGCCAGCCTACCGGGTGGGATGATGGGTTTGCACTCAGTTGCAGAGAGTGAGGGACACTTCACAGCAGCACACTCAGCGACAGAACTGTACTCTGAGAGGACCCCGACGGCCTGGCAGGGCCCATAGTAATCAACAGCCACACGGTCCGAGTAGGCAGCACACACGCTACTATAGGTCTCGCCATTGTGCCCGCAGACGGGCTCTGTGGCTCTGCAGAAGGGCTGACGACAAACAAAGCGCATTTAGCCTAGAAACCTGTATGGTGCATTTTTTCTAACCAAGAGCACAGAATAGGAAGGGGAAGAGACACAGGTATAAATTCCTGGACCCTCTTAATTAAGCTCCTAAAGTTGGCTAAACTTTGGGTTGGGGGAGGGGTCAATAGGGCTGTCCCAAGATCAACTGAAATGATTACTTTTCTCAGCCTTTCTGGGACTTGGGTGCTCATTCCATGTGACCTGATATAAGATGCCGCCCCCCTCCATTCCAGACTTCTGTGATTCCAGAAGTGCCTGTTTGAAGAAAACAAGATCAATCTTCATGCACATTCAGAAGCCTTATCATTTCCTGCCGGGTATGGGATAAGTAGAGGGAAGAGTGGAGAGATCAGTGGGGCAGAGGCCCAGGATCCATCAGGTAGGTTAGGAATAAGTAAGACAAAACTTGTAGCCAGGAAGAGGGAACAAGTAGGAAGAGAAGACTGGGAATTCAGAATAGAAGGCATCAGTGCCCTTGGAACACAAGCTCTGAGGGAAAACGGGCCTAGGGGGACAAGGCAAAGGCATTTTCCTGCCAGCGAAGACCAGGAAATGAGAAGCAAGAGAAGCAACCCTGTCGTCAGGTGCCAGCCAGCTGTGGGTGGGGGATGTGGGGCGTGTGGGATGCTTCAGTGGAGTTGTCCTTGGGGGTGTTTTTTTTTTACATGAACCCTACAAGGCTGAAAGATAAACCGATGTAAAAAGACATTAAGTTCTTCAAGAAATTTTCACTCACTCTTCAGTAGTGCGAGTGGGACTCTGGCGGAAAGAGTGGGAAAGGACTCTATTCTTGGAGGTCTTAACTCACAAACTTCCCGGCCGTCCTCTAACGAGGGCCCGCGGAACTGTGGGAAGTGACAGTGGTGCTACCGCTCGCCAGGGGTGTGTAACGTCACATTCTTTTCCTAATGGCGGTGGCAGGAAGCCGCTCTATCCTTGCCTGGGCACTAGATGCACAAAGGTCGGTACACTAGCAAGGGAGACGCCAGAGTTAGCAGAAACAACCCAACTTGGGATGGTTCATCTTAATTCTCTGGATTTGACAGGATTCACAGTAGACCCCCAAGTGATCTTACTGCTGCTTCATCTGTAAAAGATCATAAACCGGTTTTAAGCTCAGTGTACTTGGGTTTGTCAGCCAAACAACTGTACCTGGCACGGGCCTTTGTATAAGAGGCTTTGCCCCCTCTGGTACAAGGCGCAGAGACTGCTGTGTTCCATGTGGTGTGTGTCACAAACAGGATCGCGAACCTGGTCACAGGTAAGCTGTCTCGGCAAACACTCGTGTTGGCTACATCCAAATTTATCAAACGTTGTCAGGCAGACTTGTGGTTTGGGTATGCATCTGAAAAACACCAGTGCGGCACCGTGGGCCAAGGCTGGTAGGGGAGATGGTGAGGCCACTACGGCATTGACAAGGCACAAGAGGGTGGGGAGAAAGCAGGAGAGGAATCAGAAACAGCCTCTGCCCCCAAGAGCGTATGTAGAGCGGGAGGGTCAAGCAGGCATATGAAGTAAGCTAGTAAATGACACACAAAATGCTCGTGGGAATGAGTCATTCTGATTCAGGAGCCAAGAGAAAGCACGGGGAGGAGGGGGTGTCCTGGCCGCCACGTGGAGGATAAGGAGGGTCACACAGGCGTGCCAGGCCAAGGGGGCCATACAAGCAAAGGTGTGGTGCTAGAGATTACAGTGCTGGGGGACAGGGGAGGTGACTCTGAGGGCGAGAGTCAAGGTCGCAGGCGTTGAAGTGTCACGATAGGAGGCCATCAGGTGGGGTGGCATCCGATGCTAGAGGCCTTTTAGTCAATACTAAATGAAGCATTTTCTGGGGTTTAATCTTCAGCTCGCTAATACATAGGAGTCTGTCTTAAGAGAAGGCTTCACAGTGTGTATTGAAAAAGTCAGGCTTCTGTGCTTACAGGCTGAGGACCTGCCGCTCGCTGGTTGCAGATCACAGACAGATTGCTACCCCACGAAGCTGGGTTTTCCTGGTAACCTCAGGACCCTGCTTCATTCTCAATTCCTGAACTTCTTCAGAGGGGTTGGGGATGGTGGCTCTTCTTTAGACTTTTCTGCTATTTCGTTTCTACACAGGTCATTTATAGCTTTCTATAAGAAGGCCTATTAAAATGTTCACCTTTCACTGGGCATTTGAAATAACAGGATATACAAATGTTAGTCTGCAAAATAAAAGGAGAAGAGAATAGCGGCTAGCATCATTTTATTTCCAAGGAAACTGCCTCTGCTCTTTTCAACGAGAAGCCTACTGCTCTGAAATGACCACCACCATCATCACTACTACTGCCTGTGGTCACCTTTTCCGATGGGATTTAAAGTCGGAAGGCACAGCATGATATGGCTCTTTGGAAATTTAAGACATTTGAAAAGAAATAATGGAAAAGCATACTTAGAACTTCATTATCTATTAACATGGAAGGGATGAGAACCAAGACTATGAGGAGACATTTGGTAGTTTTGGAAGGAAGGATTTTGAGTACTGAAAAATAGGATCAGCGGAAAAGCTGAAAATCCAGGGGCTAAATTACACATGACCAGGGCAGGTACTTTGTCTTGCTTAGTGTTGTGCCCTAGTGTTTAGAAAGATGCCTGGTACATCAGTAGACATTTGATGAATGAATACAACTTTGTGTTCTTTAACAATTATTTTTTGAATAGATAATTCGAGCCCATGGTGAAACTGAAAAGATACAAAATTGTACGCAGTGAAAAAATTAGTCTGCCTCCTACTCTTATATCCCAGCCACCTGAACCCTTCCCCAGAGACAAATGATATTATCAATTTCTTGTTTATTAATTGCAGAGATCCTTTAGGTAAGTAGAAGCATTTATATATGCTGATTCAAGAGTATCTGCATTTAAGATTTTGATAGGCTTGGTCAAATTGCCCTCCACAGAGGATGTACCAACCCTCCCTTCAACCCCCTTCTTGTATGGGAGTGCCTGTTTCCTTATATTATGTTATCAAACTTTTTATCTTTGCCAATCTGATAGATGGAAAATGGTGCATAATTGTACCTTTAATTTACATTTCCCTTAATATGAGAAAGGTTAAGCATCATGGTAGATTGATTGGATGCTCATCAAATTCATTTAATTTTCTTCTTGGGCACACATCTAGATTATATTTCCCAGTCTCCCTGGCAGTAATTGTGGCCAAGTGATTGAGTTCTAGACAGTGGAACGTGTCTGGAAGTAGAGATGAATGTTCCTTCTAAACCTGGTCTAGAAAAGCTTCTCAAGAGCAACCTTCACCATCTTCCTTCTCTTAATTGCTGGCCAGATAGAGAAGATATGGAGGAGGACTATGAGTCTGCAGGAGCTGGGCATCACTAGATGGAAGGAACTTAAATTTCTGAATCACTATGTGGAAAGGCACCTGTTGAACATCCAAATGGATTGTATTTGAATTTCTACTATGTTAAAGTACTGATATTTTTGGGTTTGTATACACTAGCTAGAATTACTCCAATAAAAGCCTCTTTTCAAGTGTTTAATAACTATTTGTATTTTTCTGTTTATATCCTTGGTCCATTTTTCTATTAGGTTTTTGATTTTTGCCCATTTTTATATTAGGTTGTTGTTCTTTTACATGATGATTTGTAGGAACTCTTTATATAATAAGGAAATCAGCCCTTTTCTCTGTGATATTCTGTGGGTTCGGCTTATCACATTGGGGTCACCAATTGTGGGTTTGGCTTTTGGCTTTGTCCAGCAAAGCTGAGGACAGCAGAAAGGATTATTCAAGACTCCACCAGTCAAGAGAGGTGAGAGGGAGGCTAAGGGAAGTTGCCCCCAGCTGCTCTCAAGTTCCTGTATTTATTAGGCATACATTATAGGGAAAACATTGCACAATGTGTCAGTGGCTACGTGCCAGTAAGAAAGTATAGAAAGCATGCAAAAAAGCAAAACAAGGCATTCCCAAGACTACAAAAGAGCAGATGGGAAAAAAAAAAAAGCAGAGCGGAAAACAAGATAAGATATTCAATAGATAACATGGTCTAAGGAATTCATGAGAATAGGCAGGGCCCAATCCCTATATACACATTAACTGGATACTGGTCCACTGTTTTCAGCAGGGCCAGAAAGCATGTAATGTGTTCCCTATAGTCTCCTTAACCAGGACAGAGCTATTTGATTTCCCACAATATTCCTTCCAATTTGTAATTTGTTACTATGCAGAAAATTTTCATTTTCATGTAGCTGCATTTTTCAATCTATTCTTTTTACATTGGTTTTGTATTATACCCAGCAAGACCTTTCCATTTTGAGATTTTGTTTCATTATAAAAGCAAAACAGCCCTATTCAAAGGGGTTAACAAATAGAGGAAAATGAACAAACACCAAAACAACCCTCAAGTCACCTCCCAATACAACTATCTTATCCTATCTGCTTATTTCTTATTCCTTACGCCCAGTACCCTGTCTTCTTTCCGTAGGAACTTTTTGGGCTTAGTTTTCATGGTATAAACTTTGCCAGATGGGTGACCAATTCTCTTTGCCATTTCTTTTAACATATGTGAGAATTTTCCCCTCCCTCTATACTGCATCAGGGTTTTTAGGATGGAGAAGAAATTGCTTATCCTCCATAAAATCCTTCACAAGGAAAATGTGTGTTCTGTTCTGGTCTCCAAGGCAGCCAGTGAAAACTCCTTTTCTAGAGGCTTAAACCTAAGAGAGTCAGCAGGACCCTTGCCCTATGGCCACCACATACAGAAATCCATCATCAAGGCTAGGTCAACTATACTCTGAGCTCATGAGGAACCTGCACAGAAAGGAGCCCCTACAAAAATAACTTCACACAATACTGAAGTTGCATTTCCAGAGATTTCTCATGTCCAATCCCTAAAATGGAGGTAGATAAGTGGGAGGAAATTTCCATTACTATCAGGCACAAACAGCTAATAATAAAAATACATTCATTTCTCTCGTCTTGTCTGCTACCATTCCGTGCCTCGCACTTTCCATTTTAGTCTTACAGAACTGCTATAGCTCCCAGGAGATACCACGCTATTTCCTCATTTCTAGCAGCCAAGATCTTTGCTCCTGTTGTTCTCTCTGCCTTCACCAACACCACCTTTCTTCCACTGTCAACCCTGCTGGCAATCTCCCCATCTTTATGTATGTATGTATGTATGTATGTATGTATGTATGTATGTATGTATATATGTATGTATGTATCTTTAAATTTACATTCAAGTTAGTTAGCATAGAGTGCAATAATGATTTCAGGAGTAGAATCCAGTGATTCATCCCCTACATATAACATCCAGTGCTCATCCCAAGTGTCTTTCTTAACACCCCTTGCCCATTTAGCACATCTTCCCACCCATAACCCCTTCAGCAACCCTCAGTTTGTTCTCCATATTTAAGAGTCTCTTAGGTTTTGTCCCCCTCCCTGTTTTCATACTATTTTTGATTCTCTTCCCTTAGATTCATCTGTTTTGTATCTTAAATTCCACATATGAATGAAATCATATGATATTTGTCTTTCTCTGATTGACTAATTTTGCTTAGCATAACACCCTCCAGTTTCATCCATTGTTGCAAATGGCAAGATTTCATTCTTTTTGATGGCTGAGTAATACTCCGCTGTATGTACATACCACATCTTTTTTTAAAATTTTTTTTAAAATTTATTTTTGAGAGAGAGAGAGACAGAGACAGAGTACAAGTGGGGGAGGGGCAGAGAGCGAGGGAGACACAGAATCTGAGGCAGGCTCCAGGCTCCGAGCAGTTAGCACAGAGCCTGACGTGGGGCTCAAACTCGCAAACCATAAAATCATTACCTGAGCTGAAGTTGGACGCTCAACCGAGTCACCCAGGTGCCCCACATACCACATATTTTTTATCCATTCATCTGTTGAGGAACGTTTGGGCTCTTTCCATACTTTGGCTATTGTTGATAGAGCTGCTATAAACACTGGGGTACACATGCCCCTTTAAAACAGCATACCTGTATCCTTTGGATAAATACCTAGTAGTGCAATTGCTGGATCATAGGGTCGTTCTATTTGTAACTTCTTGAGGAACCTCCATACTGTTTTCCAGAGTGGATGCACCAGTTTGCATTCCCACCAGCAGTACAAAAGGGTTCCTCTTTCTCTGCATCCTCACCAACATCTGTTGCCTGAGTTGTTAATTTTAGCCATTCTGACTGGTGTGAGGTGGTATCTCATTGTGGTTTTGATTTGTATCTCCCTGATAATGAGTGATGTTGAGCATTTTTTCATGTGTCTGTTAGTCATCTGGATGTCTTCTTTGGAAAAGTGTCTATTCATGTCTTTTGCCCGTTTTGTCACTGGATTATTTGTTTTTTGGCTGTTGAGTTTGGTAAGTTCTTTATAGATTTTGGATATTTACCCCTTTATCTGATATGTCATTTGCAAATATCTTCTCCCATTCCATCAGTTGCCTCTTAGTTTTGCTGATTGTTTCCTTTGCCTTGCAGAAGCTTTTTATCTTGATGAGGCTCCAATAGCTCATTTTTGCTTTTGTTTCCCTTGCCTCTGGAGACATGTTGAGTAAGAAGTTGCTGCAGCTGAGGTCAAAGAGGTTTTTGCCTGCTTTCTCCTTGAGGATTTTGATGGATTCGTGTCTTACATTTAGGTCTTTCATCCATTTTGAGTTTATTTTTGTGTATGGTGTAAGAAAGTGGTCCAGGTTCATTCTTCTGCATGTCGCTCTCCAGTTTTCCCAACACCATTTGCTGAAGAGACTGTCTTTATTCCATTGGATATTCTTTCCTGCTTTGTCAAAGATTAGATGGCCATATGTTTGTGGGTCAATTTCTCAATTCTCTATTCTGTTCCATTGATCTGAGTGTCTGTTTTTGTGCCAGTATCATACTGTTTTGATGATTACAGCTTTGTAATACATATTGAAGTCTGGAATTGTGATGCCTCCAGCTTTGGTTTTCTTTTTCAGGATTGCTTAGGCTATTCGGGGTATTTTCTGGTTCCATACAAATTTTAGGATTGTTTGTTCTAGCTCTGTGAAGATTGCGGGTGTTATTTTGATAGGGATTGCATTGAATATGTAGATTGCTTTGTGTAGTATCGACATTCTAACAATATTTGTTCTAATCCATGAGCATAGAATATTTTTCCATTTTTTGTGTGTCTTCTTTAATTTCTTTCATAAGCTTTCTATAGTTTTCAGTGTATAGATTTTTCACCCCTTTGGTTAGTTTTATTCCTAGGCTTTTTTTGGTTTTTGGTGCAATTGTAAATGGGATCGATTCTTCGATTTCTCTCTGCTGCTTCATTATTGGTGAATAGAAATGCAACTGATTTCTGTGCATTGATTTTATATCCTGCAACTTTGCTGAATTCATGGATCAGTTCTCGCAGTTTTTTGGTGGAAACATTTGGGTTTTCCATATAGACTATCATGTCATCTGTGCCGATTTGGATGTGTTTTATTTCTTTGTGTTGTCTGATTGCTGAGGCTAAGACTTCCAATACTATATTGAATAACAGTGGTAGAGTGGACATCCCTGTCATGTTTCTGACCTTAGGGGGAAGCTCTCTGTTTTTCCCCATTGAGGATGATATTAGTTGTGGGTCTTTCATAGATGGTTTTTATGATCTTGAGGTATGATCCTTCTATCCCTACTTTCTTGAGGGTTTTTATTAAGAAAAGATGCTGTATTTTGTCAAATGCTTTCTCTGCACCTATTGAGAGGATCATGTGGTTCTTGTCCTTCCTTTTATTGATGTGATGTATCACATTGATTGTTTTTGCACTGACTGCCCTGCATCCCAGGTATAAATCCCACTTGGTCGTGGTGAATAATTTCTTTAATGTATTGTTGGATCCAGTTGGCTAGTATCTTGAGAATTTTTGCATCCATGTTCATCATGGAAATTGGTCTATAGTTATCCTTTTTAGTGGGATATTTGTCTGGTTTTGGAATCAAGGTAATGCTGGCCTCATAGAATGAATTTGGAAGTTTTCCTTCCTTTTTTTTTTTTTTTTTTTTTTTTTTTGGAACAGCTTAAAAAGAATAGGTGCTAACTCTTCTTTAAATGTTTGGTAGAATTCCCCTGGAAAGACTTTCAGCCCTGGACTCTTGTTTTTGGGGAGGTTTTTAAAATTATTAATTCAATTTCTTTACTGGTTATGGGTCTGTTCAAATTTTCTATTTCTTCCTGTTTAAGTTTTCGTAGTTTATATGTTTCTAGAAATTTGTCCGTTTCTTCCAGATTGCCCAATTTATTGGCATATAATTGCTTATAATATTCTCTCATTATTGTTTGTATTTCTGCAGTGTTGGTTGTGATCTCTCCTCTTTCATTCTTGATTTTATTTATTTGGGTCCTTTCCTTTTTCTTTTTGATCAAACTGGCTAGGGGTTTATCAATTTTGTTAATCTTTTTAAAGAAACAACTCCCGGTTTCATTGATCTGTTCTACTGTTTTTTTATTTTGACGGCATTGATTTCTGCTCTAATCTTTATTCTTCTGCTGGTTTTGGGATTTATTTGCTGTTCTTTTCCCAGCTCTTTAAGGTGTAAGGTTAGGTTGTGTATCTGAGACCTTTCTTCCTTCTTTAGGAAGGCCTGGGTTGCTATATACTTCCCTCTTATGACCATCTTTGTTGCATCCCAGAGGTTTTGGGCTGTGGTGTTATCATTTTCACTGGCTTCCATGTACTTCTTAACTTCCTCTTCAACTTCTTGGTTAACCCATTCATTCTTTAGTAGGATGTTCTTTAATTTCCAAGTGTTCATTGTCTTTCCAAATTTTTTCTTGGGGTTGATTTAGAGTTTCATAGTGTTGTGGTCTGAAAATATGCACAGTATGATCTCGATCTTTTTATACTTGTTGAGGGCTGATTTGCATCCTAGTATGTGATCTACTCGGGAGAATGTTCTATGTGCACTCTAGAAGAATATGTATTCTGCTGCTCTAGGATGAAATGTTCTGAATATATCTGTTAAGTCCATCTGGTCCAGTGTGTCATTCAAAGCCATTGTTTCCTTGTTGACTTTCTGTTTAGATGATCTGTCCATTGCTATAAGTGGGGTGTTGAAGTCCCCTACTATTATGGCATTAGTATCAATGAGTTTCTTTATGTTTGTGATTAATTGATTTATATATTTGGGTGCCTCTATATTTGGAACACAAATGTTTATAATTGTTAGATCTTCTTGGTGGATAGACCCCTTAATTATGATATAATGCTCTTTTTCATCTCTTGCTACAGTCTATTTTAAAATCTAGATTGTCTGATATAAGTATGGCTACTCCGGCTTTCTTTTGGTATCCATTAACATGGTATATGGTTCTCCATCCCCTTACTTTCAATCTGAAGGTATCTTTAGGTCTAAAATAGGTCTCTTGTAAACAGCAAATAGATGGATCTTGTTTTCTTATCCATTCTGTTACCCTATATCTTTTTTTTTAATTTTTTTTTTAACATTTATTTATTTTTGAGACAGAGAGAGACAGCATGAACGGGGGAGGGGCAGAGAGAGAGGGAGACACAGAATCGGAAGTAGGCTCCAGGCTCTGAGCCATCAGCCCAGAGCCCGACGCGGGTCTCGAACTCACGGACTGCGAGATCATGACCTGAGCTGAAGTCGGACGCTCAACCGACTGAGCCACCCAGGCGCCCCTTTATATCTTTTAATTGGGGCATTTAGTCCATTGACATTTAGAGTGAGTACTGAAAGATATGAATTTATTGCCATTGTGCTGCCTGTAGAGTTGGAATTTCTGGTGGTGTTCTCTGGTCCTTTCTAGTCTTTGCTGCTTTTCGTCTTTTTTTGTTTTGTTTCATCTTTTCTCCTCTCAGAGAGTCCCCCCTTAAAATTTCTTGCAGGGCTGGTTTAGTGGTCATGAACCCCTTTAATTTTTGTTTGTCTGGGAAACTCTTTATCTCCACTTCTATTTTGAATGACAGCCTTCCTGAATAAAGACTTTTTGGCTGCATATTTTTTCCAGTTCAGCATGTTGAATATATCCTACCACTCAGACACAGCTTGGGAGAGAAATAGATTGTGGACCTGTGGCAGCCATGGTCACAGAGAAAGGTGAGAAACAAACTAGCACACAGGGGAGTGCTTGGGGAAGACAAATCCCTGCAGCAATTGGCTTGGAAAATGAGAGGGCTCAAATTTCATGAGGTCTTGCAACCAGTGTGGCTTAAAGCCTGGAGTTTTAAAGGTTAGTGTGGTTGGTTCTGGGAGAGTTCAGAGGACATTGGGGCTGTTCTGGAAGAAAAGGAGGGCAAAAAGCCTATGGACAGACAGCATGGAAACAGCAAACCGAAGAGCACCCGGAGCACACAGTAGGGAGGTTATTCACTCATCTCAGAGTATGTCCCAGAGAGACAGCATTTCATGGAGGAATCTCCATGAAAAAAGGAATTCACAGGTGCCATTTTCCTCCCCCACCCCTCAACATAAGCACAGGACCACCTTTGGGAACCAATGCAGCACCAACACCTGCAACTTAACTTGCTTACACCAAGCCCTGCCCCATCATGCTCTGGTGGAATCATCCTTCCCAGTCACACTTGCCTGAGTCCCAGTGTGGTGGGCCCCCTCCTGCAGAAGACTGGCCCAAAGCCCTGCTCACGATGCATCTTCCCATGTGGGAATTTTGCAGAGACTTGGTTCCAGTAGCAGTGGCAATATGTCTCATTTCACAAACAGACGAGAGCACAGCTAGTTAAAATGCCCCACTTTCAGACCAGGACCAAACAGTGCCCACAACAGGCAAAGAGCCTCTGCATACAACTGGCCTGAAGGATAAAGTAGCCAGGATAAAACAGCAGAGCACATGCAGCACACATTGGAGACACTCCCAGAAGCAGGTCCTGGAGAATAGGGGACATTATACTGCAGGGCACTACAGGACCTCTCCATAAAGCCACCATCCTTAAGAACAGGAGACATAGCTGACTTTCCTAACACCCAGAAACAGGCATAGAGACTTAGACAACATGAGAAGACAGATGAATTTATCCCAAATGAAAGAACAGGACACGGGCATGGCCAGAGATTGAAGTACAACAGATAGAAGTAACATGCTGATGGAGAATTTACAGCATGATCATGTGGATACTCATTAGAATTGAGAAAAGAGTGGAAGACATCAGTGAGACCCTTAACACAGAGATAAGGAATAACATAGTAGAGATAAAGGGCTCAATAAATGAAACAAAAAACATGCCTGGTGGAATGAACAGCAGGTTGGAAGAAGCAGAGGAATGAATTAATGATCTAGAAGACAGAGTAATGGAAAGTAATCAAGCTAAACAAAAGAGAGAAAAAAGAATTATGCAAAATGAAAATAGACCTAGGGAATTCAGTGATTCCATCAAATGTAATAGTATTTGTATTATAGGAATCCCAAAGAAGAAGAGAGAAAAAGTGGGCAGAGAATTTATTTGAAGAAACAATAGCTGAAAATTTCTCTAATCTGGGGAAGGAAACAGATATCCAGATCCAGGAGGCACAGAGAACCCCCAACAAAATCAACAGAAAGATCCACACCAAGATATATTGTAATTAAAATGGCAAGATATGGTGATAAAGAAAAAAATATTGGAGCACCTGGGTGGCTCAGCTGGTTGAGCATACGACTCTTGGTTGGCTCAGGTCATGATCCCAAGGTTGTGGGATTGAGCCCTATGTCAGGTTCTGTGCTGACAGTGCAGAGCCTGCTTGGGATTCTCTTTCTCCCTCTCTCTCTGCTTCTCTCTCTCTCTCTCTCTCTCTCTCAAAATAAATAAATTAAGTTTTAAAAAAGCCACAAGACAAAAGAAGACAGTTACATACAAAGGAAACTCCATAAGGCTATCAGATGATTTTTCAGCAGAAATTTTCCCAGCCAGAAAGGATATATTCAAAGTGCTGAATGGGAAAGACCTGCAGCCTAGAATACTCTACCCAGCAAGGTTATCATTCAGAATAGAAGGAGAGATAAAGAGCTTCCCAGACAAACAAAACTAAAGAAATTCATGACAACTAAACCAGCCCTGAAATAATTATTTAAGGGTAGTGTTTGAGTGAAAAGGAAAGACCAAAATGGCTTATAAAGATAGGAAACACAAGAGCAATAAAAATGAGTATTTCTGTAAAAACTCAGTCAAGGAACTCATAAAATAAAATGATATAAATATGATACCATACACCTAAAATGTGGGGAGGAGAGGAATAAAGAATTTGTTCAAATTTAAACAAACATCAACTTCATATAGACTGCTATATGCAGAAGGGGTTATATACAAACCTAATGGTAACCACAAATCAAAACCACTAATAAATATGCAAAGAATAAAAAGAAAAAAATTAAAATACATCACTAAAGAAAATCAGCAAACCATGAAAGAGAGAAAAACAAGAAAGGATCAGAGAAAATTTCCAGAAAGCACCACTACACAGGCAATAAAATGGCAATAAATACATATCTATCAATAATTACTTTGACTGTAAATGGACTAAATGGCCCAATCAAAAGACACAGGGTGACAGAATGGATAAGAAAACAAGACCTATCTATATGCTGCCTACAAGAGACTCATTTTAGACCTAACGACACCTGCAGATTGAAAGTGGGGGGATGGAGAAACATTTATCATCCAATGCATGTCAAAAGAAAGCTAGAGTAGCAATACTTGTATCAGCAAAGACTGTAACAAGAGACAAAGAAGAACACTATATAATAACAAAGGGGACAATCCAACAAGAAGTTATAACAATTGTAAATATTTATGCACCCGACTTGGAAGCACCCAGATACAAGCACCCAGATACACAAAATGGTTAATATAAATGTACAAGTAATAATGGATAATGATACAATAATAGTAGGGGACTTTAACACCCCACTTACATTAATGGACAGATCATCTAAACAGAAAATCAACAAGGAAACAACGGCTCTGAATGACACACTGGAGCAGATGAATTTAACAGATATATTGAGAACATTCCGTCCTAAATAAAACAGCAGAATATACAATCTTTTCAAGTGCAGATGGAACATTCTCCAGAATAGATCACATATTAAGGCACAAAAGAAGCCTCAAAAAATTTAAAAAGATCAAAGTCATACCATGCATCTTTTCTGAGCCCAACACTATGAAACTAGATGTCAACCATAAGAAAAATCTGGAAAGACCACAAATACATGGAGGTTAAATAACATACTACTAAACAGTAAATGGGTCAACCAGGAAATAAAAGAAATAAAGTACATGGAAACAAATGAAAACGAAAACACAACAGTTCACAACCTTTGGGATACAGCAGAAGTGGTTCTAGGAGGAAAGTTTATAGCAATACAGGCCTATCTCAAGAAGCAAGAAAAATCTCAAATAAACAACCTAACCTTATACCTAAAAGAGCTAGAAAAAGAACATACAAAATCTAAAACCAGCAGAAGGAAGGAAATAATAAGGATTAGAACACAAATAAATGATATATAAACAAAACAAAACAAAAACAATAAAGCATATTAATGCCACTAGGAGCTGGTTCTTAGAAAAAAAATCAATAAAATTGATAAAACTCCAGCCAGACTTATCAAGAAAAAAAAAGGGAAAGGATCCAAATAAATAAAATCACAAATGAAAGAGGAGAAATAACAACAAACACCACAGAAATACAATTATAAGAGAATTTTAGAAAACTATATGCCAACAAATTAGACAACCTAGAAAGACATACCTACCAAAACTAAAATAGGAAGAAATAGAAGATTTGAACAGACTGATCATCAGCAAAGAAACTGAATCAATAATCAAAAAACTTCCAACAAACAAAAGTTCAGGACCAGGCGAATTCTACTAAACATTTAAAAAGGAGTTAATATCTCTTCTTCTCAAACTATTCAAAAAAATTGAAAAGGAAGGAAAACTAAATTCATTCTTTGAGGCCAGCATTACCCTGATATCAAAACCAGATAAAGACACCACAAAAAGAGAACTGCAGGCCAATATGTGTGATCAACACAGATGCAAAAATCCTCAATAAAATGCTAGCAAATTGAATCCAATAATACATTTAAAAAAACAATCATATACCATGATTAAGTGGGATTTATTCCTGGGCTGCAATACTTGCAAATCAATCAATGTGACATATCACATCAGTAAGAGAATGGGTAAGAACCATGTGATCATTCCAACAGATGCAGGAAAAAAAATTTGACAACGTACAACATTCATTGATGATAAAAACCCTCAACAAGGTAGGTTTAGAGGGAACATAACTCAAAATAATAAAGATCGTATATGCAAAACTGACAGCTAACATCCTCCTCAATGGGGATCAACTGAGAGCCTTTTCCCTAAGGTCAGGAACAAGACAAGGATGTTTACTCTCACTACTTTTATTCAACATAGTACTAGAAGTCCTAGCCACAGCAATCACACAACAAAAAGAAATAAAAGGCATTCAAATCAGTAAGTAAGAAGTTAAGACTTTCACTATTTGCAGAAGACATGACACTATATATAGAAGACCCAAAGGACTCCACCAACAAACTGCTAGAACTGATAAATGAATTCAGTAAAGTCACAAGACATAAAATCAATCTACAGATATCTTTTGCAATTCTATACACCAATAATGAAGCAGCACAAAGAGCAATTAAGGAAACAATTCCATTTACAACTGCACCAAAAATAATAAGATACCTATGAATAAACCTAACCAAAGGGGTGAAAGACCTGTACTCTAAAAACCATAAAACACTGATGCATGAAATTAAAGATGACACAAAGAAATGGAAAGACATTCCATGCTCATGGATTGGAAGAACAAATATTGTTTAAATGTCTGTATCACAAGGCAACCTACACATTTAATGTAGTCTCTGTCAAAATATCAATAGCATTTTTCACAGAACTAGAACAAATAATCTTAAAATTTGTTTGGAACCACAAAGGACCCCGAATAGCCAAAACAATCTTGAAAAAGCCAAGCCAAGCCACAGGCATTATAATTCTAGACTTCACATTATTTTACAAAGCTGTAGTAATCAAAACCGTATAGTACTGGCACAACAATAAACACATAGATCAACTGAACAGAATAGAAAATCTAGAAATGAACCCACAATTATATGGTCAATTAATCTTTGACAATGCAGGAAAGAATATCCAGTGGGAAAAAGACAGTCTCTTCAACAAATGGTTTTGGGGAAACTAGACAGCATGCCAGAGGAAGAAACTGGGCCATTTCTTACACCATACACAAAACTAAATTCAAAATGGATTAGAGACTTAAATATGAAACCTGAAACCATAAAAATCCTAGAAGAGAGCACAGGCTGTAATTTCTCTGATGTTGGCCATAGCAACTTTTTTCTAGATGGGTCCCCTGAGGCAAGGGAAATAAAAACAAAAATAAACTAGTGGGACTACATCAAAATAAAAAGCTTCAGCACAGCAAAGGAAACAATCAACAAAATTAAAAGGGAATCTACATGGTGGGAGAAGGTTTTTTGCAAATGACATATCTGATTAAAGGGTTAGTATCTAAAATACATAAAGAAATTATAAAAGTCAACACCCCCAAAAAAGCAAATAATCCAATTAAAAAATGAGCAAAAGACATGAACAGACATTTCTCTAAATAAGACGTACAGATGGCCAATCTATATGAAAAGATCCTCATTACTTATCATCAGGGAAATGCAAATCAAAGCTACACTGAGATATCATCTCACACCTATCAGAATGGCTAAAACCACAACACAGGAAACAACAGGTGTTGGTGAGCATGCAGAGAAAAAGGAACCCTCTTGCACTGCTGGTGGGAATGCAAACTGGTGCAGTTACTCTGGAAAACAATATGGAAGTTCTTCAAAAATAGAACTACCCTATGATCCAGCAATTGCACTCCTGGGTATTTACCCAAAAAATATGAAAACACTAATTCAAAGGGATACATGTACCTCTATGTTTATAGCAGCATTATTTACGATAGGCAAACTATGGAAGCAGTCCAATGTCCGTCAAGTGATGAATGGATAAAGAGGTGGTATATATATACAATGGAATATTACTCAGCCATAAAAGAGAATAAAATCTTGCCATTTGCAACAACATGGATGGAGACGGAGAGTACAATGCTAAATAAGTGAAATAAGTCAGTTGGAGAGAAACAAATACTATATGATTTCACTCAGATGTGGAATTTAAGAAACAAAACAAACAAGGAAGGGAAAAGAGAGAGAGACACACACACAAACCAAGAAACAGACTCTTAATTATAGAGAACAAACTGATGGTTATCAGAGGGGAGGTGGGTGGGTGGGGATGGGTAAAATACGTGATGAACACTGCGGGATTAAAATAAAAACTTACAAAAAAAAAAAAAGAAAAAGATAAGGAGCCATTTAGTTTACCTTTGGTTTTTGGGGCAGGGATTAGGATTACATGGATCCTTTGAGATGCACGATCCAAACTCAAACTGATGGTCTTGGAGGCCCACACAGCGAGCAATGCAGGCGCTGGGGTAAGTGCGTCCATTCTGCCCACACACGGGGACAAACTGATCTGCACAGTTACAGGGCAGACCTGTGGAGAGGATACAGACTCACTGATGGGCACTTGTACATTCCCTTGCCCCTCATATTTCCTAATTAACATGGAGGTCTCAAGTTAAAACAGAATTGTGAATTGAGTCAGGAAAAAGCATCACTCCAATCCCTGACAGTGTTTTTACAGGTGGTGAGGCTCTGAAAAGCCATTTGTCTGCATAATGGCTTTCCTTTGTTCCATTTATTACCACCTAATTGAGGGTTTCCTGGCCTTGATCCCAGGGGTAGAAACCCACATAAAAAAAGCTACAGGTAGGAGAAGTAAAGAATGCTCCTCTCAATTTAGTATGTATAAAGTATGTATAAAGTATGGCTTGCGGGATCTCTGAAATGTTAAAGGGTAATACCAAAAGAACAGGAAGGTAACTTGGGAAATTACTTAAATTTTGAGACTTAAAAATTTTTATGAGTAATCAATCAAGAATAGTACTTTCTTAACATTCCTATGCTTTATGCTGCTGGGATTATGCTCCAGTAAGTAAAAAGGCTACTGAGAAGCGATGTTTTTTTCTTGAGAGACAGCTATAGTTGTTAACAGCAACAGCACAGTCTCTGGGTATCTATTGGTATCTGCTTTTCTCCAGATCTGGAATACCTTTGATTCCAGGTAAAGAGAAACCAGGTAACCTCCTTTACCCCATTTCATGCCATTGCAGCAGCAAGTTGATTCTTCTTTCCCTGAACTTAAGTTACACATGGAGTGGGGTGGGAGGAGGATAGATTAGGGATTTGCCAACCTTGTACCTCCAGCCCACTGGAAATAAAAAGGAAATCAGAAATAAGAAGTGAACAGCAGACTGCTGGGGAAGTAAAGGCAGGACTAACTCCACCCCACCCTCTCTCCACCTTGAGTGTCAATCTTGATGCTTTATTGTCATCATTGTTATTCTTATTATTATCCTCTATCTGCTCTGCTTTGATGAGAGCAGTTCATTCTGCTTAGAGAGACCATAAAACCATGTGGGAATGCAGAGTGAACTAAAGACTTACACAGAAGACTACTTACTTATTTACATCTAAATGTTTTTGGAAGATGAACTTTACAACTAGCAGGACCCTTTTCCCTGTAGTGCACAGTCCCTCATGTTCTGGAGTAAATTAAGTTAGTGACTGTTTAGCTAGCAGATTCTAAGGAGATTTTACTGGCCACAAAGTGTACCACATTTCTTGGGACTCAGATATTGTCCCAGCCCAACAAGACGTTCATAAAAATGCTTAAGTCTCAAAATTACAATAATTTGCAAGTTACTTTCTTGTTCTTCCCCTTCCCTAATGAGATGAGAGTGGAAGGAGCCTACATGAAGAGTTTACAATCTTTCTTTGTCTTGTTTTCGGTATTAATTACCCTTTGACATTCCAGAAATCCCCTAAGCCAGACTTCAAACATCTAAGTCTAGATTAAAAAAAAATTTTTTTTTAATGTTTTTATTTATTTTTGAGACAGAGAGACAGAGCATGAACAGGGGAGGGGCAGAGAGAAAGGGAGACACAGAATCTGAAGCAGGCTCCAGGCTCTGAGCTGTCAGCACAGAGCCCGACATGGGGCTCCAACTCACAGAGCGTGAGATCATGACCTGAGCTGAAGTCAGACGCTCAACCGACTAGCCACCCAGGCATGCCATAATTCTAGATTTTATACACTAGATTGGAAGGAGGATTCTTCTTTTTCTACCTATAGCTTTATAGGGGTCTCTACCTAATGAACCAGTAAGCTAAGGCAGTTCAGGGAAGAAGGTGATGAGAAAAACATTAGAACAGAAATAAACTTAGAAAATACATGGACATTTTATAACATAATGGCAGGCATTACTCCTGAAATCATTGTTGCATTATGTGCCAACTAACTTGAATGTAAATTAAACAATAAACAAATAAACTAATTTTAAAAAATTAGCAGTAAAACACACACACACACACACACACACACACACACACACAAAATGGTAGGGGGAGATGAGGTATTTTGGCAGATAGAAAAGTCCCATTTAACCAAAACCATCCCAATCACGGGCCCTGTTCATTCTGACTCACGGAATTCAAGAATATTAGAGCTGGAAGGGTCCTAAGAAAACATTTAGTTTAATGCCTTCAGTTCATAGAGGAGGAAACAGATCCAGAGAGAAAAAGTACCTTGCTCTCGGATTATGTATTTATCTTACTAGGTACATCTGTGGTTATGGCAAGACCATCAAAGCTGCCTTGAAGGGAAATGGGTACAAAGAGATGATGGCTGCTGGGGATAGGTTCTGGGTGACCATGTTTACCTGTGAAGGTGCGACGGTCATCTTCTGAACTGTGCTCACTGAGGCACAGGCGGGTAGAACACACCAAATTGCCAGCAAAACAAGAACAGATATTGCAGTCAATGTTAAAGGATGTCCCATGACCTGAGAAAAAGAGACATAAAATGTTGATCTATTTCATGCATTTATAAATAAATCATAAATTAAAAATGTAATAGTTAAAATTTTTTTTTTTAACATTTATTTTTGAGACAGAGAGAGACAGAGCATGAACCGGTGAGGGTCAGAGAGAGGGAGACACAGAATATCAAACAGGCTCCAGGCTCTGAGCTGTCAGCACAGAGCCCGACGCGGGGCTCGAACTCACGGACCATGAGATCATGACCTGAGCCGAAGTCGGCTGCTTAACTGACTGAGCCACCCAGGCGCCCCTAAATAAAAATTTAAAACAAATTCTTGAAAGATCACTTCTTTTTTTTTTTAATGTTTTTATTTATTTTTGAGACAGAGACAGAACATGAGCAGGGGAGGGGCAGAGAGAGAGGGAGACAGAATCCAAAGCAGGCTCCAGGCTCCGAGCTGTCAGCACAGAGCCTGACGCGGGGCTCGAACTCACGGGCTGTGAGATCATGACCTGAGCTGAAGTCGGACGCTTAATCAACTGAGCCACCCAGGCGCCCGAAAGATCACTTCTGAATATACAAACAGGGGAGTTAAACCTGTAATATTTATATTTTAATATTTAACTCCCACCATATCCCTCCAAACCCCTAATGTGCTAGTCTAACTAGACGGCTCCCTATTCTCTGAGAATCCTTTTGGGTGTCCCTTCTGCCTCAAATGGTCCTCTCCTCCTTCTGGAACTTTGCTCAACTTTCCTGAACCAGCCCTGATGCCATCTTTGAATCAAAGACTCTCCTGATGCCCTGGCAGGAGTGACTAGGTCCTTGAAGAGCACCACTTGGTTTGCTCCCTTCTGTGGATCACATTCTCCCTCATCTGATCATGTACGGTATGACCTCAGTCCCTCATGCGATTTTAGCCCCAAAAGGCACTAGTATGTTCTTCTGTAAAAAATATGCATTTAATCAGTGGAAATCTATGGAAGGAATGTTTACCCTCAGAAATATTCTGTGATACAAGGTACCTACCCTACACTTTGGCTAAGTAGAATATGGATTAAAAAATGAATACCTGGGGGTGCCTGGGTCGATTTGTGAGATGGTTTGTGAGATCGAGTCCGAGTCAGGCTCTGCGCTGACAACGTAGAGTCTGCTTGGGATTCTCATTCTCCCTTTCTTTCTGCCCCTACCCCACTCACTCTCTCTCTCTCTCTCACTCAAAAAAATAAAGTTAAAAAAAAAGGAATACCTGACTTGTTCTAGGGCAGACACTTGCAGTCCCTTTTTAGCCAAAAGCACCCTTCTTTCTAATAAGATTTCACACAGAAGAGTAAAACCAGGAGTTATATAAAAGCTGAACTACTCTGATTGATGGGGGTGGGGGTGGAGATAGGGATGAGGGTAGCAGAGTGAACAGCTGTGGGGGAGTACATTCTCAAAAGTAGCATTTTTTTCCCCACAATTTTTAAAGTCATATATCAGTTAGGGCTATAAGCAAAAGATGATTAAAGTAGCAGTGAGAAAGCAAGACCCTTAGACTTTTAGAGAGGGCATCAAAGGGTGTTTTTTTTTTTTTCTTCCAAGACTTTATTTATTTATTTGGAGCAAGCATTAGGGAGGGGCAGATGAGGAGGGAGACAGAGGAGAGAGAGAATCTTAAGCAGTCTCCATGCCCAGTGTGGAGCCCAATGCGGGCTGGATCTCATGACTGCGAGGTCAGGACCTGAGCCGAAATCGAGAGTTGGACACTTAAGGGGCGCCTGGGTGGCTCAGGCGGTTAAGCATCCAACTTCGGCTCGGGTTATGATCTCCTCGTTCCCGAGTTCTAGCCCTGCATTGGGCTCTGTGTTGACAGCTCAGAGCCTGGAACCTGTTTCGGATTCTGTGTTTCCCTCTCTGTCTCTGCCCCTCCCCGACTTGTGCTCTGTCTCTCTCTCTCTCAAAAATAAATAAACATAAAAAAAAAAAAGAGTTGGACACTTATGGCTGAGCTACCCAGGTGCCCCCAAGATTTTACTTAAATTCAAGTTAGTTAGCATATAGTGTAGTGTTTGTTTCAGGAATAGAATTTAGTGACTCATCACTTAACATACAACACCCAGTGTTTGCCACAACAAGTGCCCTCCTTAATGCCCATCACCCATTTAGCCCACCTCCCACCCATCTCCCTCCAGCAACCCTCAGTTTGTTCTCTATTGTTAAGAGTCTCTTATGGTTTGTCTCTCTCTGTTTTTATTTTATTTTTCCTTCCCCTATGTTCATCTCTTTGGTTTCTAAAATTCCACATATGAATGACCTCATGGTATTTCTTTCTCTGATTGGCTTATTTCACAGCATAATATGCTCTAGTTCCATCCCCATCATTGTAAATGGAAAGACTCCAATCTTTTTGATGGCTGAGTAATATTTCATTGTATGTATATAAAAGGGTGGCACTTCATAATGTGCTCTCTCCCGATGCTTAGTCAACAGTGTAGTTTCCATCCTCCAGTTCACTTTCCATGACGTCAAACTCTGACTTTTACTTCCGTTAAAGACACACACTTGAGGAGAAGGAGCACACCTGTGTCCTTGCCTGTGGAGTACACGGGCTCTGGAGTCAGATAGGCCTGGGGCTGAATTCTGTTTTGGTCACTGACTAGCTGGGTGATCTCTCTGAGCAGCAGCTTCTTCATAAGAGTACTGAAATCAAAGAGCAATTGGGAGGCTCACATGAGATAACACAGGCCAAGACTTAGCATAGTGCTTGGCACACAACTAAAAGCTCAGTAAGTACTAATTAATTATTATTAGTCATTAGTCTCTTCGTGAGGAGGCTCCTAAGAGGGTTCCTTAGAAGTCCTAGTGTCCTATAGAGTACAGTTTGAAAAATACTGCCCTGGAGATCTGATGTGTAGACCTTACTCTTTGGTGGGAATCTATCCAATGTCCATCCTACAAAATTAAGATAAATAATCTCATATTAAAAACAAAAAGCAAATAAATACAGTCCAAGACTCACTTTTTCTTTTTCCTCCAACAATACATGACTTCTGGAGATCTATACAGTGCATCTCCATACAGTTTTCCAAGAGTCCACTTTGTCCACATGAGCAAATTTTGTAACAACCAACTTCCCCTGCAGATGATGGCACCTGGATTAGTGTCCCTTGACGGACGATGAAATCAGAGGCTTCTCCCAATTTGCAACCTATACAAACAAAAATTAGCTGAGAGAGATGGCATTGTTCAATGTCATTGTTTTATGATATTACATATACTTTACACAAGTCTTATAGGTACTGTGTGGCTATTAAAGATTATGTAATAGAAATTCCACTAAGTTAAAGAATTGGTTTGGTTTACTGACCAAAACATATTCTCTCAAATGAAAAATTCCATGTTCCATGAGAAGCTGCTGATTAAGGACCTATACTCCAAAGGTAGCTATAGTTCAGTACAAAAATGCCATAAGATATGTACTTTTTTATTGCTTTGGGCTTATCAAAGATATTTAAAAATCACAGATACTTTAAAAATGGACTATGGAAATGTACATTATTTTTAGAATATTCTTCTTGGTCAGGAAAACTTTTAGCGATGGAATACCAGCATACCTTAAAGTCAATGAAAAGTTGAATACTTGATTGGGCTTAAGGAAACCCATACATTTCCAATTTTAACAGGATTTATCATGACTGTATTACTGATATATTCTGGTATTACACAAATATTATAGATGATCCTTTGAGACATCAGGCTTATTTAATTCAATATTCTATTCCTTTTAACTTCACAGAAATTTTTAAATGGTGATTTTAACATGATAAACATTTTCAATTGGGAAATAGATAAAGGGCAGCAAAATATTGCCACGACTGTACTCTAAAGGGATGCCCAAAGAGATAAAGACTATCAAAATTATTCTATAGGATAAACACTTTTTTATTCAAGAGGCCTCCTGCATTTCAAAAAAAAAATCAGTCTTAAAATCATATGCATCTTGGGGCACCTGGGTGGCTCAGTTGGTTAAGTGTCCCACTCTTGATCTCGGCTCAGGTCATGATCTCACGGGTTTGTAAGATTGAACCCTACATCAGGCTCTGTGCTGACAGTGCAGAGCCTGCTTGGGGTTTCTCTCTCCCTCTCTCTGCCTCTCCCCCCTTCAAAATAAATAAATAAACTTAAAAAAAATCATATGCATCTCAATAAAACATTAAGCTTTATAGAGATAACTGTACATCCCAATGAGTATGCCATTTCTCCTTATAACTAAAGCAGAGCAAAGACAAAATCACAACGTGCAGTACATTTTCTCAAATGTTACAACATGGCAGAGAATTTATAAAAACTGGCTCAAGGTTTTTTATTCGTTTGTTTCCAAGAACCCTATAACTCATTATGAGAGTCAGTTCACAATCTAAATGATAATTGAAAATTACATTTGTACTTGTCTTCTCCTGCCTATGTAACTAACATGTGTTTATTGGGAAAACCTCAAATGTTATAGAAAAACCTAATTTTGAAGATAAAGTCAATTGCAACCTCACTCCAAAGATAATGCCTATACAGAAACACCAGCAGCACAAATCCGTACCCACCCTACACTCACACCCATCTACCTCTTACCTTGAACACAAGAGTATGGAAGGCAGGGATCTCCAGATGGACACCCCTTCCGGTTTACCTCACAGAGCTCATTAGCAGGGCAAGGATTTGGGTTACAGGGATGAGTGACCTCTTCTATAATGTTACCCAAAGTACTAGGCCCTGAAAAACCAAACACAGATCAGTTTAACCAACCCTAAAAGGCAACAGAGGTGTGTAAATTATCTGAATTAATTATGACTTTAATAAGTGGAGAGCTCATGAGCATAAAGTGAGGCCTGATTCTAATAAACTATTAAAACACACAGATTCTCTGATAATTTGTGAATTTAGCATAAACATACATACATTCATTCACTTGTTTATTTATTGGGTACCTACAATATGCTGGACAAGATTCTAAACACTTGGGCACATGTGTTTTAGTGCGTATAAATAAAAAAGGCACCTACTGATAGGTAATAAGTTGTATAAAGGGATGGAAAATGACTGCTATACTTTGGGTAAGGTGTTCAAACAGGTGCTTATGCCTAAGAGGAATAACTTGGCACATTTTACCATAAACTATAATAACTCACCATGGTAAGCTAGATGCTGTACCATGATTATATTTGTTAACTTGTGAAATAATGACTAAGGAAGAGTCTCATATAATATTTAAAGAGAGTACTAAAATTAAAAAAAAAAAAATCTCTTTAACCTTTTTCCTTCTGCACATATATTTCACTGCTCTAATAAGGTCTAGGCTTGTGGAGGTATTAGTTTTGCTTACTTGATTTTAGGCCAGACTCAGACTGTTAGCTAATGAAGGTATCAGGGTTCTTGGAGTTCATCACATCCAGCCCAATCCTTTTATAAACAGCAAAGCTGAGGCTGAAAGAAGTGATCTGTTCGAAGTCACAGAGGTCTAGATTCTGGCCAAGGCTCTCTTTTTCGCTATACTGGTCACAAAGGCTGAGGGACATAGTTTATTGGCTTTAGGAAAGTGTGGCTGATATCATTAGCTGCAAATCTAACAGATTTGGATACTCTTTTCTTCCTGCTCACTAATAATAGAATTCCAGTTTTGCTTAGCATGACAACGGGCCCACAGCTAAAAAGATCATCTTTCTCAGTTTCCCTTACAGCGAGGGTGGTTTTCCCTTACACTAGGATATGGTGGTTAGAGTTCCGGGAGTCATGTTGTGACGATAAAGTACCTGAAGTAACCTTGATGATGGAAACCAAGCGCTAACGAAGGCACGGAAAGCAAAAGAGCCTGGACTCTGGATGATGGAGCCACTATAACAGCCTTGGACAAATTATTTCTGGGTTTTCTTTTACTTCTTTCTACCTGTTTTTCTGTTATTTGCGGTAGAACTTAGTCCTATCTGACACAGGAAAACAAAAAAATTAGGAGCTGGATCCAAGTCTGCCTTCCAGCCAGCTCGGGACACTAATGCCCCCTGGCGGCAGCACAGACACTTTCCTTACCCTGACTATCGCATTTGGTGTGTTTATGGGTTCTACTCACCATCCCTCTGGTTTCCACGACACATGGTCACCTCCTGCCAAGAAGCTCAGCTCCAGGACCCCTCAATGAGATACCAACTTATTCTTCTAGCTCTTGGCTTGGCTCTTGGCAGGAGTATTTCATCATAGACAAAGTTCCACCTTTTTGTACTAACCCAGACCATCATTTCTTACTCCCTATTTGGTGGATCAGTCTCAGCCAATGCCTGGCTCTGGTCCACTAATATTCTGATGACAAAAAGCTGAAGATTCCCTGGGGAAATTTCACTTCCTGGACAAATCATGGCAAGGAGACAGCAATGATATGGAGCTGGCCCCATATCTAAGAATGCTGGCCCCAAATTCACTACTTAGAATTCCTGATTGATAGTAGTTTATGACTTCCTCAGTCTGATAAGATAATCACTTGTGCCTATATATTTTAAGATGACAATTCTTTTCAGGCCAAAAAGGCCAAGCAAATAAGATAAGAGTCTGCCATTGAGATAGTATCATTAAACCACATATTCTCAACAGACAGATGTTCATCCAAAGCAAACATGAAGGGCAGAGATGGAAGGGAGAAGTATTTGAAATCTAAGAAAACAAAGTACTTACTGAGGTATGTATCCAAAGGTATACAATTCTCTAGGTCATCTGTAGGTGACAGAAGCTCACAAATACTTTCAGCTGTGTGGTCCTCGGGGAATTTGTTCTGGTCCCCACATTTCTTGAGAATCTCCACACAATCTGATCTTAAAAAGAAAAATATACACAAATTTGGGGTTCAAGAACCTCCTCATGTTGTCTAATCAATATCAATCCTGTTTCTGAAGGTTTCCAGAAGGTGAGTTTTCATAACAATGTTTCACAATTGGTTAGATCAAAGTAACGGCAAAAGAAAACAGGAGTCATAGAAGACCTGAGGTTGCATAGTAGTAAGCAATGTATTATAGTATCAAAGCATCTGTAGCTTTCTCTTATCTGAGATCAAAGGCCTTGCTCAAATTTTACACTCATACAGTTACTAGTATTGATGTGACTTGTCCCTTCTTTGAAAGGAAATTAAACTAGGCTTTTTGCAAAATCACCCATCCTTTCTTTTAGGACCTTAGGCTTCCTTGCTTTTTCCTCCCTCCCTTCCTCCTTCTCTCCCTTTCTCTTTTTAAATATATTTTTAGTTATCAACATTAAGGTGTTTGGCCTGTAACAACTGGAAGTACACTATTTAAAATTCTCTCAGTCCTCCAAAGGGATTTGATTCCTTTTCTATAAATTTTCCATACTAAGAGTCTATAAATTTCCCACTGGTTGCCTCTCGCTTGTTGCCTAAGTTACCCCTCACTTTCCCCCTTACTCAGGTGATCCCCAAGTCATGCCAGAGAATTGATCTGGATTCTGTTTAAGGTTGAAATAATCTTCAATCAGTCATCAAGTTCCAAGGAGCACCAAGACGCACACCAACATCTTAGGGGGTGGACATTAACCTGGCCTTTAGGAAAGTTTTTTGGAAAAACAGATGATTGAAGATCAGCTGGCATAGATTACTATGTGGCCAATACTTTTGGTTTCACTTACTATAGCAGCTTTCCTCTTTACTTCATCCTAGATCTCCTAAGCAAACCATTCACAAAATGTTTACTAGAAACAGGCCTCGATGACTACATTCACTAATTCCTTCACTCATCAAACATTTATGGAGCACCTATTGTGTGTCAGGATTATGTTAATCACTGAAGAGGAGAAAAAGAGGAAAGAGGAGACAAGAAAAAGCAGGCACAAAGAAGAATAAACTCAAGGAGAGCAAAGTCTAACTAAATATAAGACAAGTATAGGGGCGGCTGGGTAGCTCAGTTGGTTAAGCGTCTGACTGGCTCAGGTCATGATCTTGCAGTAGGTAAGTTCAAACCCTATGTCCGGCTCTTTGCTGACAGCTCAGAGCCTTGGAGCGTGCTTCAGATTCTGTGTCTCCCTCTCTCTCTGCACCTCCCCTACTCTCATTCTATCTCTCTCTCTTAAAAAATAAACATTAAAAAAAAGACAAGTATACAAAATAAAATATAAAAATAGAATTGTGTATTGAAGGTATTCACTAAAGTTTCTGGAACTAAATTGCATAAGTTCAGATAAAGGTCTATAAAAATTTGTAGTAAGGATAAATTACTATTAGCTGGTGAAATATGGGAAGGTTCCACGGGAATGATGGGCATCTGAGAGGAGCTAAGAAACACAGGCAGTGGGCAAGTGGAGATGGAAGAGTAATTCAAGCAGAGGAGGAAAAAGTAGGAAAGCACTTGACATGTGGGGTGATGGGCAAACGAAGTGGTAGGAGGGAAAACTCTAAAGATAGGCTGTGGTTCAGATCATGGTCTGAACCAGGACTGGAGAGTCATTATTATGAGAAACTTACTTGCAGATAATACTTCCCCGGGATTTCCTATGACAAGGTTTAATCTGCAGTGAACAAGCTACTGCTTTCCACATTTCTGGCTGGCACTTCTTAATGTCAAGAACAGGTATGTTGATAAACGGCATCTTTATGCTTCCTTTCTCCCACAGCTTCATGTCATTCATGGCTCCTTGATCTGACTGAGCATTACAACTCCTAAAAAGTTCTGTTGGCCTGAAAAAGCAAAAAGGCCAGAATCGAGAGGCAATTATTTTCTAGAGAGAAGATATGGGTAAAATCCTGACATACTAATGCATCAGGAAAACCTGATTTTTTTAAAGAAAGTACCTATGACGTATCAAAGGATATCAGCTTTGCATGTATGGAGAGTCAATGTAGACACATTAAGATTTTGACTGCATCTTTCCTTTTTAACAAGAGTTAAAAACTTAAACACTCTGTATGGGACTATCATCTCTAGACTGTATCATTTCTTTCATATTACAAAATAATGAGTCCAGGTTTTAAAAACTGAGGTATAATTTATAAAAAGACAAAAAAAAAAGCATTTCCATCATGTCAGAAAGCTCCCTTGTGTCCCTGTCTAGTCAATGCCCTCCCCACTGACTATACCCCAGAGGCCACCTCCATTCATACTTATCTAGAACTTTATATATAAATGAAACATATTGTATATGCTCTTTTGGGTCTGGTGTCTTTGGCTGAACAATTTTTTTAGATTTACCTTTGTTATGTATATCATAAGTTGTTGTTTCCTTTTACTGTTGAGTAGCATTCCGTTAATAAATGTACCACAATTTGTTTATCCTAGTAGTTCTCAAACTTTTGATCTCAGGACCCATTTACACTCTTAACATTACTGCATTCTCAAAAAGCTTTTGTTTATGTGGGTTACAATCACCAATATCTATGACATTATAAATCAAAACAGATCTTTTGATTCGTAGTTCTTAATTCATTTAAAAGGATAAGCCCATTACATGTAAGAAATAATGTTTTTGTGAAACATAACTATATTTTTCAAAGAAAAACTAAAATTAGTGAGAAGAATAGGACTATTTCACAGCTTTGAAAATCTCTTTAATATATGGCTTAATAGAACACTGCTGGATTTTCGTATCTTTTCTTGACTTCGATCTGTTGTTACATCACATGTCTTTTTTTTTTTTTAAGTTTATTTATTTATTTTTGGGAGGGAGAGAGAGAATATGGGAGGGACAGAGAGAAGGAGAGAGAGAATCCCAAGCAGGCTCCACGCCGTCAGTGCAGAGCCTGATGTGGGGCTTGAACTCATGAACTGTGAGATCACGTCCTGTGCCGAAATTAGGAGTTGGTCACTTAACTGACTGAGCCATCCAGGCACCCCAATTACATCACGTGTCTTACAGCACTGGGGAAACTCCACTGTCCACTCTTGTGAGAACAAGAGTGAAAAAAGCAGATCACAGCTTAGTGTTATTATAAAAATAGTTTTGATCCCATGGGGCTTGGGGACCATGGACCACACTTTGAGAAATCCTCGTTTATTCATTCACCTGTTTATAGACAAAAAGTTTTGTTTCCAGGTTTCATGTCTCTTCATGCCTACAAAGAGCATTTGGGGTCATAACTTTCTAAGAAACTGCCAAACTATTTTCCAAAGTGGTCACACCATTTTAGACTTTAAGCCACAACATATGAAAGTTCCAGCCGCTTTACATGCTTGTCAGTCTTTTTAGTTGTAGATGCAGTTTTAAAAATTGCATTTTGCTGATTACCAGTCACGTTAAACACCTTTTCATGCACTTCCTGGCCATTCAGGTATCTTCTTCTGTGAAGTGTCTTTCCAGCTACTTGCCCTTTTTAGAAAAAGTTGTCTTTTCACTATTGAGTTATAAGAGTTCTTAATATATTCTGGATATAAGTCCTGCTTCAAATATATGTATTACAAATACTTTCTTCCAGTTTGTGGTTGGCCTTTCCATTTTCTTTTTGTAAAATTTTTTTAAAGTTTATTTATTTATTTTGAAAGAGAGCGAGAGAGACCATGCAAGTGGGGAAGGGGCAGAGAGAGAGAAAGAGAGAGGATCCCAAGCAGGGTCTGCACCACCAGCACAGAGCCCGATGCAGGGCTTGACCTCACAAACCACAGTATCATGACATGAGCCAAAGTCAGATGCTTAACCAACTGAGCAACTGTGGCACCCCTGCCTTTTCATCTTATTGGTGTCTTTTGATGAGCAAAATTTTAAAAATTTAAATATTTATTTTATTTAGCTAAAATATTTTATTGGGATGTAAGTTACAAAGAATATGATGCACAGATCTTGAGAGTTCAGTAAGTTTTAAAAATTGTATTCACCCCTGTAATCAAAGCCCCAAACAAGATATAGAATATTTCTATCACCTCATAGAGTTCCCTTATGCCTACCTCCAGCCAATTTCCTCTTCCAAAGGCAATAACTTTCTGATCTTTATCCTCATAGATTATTTTTACCTATTCTTGGATTTCATATATATGGAATTATAAAGCCTTTATTTTGTATTGGGCTTTTTTTATTCAACATAAGACTCATCCATATTTTGGGGTTTATCAGTAGTTTGGCCTTTTCCCTTGCTGTATACTATTCCATTGCTCGGCTACACCATGTGTTTTCATTCCCTTCCTGATGTACATTTTATTTATTTTTCCCCAAATTCTGGGTTCTTATGAATAAGGTTGCTATATAAGTCTTTTTTGGAATTAGATTTTCATGTCTCTTGGGTAAATGCTTTAGAATGGGATTGCTGGGTCATGGACTTGACACTGCAAGGAAACTCTTCAAAGGTCTTAAACCATCTTATACTCCAAGCAGGGAAGTATGAGAGCTCCACCTGCTTCACATATTGTCACTCAAAAAACCCCCTTTTTTTTAATGTTTATTTTTGAGAGAGAGAGCGAGAGAACGAGAGAGCAGGGTAGGGGCAAAGAGAAAGGGAGACACAATCCAAAGCAGGCTTCAGGCTCCAAGCTGACAGGGCAGAGCCCGACCCAGGGCTCAAACTCACAAACTGTGAGATCATGACCTGAGCTGAAGTCAGACACTTAACCAACTGAGCCAACCAGGTGCCCCGACTGTTAATCTTTTAATTTTAGCTATTCTAGTGGGTATGAGGAGGGATCTCACTGAGGTTTTAATTTGCATTTTGCATAAATAGTGACAAAGAACTTTTTCATATACTTAAATGGCTATTTTGATGTCTTGTTTGCTGAAAGACCCTTGATATTTTTTTGCCCATTTTTCAAATTGGGCTATTTGATTTTTTATTATGAGGTTGTAGGAGTTATTTATATATTTTGGTTGCAAGTCCTTTGTCAAATGTGTGTGAGTGTGTACATGTGATACACTGAATATTTTCTCTCAGATTGTGGCTTGCCTTTTCAAATTTTAAATGGTGTGTTTTGGTGAACAAGTGTTTACAGTTGAACCTTAACTCATTAATTTTTTTCTATTATAATTGGTATATTTTGTCTCCTGTCTATAAAATCTTTGCCTGCAGCCAGATTAAGATAATCTCCTATGTTTTCTTTTAGAAACTTTGTATTTTCAGCTTTTATATTGTGTTCTATGACCCCATCTTAAATTAATTTTTGTGTACAGTGTGAGATAGAGGTTGAGGTTCTTTTTTTTTCCATAAACATATTCAACTGTTCCAGCATTGTTTGTTGAAGAGATGTTTCTCTTTGCATTGAATTGCCTGGCTGCCTTTGTTGAAAATCAATTTACTGTGTGTGAGTCTATTCTTGATTCTCTGTTTTGTCCTACTGATCTATTTGCCCAAACTTATGCCAATTTACATTGCTTTAATTTTTGTTGCTTTATAATAAGTCTTGAAGTCACGTACTATAAGTTCTCCAAATCTGTTATTTTTTTGAAATTTCTTTTAGCTATTCTAGGTCCTTCGTATTTTCATTTGAATTTCAGAATTAGCCCGGAAATTTCTATTTTAAAAAGCCTCTTGGGGGGCACGTGGGTGGCTCAGTCGGTTAAGCATCTGACATCGGCTCAGGTCATGATCTTTCGGTTCACGAGTATGAGCCCCATGTCAGGCTCTGTGCTAACAGCTCAGAGCCTGGAGCCTGCCTCAGATTCTGTGTCTCTCTCTCTTTCTGCTTCTCCCCTGCTAGCACTCTGTCTCTCTCTCAAACATAAACATTAAAAAAAATATTTAAAAAATTAAAAAAAAAAGCCTGTTGGAATTTTGATTGGGATTGCACTGAATCTAGAGGTCAGTTTCAGGAGAATTAACAACAATATTGAGTCTTCTAATCCATGAACATGGTAGCTCTCTCCATTTATTTACTGTCTTTAATTTCTTTCTGCAAAGTTTTCTGGTTTTCAATGTATAGTTCCTACATATTTTTTTGTCAAATTTATCCTAAGTATTTTATGTTTTTTGATGCAATTGTATAAATTTGTATTTTTAAAATAAATTTCATTTTCCAGTTGTTTGTTGTTAACATACAGGAATACAATTGGCTTTTTTTTTCTTAAATGTTTATTTTTGAGAGAGAGCGAGTAGGGGAGGGGCAGGGAGAGAGGGGGACAGAGGATCTGCAGCAGGCTCCAGGCTCCGTGCTGTCAGCACAGAGCCCAATGCAGGGCTGGAACCCACAAATTGCGAGATCATGACCTGAGCTGAAGTCAGACACTTAACCAACCGACTGAGCCACCAAGCGCCCCTATAATTGGCTTTTGTATGTTAACCTTGTATCCTGTGACTTTGTTAAATTCAAGGATTTAAGGAGAGTTTGTTTGGAGATTTTGGGGCATCTCCTTTTGTGGTTCCCACTTTTCTGGGGTTTTCTACTCCCAGCAGTCCCAAGCTCTGATCTCCAACTCCTCTGCCCAAGACTGCTGCTTTTTGCATGAACTCTTTATGCCAGGCAAGGAGACAGAGAGTGCCCATGAAGGGAAAACTGGATATGTGGCTCTCATGCAGTGTGGTTTCTACCCCTCCTGCTTTTGGTCCTTCTCTAATGACTTCAAAACAATAGTTTTTTAATATTTTGTACAGAGCTCACAATTGGTTCTTGTAGAAGTATTAGTCTGATACAAACTACTCCACCATCCCCACAAGCTAGAACCATGTGTCTAAGTTTAAATTTAAACATTTCATAGATTTCAAATTTCCTCAATCTCTAAGCCAAGTCCTTATTGGCTAACACTCTATTACCAGCTGTAAAGATATCTCAATTTTCTTATTCAAAATAATATTCTGAATACTTTTAAAAGAATGGGATTTGTGTTAGTTTGAACCTTCTTCTGGCCCAAATGATTGACTTTTTTCCTCTTTGCCCTCCTGATCTCCAGGCTGCAGCTCACAGAACCAGCCCCCTCTTGTTTAGAAACTCTCTCTGGCTTCTCTGATATGGTGTTCTCTAGGCTTTTGGATGCCTTTTTGTTTTCTTCACTGCTTGTTCAGCCATTCAGTTTTGGGCCCTTGTTTTTCTGACCATACTTGATACCCAAGAAAATACAAGTAGGTAAGAAAACATTTTTGCATGAAAGAGGGAATTCACTGAGTGAGACCTTCAACCACCCTGGAGGTCCTTCAAAGTAAACTGTTCACAAGAGGGCATTTGGATGGCCAAATTGTTCATAGTGATTTATTCTGCAATAAATTGCTTCTATTGGTTTTGTAGTAGAAGGGAGTGGGTAAGATTGGTAGACTGAAGGCAGAGAAGATTCTTTGAACTCTAGATGCTTTAAGTATCTCTAGTCTAGTCTAGTCTAGTCTTGAAGTGCTTCCTTTCTCAGAGGTGATGTATCAGATGAGTTATATAGCATTTAAAGATGAAATAAAGCAATGCTACTTCCTTTTAACTTAGCATCCAAGTAAAAATGAGAGTAAAGTGGTCTTTTCAATTACTTAAAAACAAGATAATTAATGATAAAATACTTCTATTCCATGTATAATAATTTGCTCCTACCTGTTGTTAAAATTAGTACAGTAAGTAAGATTTCTACAGCCCAACTGGCAAGGTTCCCGAACATCTGCTAAACAGGTCAACATGGACACTTCCACTGGATTGTATTCACAAAAGCGATCAAACTCTTGCCAACTCTGTGTATTGCCCCAGCTCATGCTATAAAGTTTAGTGCACAGTTCCCTAAAACAAAGGCACAAATATAGAAACACAGGTGAGCCAAGTGAATACATAGTTTAGAATATGAACAAGAAAAAAGTACAAAAACCAAAAGACTAAAATTTATCCCCTAGAATTTAGAGCCATAAGCAGAACTTTTCCATGAAAATGTTAGCCTTCTTTTATTACCCATCTCTTTCCTTTATGCCATGGTTGCTACAAAGCTCAGTGCTAAAGGTAATGTTTAATTATATTTGTACATCTTTATTCTTGGCACAATTATCTTCCATTTCTGATCCCTCTTTTACCTTTCACGTAAGAGAAGGCATACAGTTTTTCCTTCACAAAGATAGATTCCCCTATATTTATATTTATTTACTTCCTATAAATAAAGTAAAACTGTGTAGTAAAACTGTGACAAGGTCCTCAGACCTAAGAAGCTTTACAGACTTAGGGTTCACTAGTTTCTCCCTGAAAAATTATCCCAAAGTCATTTATCTTCCTTAAGATACACCCAGATAGTCTACATGTAAAGGCTTATGAATTCCAAAGCTTCTATATACTATTGTAGTTAATACATGACAATCTTATTTGTAGTACTTGATGATTACAAAGCAACTTGACTACATGCATATAACTAAAATAATATCAGTACCATTTCTCAAGTGCCTTCAAATTAGTTTAATTTTTAAAATTTATAAATTTAATAAAAATGTAAAAAAACATAAAATTTAATACTACCAAAATACACAAAGTCATAAGTAAAAATTCTCCACTCCTGCCACATTTTATTTGACTCTCATTATTAAACCTTTGAGGAGGATGTCTTTACTTTTATAAGTTTGCTCATTCATTCTACTGATTTTTACTGAGTGCCTATTTTGTGTTAGACCCTGTTCAAGGCACTGGATATTCAGTGGTAAATAAGAGAGACGGGTCCCTGCTCTCAATGGAGCTTATACATCATAGAGATAAAGAAGGTGGGATCAAGTTATATTAGGTACTTTGAGCTGGGAACCAGTCCTTTCTCTAGCCCTTAACTTTCTCTATGACCTTGGACAGACTGTTTAACAACATCGCAGAATTAGTTTTCTATATATAAGCAAGAATTACACAAACTGACACCATAAGATGTCATAAACTGACATCATAAGGTGATACAATCATAATGTTTCACGAAGAGAAAATAAGATGAAAATAAACCACAAAGCCTTACATCAAGGTAAGGCAGGGCAAAGTGTTTTTCAGTGAAGTTCTTCTAGGATAACACAGAGATTCCAATCTCCAATGGCTTTAGGGCATAAACTCTTTTAAAGACATTCAAGGAATTACTCAGCATCCCTCTCATAAATATATTTATTAATGCAATCCAATTTCCTTAATTACAGGACCAAATTAACTTCTCTTTAAGATCTTCTGTTAATTTTCTTTGGATATTTTCCAGTTTTTTAAAATATCTTTGGTAAAGTTTGATGAGCTACTCTAGGCACAATTTTTGCTAAAGGTCCATTCCATTTAGAAACCACAGAAAAGACTGTTTCATTCCTGGTAGATGATATTAATTTCAGGATGTCCTAGTAATATATACTTTTTTTTCACCTAAAATCTCCCTAATAAAGCAAACTTCTATTTCACCGGTGTTCTACCACGACCTTAGTAATCTCCATTTATTCTTGTCTCTAGATTGTTTCTTCCATCTTATATTTGTGTTAATTTTTTATCCCTAAGTGTAACATCCAAATGAACGCTAATACACTGCTATCTACCTTTGTGTATGAGTGCCAATCCAGATCATTCACCAATATATGCAAAAGGTTGGTTAATGTTCAAAGTTTCATAATTTAACAAAGAGAAATATGCCTTAGACGTCAGATCAAAACATCTTCTAAACTGTAAGCTTACTTAATGATAGCCTTGAGGGTAGAATCCAAATTGCACCATCTTTAAATATTTATTATCCTGCCAATGCTAATCGTCTATACCCCCAAACACAGTTCTTTTAGCACTTGATGTTCAAAAACAATGTTTTCTATAAACAACACTCAATAAATATTTGCTAGATGAAAGAGTTTGTATCTTCTCAACTCCTGAGTTTATATCTTCTCAATTCCTGATGAAAGAGTTTATATCTTCTCAACTCCTGTGAGAATATAACATACATTTGCTAGCACTTAAAATCACGAATTAAAATGCTATTTTCTACTGGTTTTAATAAAGGAAAATGAGATACTGACCTACATGTTGAAGTGTTTGCTTTAGAACAACAATGCAATTTAGCCCCATCAAGGCCCGTAGAGGGAGGAGGATGTAGAGTGACTCCAGGGTGAACAGATTGTGAGCTTTCAAGAAAACACTGCCAAAGAGGATCCTGAGGCAAAGGCTGAGTTTTACAACCCTCGATGAGGCCATCAACAATCTCCATTTCTGTTTTCTTAGACATCAGAATTCTCTTGCAGGCATTTTGGCAAGCATGGTCTTCAGCTCTGTCACAGCAATATAAACCTACGTTTTCAGGATACATGTGGCTTAATTAGCTGATTTTATGTCACACACTGCTCAGAACAGACGAACATGGTGGTGTACTGGAAACAATACCACTCAATCACATGTCAATATCTGCAGTACACAGGGCCTACCAAATTTTCTCTCCATTACTTTGCAGCATAGCAAATAGATACCTACGTGGACTAGGTATCTATTTCCAGAATTCACCACTGTCCCAGTCATGGGATCTTTGGCATCAATTCTACATAAATGAAAGGTCATCTCGTCTTCCACCTGAGAAGCCCTTACATGTAAAGTATCTTAAGTTCCTGGGAAAGGTACTATACATTAAACTGGAATTATTTCATCCTAGAAACAACTGCCTACAAGGGATTACGTTCTTGGCAGAGTGAGAGAGGAATAATTTCAATAGCAAAAACCACAAACACCGTATTTCATGACATTCTGGGATATAAAGCTCTTATATATCTATACAAGTTAATCAATCTAAGTTGTAATTTAAATAATACAATAGCAAACTGACAAAATGTCAGTTTCCTTCTGCTTTTAATTTTCTACAAAGAATCAGAAAATAAAAGCACTTCCAATCAGATTACAGATTTCAGAAGGGGTTCTTTGAAGTAGTTTTCTCAGGTGTCTTTGACTTTTTAAGAAACGTATTCAGGCATACCTTCTTACAGCTTTCTTTTCCAGATTTCCTATGTATCAGTATAGACATTTGAGATGGTTGTTCTTCTACCCTTAAAACATCTTGCTGGTTTTTGTTTTTGTTTGTTTGTTTGTTTATACTTTGAGCTGCTACCACCTTAGCTCCAGCAGCACCTCTGTATAGCCTAAATGTCAATTTCTATAACTCTGCCTTTAAAATGAATGAAGATCATTTGTGGCAAATGCTTCATCCTCTGATATTCACCATACAGCCACACCACAGTACGTCGTAAGCTTTAGAGCTCTCCTTTAGATGCTGCACTCACAGGGCACATAGTACTGCTTCTGAGTTTACAAAAACAAGTCTTTCAGTATCCCAGTATAAATCAAAACACTGGCATCCAGCTTATAAATCTTGTCTTTTGTCAGTTTGGTTAATTAGTCAATTGTTTAAAGTTTGTTCATCTCTAAATAAAGAAGATGGATTATAGGATGTACAAAGCTGAGACTTTGAAGACCCGTAAGGTGCAGGTTCATTAGGAGGCCCTGATTTTCAAAAGTATCAGGATTTCTTCTCATTTTTATGATGCTTTTATTATAAAAGTAATAACTGCTCACCATAAAAATTCAAGCATCACAAAAACACATAATGTAGAATAGGTATATAACTAACCATATTATACAGTTAGTTCTACAACTTGCTTTTTTTTATTATGCCTTGGACTTTCTATATAAACATACTTTTTTATTTGGATTACATAGTATTTTTATTATACAGATATATAATTTATTTCATCAATTTTAATCAATACCCTATAGATGGGTATTTGAGTTATTTCTAATTTTTCTCCATTACCATCAGTGTTGTAGCAAACATCTTTGACGTGCGTAGATATATTTTTGCAAATTTATGAGTTTTCTTGAAGGAGAAATTCTAAGAAATGGGATTCCTAGATTAAAAGGTATGGTCATTTGAAATTCTCAATTTCCCATCAAAATATCCATACCAATGAATTCTCCCATCCTCAGAAACAAAGAGTGCTTGCTTCCTCATACCATTGACAGCTCTATCTTCCTTGGTACCTTTCAGCTGTGACCATAATATCCAATCTGCCAAATCTAAACACCAAAGGAAGTCCGGTGTTTCCCAAATGACCGAGACTACAGATACCTACAAGAATTTTCTTCCTTTTTATAAATTATTTTACCAAAGATTGAAACAAGAGAAATATATCAATTTTACTTACTATCTGTTGGGTTCCTCATTGGATAAGATTGGGTGTAATTGTTCACACAGTGTATTAATTGTGGACTAACAGAGGCACAATAGTTTTCCACTGCTTTGATCTGAGATGGGCCAGGAGAAGAGTCTGTTCGAAAGATGGCTTGACAGTATTCTCGGCAGTTTGTGTGATGGCCTGCATAACTGCAACAAACTGAGCCCACTGAGGGGGAAAAAAGGAGAGGTTGTTGGAATGGAAACAGCTATTTGGTAACAATAAAGCATCATAATATTGATAGAACAATTCGCAACTTTTTGAATTGGAGAATAAAACCATGCCACAGAAGACAATTACTTTAAATCAGCACTACTTTCAGGATAGTATACTCCAAATAAGACATTTCGGAATAGGACATTCAGGTGCTCACTGGTACAAGGAAGTCCTATTTGTCAACTTAGAATCTGTACAGTCCAGTGAGTCTCGGCAGGAGCAGCACACCCCTTGGGAGACTACGGAGACACGTGGAAGTATTTTTGGCTTTCATGATGACTTGGGGAGCTATTGCTAATATTTAGTGCATGGGGACCAGGGCTGTTTACTCTGCAATGTACAGGGCATTCTCACAGCACCAAAACTGTCTCCAAAAATGCTAATACTGCCCATGCTGAGAACCGCGGGCACAATTTCTTTCCATGTTAGACTTGTGGAGATTTATAAACAAAGCAAGGCAAACAAAGCCAAAATAAAACAAGACCCCTCCGGGGGGTTTTATAAAATAGGACCAGTAAAAACTAAGAGATATCAGGCTCATTTCATAAATTTGACAGTTATATAACTGTGTATCTTGAAAGAAATCTCAAAAGTTCTGTTCCATTTGAACATCTCCAAGAACATGCCTAAGTTGAAACAGTCTTTACCTCACAACTGACGTGAGCTGCTTTAATACTGAAAAGTAAACCCCGCATTTGAAATACATTTATGGATTTATGTATTTTTAGAAATCAAGGAGGAACCATCTCAGGTATCTGGGGAGAGCTGGATGTGTGGCTAGGGGTACAGATGTGGGATTTAAACTGGAGAAGAAAAAGAGACCCTCACAGGAGAGGTTAGGGGGTCTGTGGAGGGCTTAAGGGAACCAAGATGGACATATGGCAGGAAAACAGGTAAGAGAAAGGCAGGTAGGAAATCTCTGATAATTATTAGAGGTCGTGGAGGAAAGAGAATCAGGTTTCTGGTGAATTCCACAGACCAGGGAATGAGCAGGGAATCCAAGCAACTTCCAGAAATAATGACAATGATAGAACTATACGCAAATTAAACTAGGGCTGAACTGATGCAGGATAGGCCTTGGTTTCCTGTACCAGGAAACAATTTCATAATTACTGTGCCACCTGTTTTTAACTTGTAATTACTACTTACTGTGCTCACTGCTGAACTGTTCAATTTCAACACAAAGAATAATTAATGGCTACATTTATCACTGTTAACCTTAGTGAGGATAAACTGAGGGATGGGGGAATACTGAGGACAGAAGAGATAAGTGAGAATAAGCCAAGGATGCCCATCTTCTGATTCCTCCATGAGGCTGGCTTCCTCACTAGTGTGGGAGGACAAAGATTATGTGCGACACTATCTGGGAAACTGTGAATTAAGCCCTAGTTTGCAAGGGTTAGAAGATAAAGTGCAGCCAGCTAACGTTTCTTATTATACTTTGATAAACCAAACTGCCAAACTAATCCAAACAACTCTTCTGTTCCTCAGCTGTGTTTTCCCAGCTGTAACTGCTCTCACTACTCCCTTTACCTGTGATGCCCTTCTTCCCATCTGCACTGTTCATATCTTGTCCATCCTTCAAGGCCCAGCTCAGCTACCAACTCCATGAAGCCACCTCTAAAACCCTGGCAGGGGGTGCCTGGGTGGCTCAGTCGGTTGGGCGGCTGATTTCGGCTCGGGTCATGATCTCATGGCTCGGCTCGTTTGAGCCCCGCGTTGGGCTCTGTGCTGACAGCTCAGAGCCTGGAGCCTGCTCTGGGGGATTGTGTCCCCCTCTCTCTCTACCCCACCCCCGCTGGCACTCTGTCTCAAAGGTAAATAAACATAAAAAAATTTTTTTTTTAAACCCGGGCAGGATGTGATCCCTCCTTCCTCTGAACTCTTGCAGCAATTTTATCAGTGCCACTATCCCATATCTTCCATGTTCTAGAGTTTTTTTGTGCACAGATTGTGTCCTCACGTGCATGTATGTCTGCACAGAGCAAGCAGTCAGTAAACATTTGCTGAGTGAACTGAGAGGAAGCCTTCAGCAAGTGCTACATTGTATGACCTGGGAATGCTTAATTTCTGTAAGTAATCCTATTTATTCAAGGGGAGCATGATATTTCCATCTAACAGCAGTATCTGCTTTGCAAATCTGCATTTAAGACATGGCAATTGTCATAATTCATGAATGGCCTGGACACCCTAGAGGAAAGAGCCTATGAGAACACTGATGGGCTTTTAGGCAGCTTACTAACAGCCCACATCATAATACCAGGTCTTGGCAATATTTATAACAGCTAAATCGTATTCTGTAAACTGTGTTTTGCTCCTTGGACTGCTCATATAACCATTGACAAAATACTTACTTTCATTTCTGCTAATGCAACTGAAAAGAGCATTCTGCAAATTAAAGAAAAACAAACAAATTAACCACCACGCAGAATTTCTAATTTTATTCCACTTTATGGTTACATGGAAATCAGAATATCAAACTATTTAATTCTTCTCCAAATCCAAAGCTGAAGATGAAGAAACTGAGATGGCATCCTGGTGAAAAAAGAAACCACCATCTAACACATACTGGGGGTCAAGATCCTCATCCTGAGCCATAAGCTGATCATGTTATAGCAAACCATGTTTATGTAAAGCTGTACCTGTGTATGTGGGGGTAACCTACAATGTATTAATCTCAATTATCTCTTGCAGTATATAAAAGGGCTCCCAGAAGATAATATAATAAAAGGTATTTAGGGAAACAGAGATTTCATGTAACTGCTGCATTTTAGAGTTGAAACGTGCTCAGAGAGCATCCCTAATTGTTCTCAAACATGGCCATGCACTAGAATCACCTGGGCTTCCTAGGCCTTACTCTACACTTACAGAATCAGAATCTGGGAATGAACCACAGAAATCTACATATTAAGGCTTCCAAGATTATTCTTATGTAATTATTGAATCACTATATGGTACTCCTGAAACTAATATTAACACTGTTTGTTAATTTTACTAGAATTAAAATAAAAAATAAAAAGATGATTCTTACGTAGTCACCCTGGGATGTTGGGGTATCTCTCTACCATTTTAAAGATGAACAAACCGTTTCCTCATCAGAGGGGAAACTGCCCCAGGTTACAGAGCAAGTCAAAAGCAGATAATGAGAATAGAATTAGTATTTCTAGAGTTCTTAGATCACTGTTCAGAAAATATCACACTATGTTAAAGTCACCGTAAGGAAAATAAGAGGTAAAACAAGACGAAAACAAAAAACTCTTTGTTCAAAGCCATTTGGATATTTAGAGCTTACGGGCTATGATTAATATCTCTTACAAGTAAAAGAATGAATTCCTAAAAGAAATAATATAGGCATAAATAAAAGGTAGATGGAAATCAAGTGTTCTTACAGTTGAATAGAGATGACTTTGGCTTTTAGTTGTAGCTAAATCATAAGCCGGCTATGTGATCTGGACTTTTAAAAGGACCAGCTTTACTGACATTTAAAATCTACCTTCAAGGATCCATCTATGTAGTTGTGTGAAGCTGTACTACACTCATTTTCTCCACTAAATAATATTCTACTGTAGAAATAAACCATACTCTATCCATTTAAAACAAAAACAAAACAAAAACCCAGGCCTCACAGATAAGGGCTAATGAATTGGATCAGTATGACTTCTTTCTGCTAGGGCTCTCATGAAGCAATATGAGGAGTGAAAATAAACATTCTTGGTGTTCTTTAATACTCATTTCTAGATCTCTCTTCATCTATTTTTCTTTGTTTGACTTTTCAACTACCTGTTACAGATAGCCATCTATTTTGGTCGTGGTTTTAGGAACACTTTCCATAAAATGATCTAAATCAATATTAAAAAGCAATCTGCTACTGACTTTCCAGCCCCCTTTGATTCTCATTGTCTTTCTTTTTCTAATAAACTGGTTGTTCTTTTGGGCTTGGCTGTTTTGACCTTGTACTTGAAGGAGTACATTTATTATCTTGGTGGCCATCCTGAGTCGCATGGCCTGATCTCCAGTTTTGATATTCTTCCAATTACTCACACAAGTCTCCAGAGCAGTGGTTCTCAACTAAGGGTGATTTGCTTCCCAGGGGACATTTGGCAATATCTGGAGACATTTTTCGTTGTCATAACTGGAGGAGCAGCGTGTGCTATTGGGATCTAATGGGTAGAGGAGTCCAGAGATGCTGTAAACATCCTACAGTGCGCATGGCAGCTCCCTGACAACAATAACAAACAACAGCCCAAAATATCAATAGTGCCAAGGTTCGGACACCCTGTTCTAAAGACTTCCAAATTTGTTCAAGCTGGAATTTTGGAAATTTGACCTTCCAAATAAAAGAAATATCACTGAGTTGACGTGTAGATCACTTCACTTTAGAGAGATACTAAAGGAAGGACACAAAACCTGAAAAATGTCAGCGATCACCTAATTCAACCCCTTATTTGACCAAAGCCAGTGATGGAGGCCTGAAAAGGAGAACTCTAGCTTTTACCCACAAATGGGTTGGCAGACTATGGCACACAGGCCAAATCTTGCCTGCTGCCTACTTTTGTAAATGAAGTTTTATTGGAACAGTCACACCCATTTGTTTACATACTGTATATGGCTACTTGATACTACAATGGTAGAGTTGAACAGACAGAGGCCATACAAACTGCAAGCCTGAAATATTTGAGATCTGACCCTTTACAGAAAAAGTTTGCCAACCCCTGATGTAGGAGGGCACAACTGTCTCCCTCCATGGCACAACCAGTCTTCAGAAATGTTCCCTAATCACCTCTCATTTCTCTTAATGTTCATTGATAGACCTTTCAAGGATAGATTTACCTTAATTTATCAAACTAAAAACATTCATATTTCAACACGGCAGTACCTTTGGTATTGATGCCATTTTTACATCTCTATTTTTATCTTTATTAATTTTAAGGTTTTAAAGAATGGTCCTTCATTTAAATATACCAGTTTTTGAAGAATTCATCAATTCTCTGTTGCTTACTTCATACTCATGATTTCAAACTCTGATCATATCCCTCTCTTTAATAAAGGATTCTTAACCTTAGGATACCTTAGCTAACTATATCTATTATATGAACTATAAGCAACTCTACCTTTTCACTGCTTAAACTATTGCTGATTAGTTTGAAAGGTCTTAAGACACACATAATGAGTTACACCATTAACTTATAATTTCTTCATCTCTTAAGACATTTCTTAACTCCTGGAAATGTCTGGTCGCCATCTGGTGGCAAAGGAGGTAACTGAGGCTTTATACTAAAGTATGGAGCCTCTTCTGACCTTTTGCCACCAATACTATACCCACTGTGCCTCCATAGATCAGCTCCCCCGCTCCGTTCATCTTACTCTAGAATAGATAAAAATTACAGTGTTACCAAGATGAAGATCTACCACAACCTCAGAGACCCAAGAACACAGGCGGATCCCAAGAGATCTGCAAATCCAAAAGCCTTCACTATCCAGCTGGAGACAGATGTACACAGCAAACAAAGGGCAGAGCCAGGGCTACAACCCAGACTGCTCTCTCATGACACTATACCGTAAGAAGACTGGATTCTTCTTTTGAATGAGGCCAGTGCAAGGTTGCATTTACGTCCACAGAATAATATCTTTTCAACAGTCTCCTTTTTTAGAATCAGCACATTAAACTGTGGGGAAAACAATCATTTCTTGAGGGTAATATTATTTCCCTTAAAGATACTTGATCATGAAATCTTTCCTCGGGTAGCTACTTCCAGTTCTCTGCCCTACTCTTGCTGGTTTTGAGAGAACTGCAGCAAGCCCTTCCACCCAGCATTGGGTTGCCCAGAGGGCAAACCCGGCAGAAAAACTAAAATACAAAGTAAAATCAAAGTAAAGCGAACCATATGTGATCCTTCAAGCCACACTGACCCTCCTTTAGGTGAAGAGCCATTGGGGTGCATCTGGGAGGTAGACTTTCCTGGTCAAATCACTTGTTCAGAAGTTGGGTCCGTGGATCTATTTTCTGTCCCGGCCACACACACTTTTCCATTTCTGGGACTCCTTTCTAACATTTCTCCATTTGCCCACTCATCTCAATCCTTTCCCTGGCCACCACCCTTCTGCTTCTGGTTCTCCCAGCTCCCTCCCCATCCTCACCAATGATGAGGTGATGAAAACAAAACAAACACTGACCACATGAATCTTGTAAAGAAAGAAAGAAAGAAAGAAAGAAAGAAAGAAAGAAAGAAAGAAAGAAAGAAAGTTTGACTTTAGAAGTTTTAGTTACTTCTGGACAAAGACCCAAAAGAGAACATTTTATAAACTGTTACTTAAGAGTCTCTGGGAGGGAGGGGAAAGTGGGTGATGGGCATTGAGGAGGGCACCTGTTGGGATGAGCACTGGATGTTGTATGGAAACCAATTTGACAGCAAATTTCATATATAAAATAAAGAAAGAAAGAAAAAAAGAAAGATTAAAAAAAAACCATAACCTGTTATTTAATGTTCCCTATTCCCAAGGCTACTAGTTAAAAGTAAAGGAGCTGCTTTATTCCTAAGGCCTCAAAAATAAAATGTTTCTTTTTCATAAATGGACTGAAATTTCTCCCACTTTGAAGTTTTGCATTTCGTATGAAGAATCTAGCTCATCAAATGCTAAGTTGGAGATATTAAATAAGTGACCTTTATTTTATTTTAAGTAAGCTCTATGCCCAATGTGGGACTTGAACTCACAACCCAAAGACCAAGGGTTGCATGCTCTACACACTGAGCTAGGCAGGCACCCCTCCATAATTGCCCTTTAAAAACAAACATGTTTTTAAACCTCTACAAGATGTTTTTTCCTTGTTGTGGACACTATGGCTTTTTAGTCAAAAAGTTTAAGCGACTAGATTATGTAAAGGATTTAATAGCATGATATGAATATCGCTAAACAAGTGATTCTTCAATTTCTTCAGCCTCCCAAATAGTAAATATCATTTTAAGAGTTGGATAAAAACAAACACCCACAACTAAAATAAGATTAATAGGTCTAGACTGCTCAAAGAAATTTGCTCATTATCACCAGAGCATCCAACCAACTGGAAGCAAATTCAAGGGCAAGTAATATCTGCAGTGTAACACAAGATCTAGAACAGAACTCAGCACAGAGTGTTTGTGGTAGAGTGACTGTAATGATAGCCCCAGTTCTTCACATTTCCCCCTATCTCTCTCTCTCACATTAACTTTGGACTTAGCCATGTGGTTTTTTTGGTCAAGTGGATAGTAGCAAGCTTGAAGCAAGCAGAGGCCTGCACAGACACTTGCATCTTTCCACTCCCTCTCTTGGGCCCCTGTCATCACCACGGGAAACATGACTGAGAGGGCTAGAAGACACACATGGAGGAGAGCTGAGCTGACTTAGCTAAGAGCATCCTAAGTCAGCTAGGCTCACGCTGACCTGCAAGCTGATTGTAGATGTATGAGTGAGCCCAGCCCAAATCAGCTAAGCTTGCTTGGCCAGGTCAGAACTGCCTACCTGGACTGTAGAGTCATAAGAAATGATAAACTGTTATTGTTTCAGGCTATGGAGTTTTTGGATGGTCTGATTCACATTATTGCGATAACAGACAGAGTATTCAGTGTTTTCTGGACTCATTCAGAGATTGCCTAACTCACTGACATTTATACAAAGTTTCCACATAAAATTGCTATTTACTCTGAGACAAAGAACCTTGTGTAACTCAGCTGTCCAGAATGGCAAAATTTCTGTTAAAAAATTCTATCTATAAAAATACTAACTGTATAGCACCTATCTGCAGGCAACAAATTTCTGTTCACCCTTTAAATCTTACCTGCTCTGTGAAGACTTTCCCATTACACTGGGCATTGTCTGTTTGTTTTCTTCAGGCTCCAATGTGTCTTGTACAGACTTTTGGCAATGTACTTGTCTCACTGTATTGTAATGACCTATTTGTCTCTTCCCACGGACTAGGCTATGAGCTTCTTGCAGACAGTGGCTAAATCCTTTCACCTTGTGCCCTGAGAACAGTGCCTGAGACACATTAAGTGTCCCAGTGCAGTGAAGGTTGAGTGAATGAATGACAGACGCAAAGACAACTGAAAGGTGGATTCTGCCCCAGGAACTCAAGGGTTGAGTATTAAAAAGTGACCTGTAAACAAAGAATTATACTATAAGGTGACAAATGCTATAATCAAGCATGTAAAGTAAAGGGGAAGTAGCAGTCAATTTTATGTGTGTAGAGGTAACAAGGCTGGGCAGGGAAGGTTTTTCAAGAACCGTCTAAGCCAGAATTTAAGGCAAAGGTTGTTGCCAGTTGGACAGGGAGTACTGGTGTGCTAGGACCAACTTTTGCAGGGCTTGGGGTGGAGGGAAAGTCCTGATTTGTAGTATTTACTGATGTTTGTGGTGAAAATACGCCCCATCATGGCTGATTTCGGGTTAAAAACTGGCTGGCAAAATTCCTGAATATTTAACAAGCAGTTTTCTCTAGCTAGTAGGAGCTGGCTCCCGCATACCACTGGAGGGGGTAATAGGATGGATTCAGGGAGAGGGAATTCTAGGTAGCACAAACAGGTTGTCCAACTACAAGTAACAATCTGGGAAATCACAAGTAGCATACTACTGAAGTGTAAAGGAGAAGAGTCAGCAGTTAGATGGAGAAAAGCTTAGTTTACCAGGCTGAGGAACATGAACTATATCCCATAGGTGAGCCATTGAAGGGTTTTAAGTAAGGGAGTGACATGACCATATCTGGTCTTTAAAGAGATCATCTTAGGAGAAGTGGAGAGAGTAAATAAGAGGAGAAATTAGATAGGAAAGCTAGTTTGGCAGCTACTGTAGTCCAGAAAAGTGGTATAGGGGCCTGAGCTGAGGCAGTAACCGAGGATCTGGAAAGGAGACCGACTTAAGATGTATTTTGGAGGTAAATCTTCAGGGCTTGATAACCAATTATTTGTGGGAGGTGGTGAGAAAGAGGAAAGAGTAGACAATACCTCTTAGGCTTTTAGTTTATGTGTCTGGGAGCACTATACTGGAATAACCAAACAGGAAATGTAAGAAAAAAATGGTAAGTTTTTGTTCTGGATGCGTGTGTGTGTGTGTGTGTGTGTGTGTGTGTACGCACGCGCACGTGCACGTATGTGCTATGTAGCAGTGGGGTGGAGGGAAGGATGGAAAGTAACAATCAGTTCGGCTGATTTGAAATGCGAGTTGAACATCAAAAGTATCCATATCCAATAGTGATTCAAGAACTCAGAGAAAGAGGTTAGCAAAGAAGATTCTAGAATTGTCATCATATTGGGGCAATTAAAACTATGGAAGTAGATGAGATTGCCTAGGGAGAAAAACCTGGCCATTTAGATTAGACCAGGTCACAATCTAATCAAACTCCAATTTCCCTTTGGGATGATCTCATTCATGTGACTTCTGAGAAGAAAGGATAAGAGAGGAAATATTCTAGCACAGAGACTGAATAAGAGTTATTCCCTTCTAATACAAAATATGACCAAAAAAAACCCCACATACAAATGGAACATAATGAAGGTTTTATATATCTTAAGCCAGTACTGCAGGACCTAATAGGTTTCGCTCTTTTTGGAGCTCATCAGCTGCAGGTAACGGCTCATGTTGACTCTGATACAGGGTATCAGTACAGCATTCTGTCATTTACAAGCCTCCCATTCACAGTCTTCTATTACTATATTCTGCCAATTCTTGGGGTTTCCTTAGAACTAACTAAAAGAAGCTTTACATTTAGGTCCTGAAGGCTTTGATGGGGCAAAGTACCACATTCTTTTTGCTAAATCCCCCAAAGCTGACTATCAACAGCCTAGACTGTCGTCCGCCATGTAAGATGGTCTACTCTACTCTTAAAGCACTGTAGAACAGATCCAATCACATAAGGCGTGGCAGGCCTCAAGCTGTCCAGAGAATCCTGCTGGCCCTGACATCCCTGCCTTATCTCTAAATTTTTAGGGCTATTTCTTCATCCCTTTCCTTTATGCTTCTGGTAGTAAATCTAGAATCAAGGTTAATTTGAGAGAAAAAGGAACAAAGTAAAATTAATACATAGAAATCTTTAAAGCAGAATATTTTATTGTGACATTTCCTGAGAATACACTGTACAGCCTGTGTAGGCATACATAAATATGTACTAAACACTGGCATCCAGGGATGTGACAAACTATCATTTGTGCTACGGAGATGGAGGAAAACTATATATATTTACTTTTATAAGCACAAATATTTCTAGTGACTTTAGGAACTGAGTGGCTGCAGTACAGGAAGTTACAATGAGACTTTTTATTGTACACCATTTTTAGTTTTGAACATGTGAATATTCAAAAAATAAAAATTAACACATATCTGCACCTTTCTCTTACACACTGAGCTGTGTGTTGACAGGATGGTGCTGACAGAAATGGCTCTGAAACTCACAAGGCTGGCCATCTTTGTTTTTGTGATTCTTAGAGCCTCTTTTTAATATCTCCTCAGAGTCTTAATTTTATCTTCGCATTCTCACAGAACCAGAGCCCCAGGACAGAACGTTAATTTTGTTTAGCAACTGTTTAGTTTAAAACTTAAATGCCTTAAGGTTAAAAAAAAAAGTGAGTCCTCACAAAAATACCTCCTACTTTCTTTCATAGTTTCTCACCTTCTTAATGAAGTAACATCAAATAATGGACAAAAAAAAAAAAAAATCTAGAAAGAAAGGAGAGAATTGAAAATGATATTTCTAAAAAGAATATAAAGAAAAGTACAGAGAAGGATCTGTGAAAGGAAGAAACAAGTAAAAATGTGAAAGTCTGATGACAAATTTGTATCACTGTATTTCAGTGGCTCATGCAGCAAATGGAAAGGTATTTATATTTATGACCATTATGTTAAAAGAATGGCAGTAAAGCCTGACATAAAGGTATGAAATAGATTTATGAACCCAAAACTAAAGTTTGTCTCATCACTCTACAGCCATTGCCAACTCTCTGGAAATTCATCACCCACACATCGCCTTAATGTTTATCTTAGTCAAGAAAGAAACTATGAACAACAAAAAAATTTTAATCACCATTTTGGTGGCTAGAAGAAAATATTTTCAGCCAACTTGCAGACAGAGACTATGTAAAAAAAATATACCAGATGTCTCACATCTCGCAGAAAGCATGAATTAGTCTGCAATTTGGTTCTAATGAGGCAGTGTGCACTAGTGCGGCTGTACCGATGGGTTACAGCCAGCATCTGTTCTGTTGGTGCCTCGGTCATTCCAGTTGTTGAATATTTTGAATGCCAGCCCTGGTTCTAGTATCACACATCTATGAATCCACGTGGCCTAATACTTCTAGGTGAGCCAAAGGCCCAGGCCTGTGAAAATGCATGGAAAACCTAGAACTAAGCATGCCCATGACACTTGAACATGTCTTTGTCAGAGTTATCAAGCCACTGGTTGATACTGGTGGCTCTAATAAAATGTGTGATTCTGAAAATAGTACTCTTAATTACTGAAAGAAGTACTCTTTCTTAGGTTTGGGTCAGAAAGAGAACTGCAGAGTTGGGAGATTAGCCAAGTCTCCCATCCATTGCAGAAATCCCTTCCATGATATGTGTGTGAATCCAGTAAGCCTTTGCTTGAACATTTCCATTGACAGGAAATTAGTTCTCTTTTTCTTGGAACATCTCATTCCAATACTCTTACTTAACACAGGTAGGGTCCTCCTAATCGATTTCTGGATCCTTCTCTTGCAGTTCCCTAAAAAAATAATTTTCAAAAAGCAGCTCTCTACTTTTTTGAACACTTTCTCTTTTATTGAGGTTTTTTTCACTCTCAAGATTCAAGGGTTACGTCATGGTTGATTTGGGCATGATCATTCTTGCTCTCTTTAGTCCTGTATTCACTACCTCTGAGATACGGGTTTTTACATTTAAAAACACCTAACACTCAATATCCCTCCATTTCTTTAAACTCCTTTCCCAACATAATAGGCTCTTGTTACTGTTACTTGTTACTTATTTAAAAACTGAATACATCATTTATTATTGTTTTTTATAATCTGTATTTTAATTTAGCCACTTTGTATTTTCATCATTCTCCCATTATCTTTTGCATCTCAAAAAAGACATTTTACAACTTCCTTTAGAGAAGGACTTCTAGAAAGGATCCAGTAATAGCAATTCTTTGTTTTGCTGTCTGAAAAGACCTTCATTTTGCCCTCTTTCTTGAAAAATATTTTTACTGGATATGGAATTCTAGGTTGATTAATTACTTTCTTTCAGAACAGTTTAGGTGTCATTCCACTGCATCTGGCTTCCTCTGTTGCTATTGAGAAATCAGCTGTTAGTCTCCTTTGAAGGCAGTCTTTTTTTTTTCTGACTGCTTTTAAGATCTTTGGCTATGAGGTATGTCTGTAATATATGCATTTTTTTTTCCCTTTTAATCCTGCTGGGGATTTGTTGGGCTTCATTAAATATTGCCTCTGTCCCATATTCTCTTTTCTTCTAGTATTCCAATTAGGACATTTTATCTCCCACAACCCTTAAACTCTCTTTCAGTCTGTCCTTCTATGCTGCCTGTCCATACAATTTCTTTGGGTCTACCTCCCAATTCACAAATAATTGTTTTTTTTTTTACTATTTCCCTGAATATTATCTCCTCTATTCAACCCACCATAACAAATGCTGTTGATGGATTCTGCCTTCAAATCTCTGAGTTATTCCTGAATACTTGGTTCTACTGTTATCATCCTAGTTTTGTGCCTTATCTACTTTTAGCTAAGTTAGAGGGGTCTGGGGGATCTAAAACTTAGCATGCACACAACTAAGGCTTTAGCTTTCTAAAATATGGACTTGTTACTTTGGCCTATTACAGAATCTTCATCATCCCCCTCTACTTCATGATGACCTGAGCCCTAAAATATCATCTTTCCAGGATCTGGTCTGATTTTTGCCTATCCAAGGACAGATTCACAGCCCTAAATAGGCCCGTTTTCTTTCTGTCCCCTGCACAAGCCATGTACATTTTTGCTACCGTGCTTTTGATCCACAGTCTTTTTACCAAAATATACCAAACATGCTCACTCTGCTTTCTGATTTGTGTGGACAGTATATATTTTAATTTTTCACTCAGTTAGATATAATTCTTTAGTAAGAAGTAAGTAGCTTAACTAGAATTCAGAATTAGGTATAACTCCAAAGTTTATGCTCTTTCTAATATATAGCACTACCCCTCGGTATTCAATAAATGTTGTTTCGCATAAGAAGCTAGATGCTATAAAATCAGACATAACAATGCTTTACATTTAACTGGTTTATCTTAGCTTGGTTGGAACAAAACAGAATTTTAAATGGCATTAAAGTTTTTTTAACTTTATGCATATAAGTAAATTTCTCAGGAAATCTGCTCAAATAAAATTACTCATTCTCTGAATCTCTCTAATCAAACTATACAACCTACTTCAGGGTAAATGCTAACTCCTAAAATTGTTAGCCTAAAGGAATAGCTCACATATCCGAAGTTCACTCCAAGGACCACTCCAGTGTCAAGGAAAAAATATTAAAAGCCTAATTTTATAAATTATTCTTATGGTGATAAACAACCAATCCCGTTAAAACAGGCTGCACTACACCAAACTTACCCAATTCACTTTATAACAAATAGTCATTATCTTTAGGCTAGATTTTAATACTCACGAGAGTGACTGTTATTTGGGGTTTATAATACAGAACCCTCCTTCTGCATTAAAGTGCTCTTGTCTCTCTTTGATTTCTAAGTAATACATAAGAAATCAAATTGTCTTGAATTATCTTTAATAATTTATAGGGTCAGTTTTTAATGGATTTATATTACATATGTATATTTCTTACATATATTATAGTACATATATGTATTTTACATATATATTTTACACGTGTATATATATATATATATATATATATATATATATATATATATACATACACACATGTGTAAAAGAACCCTCTCGGCATAGATTTTTTGAAAATAGTTGCTTAATTCTAGGCCAGTAAGGGAGGATACACTGGAAAAGTAAACTATCCTTAGTATTTCTCTCATAGGACAGAACTTATCTCTCTTACCTTTCCTGTCCCGTCCTTCATCAACACATACTGGCAGACTTCCTAGGGCAATGCAGAAATCCAGACAAGAGAAGGAAGCACACTAAAATAATGGAGGACAGGCTACAGAGGATGGACAGTGTCAGACATCATGTGGGAGAAAAGAAGGAATTATCACAGTTAGCCACTTTGTTCAAGAGAAACTAATACTAGTTATTTTAAAGGTAGAGAGATAAGAAAAAAAAAAAGAAAGCTCTTTTATTTCTTTGCAGCAAGGCTCCTTTTCATAAGAACAGAGGAGAGTTGCAATTAATTTGGAAATTTGTCTTCAGAGAAAGATATAACTTAGCAAACAGTACAAAGGGACAAATGGTAAGATTTTTCCAATTTAAAAATATTAATCAAGAGATATAATTATAGGCATTGAGAAAAGAAAAAAAAGAACTATAATCTAGAAGCTGTCAAGAGACCTGTTCTATCTTTCTTCTCCAAGAGAATACAGCTATTAAAAGCAATAGGAATCCCAATGTTTATAGGTAAAATGATGAATGAGGAATATGCATGTAAGTATCCTTAACTGTATGGTCTTACGCTATGTAAAACAATAATGTCGCATTTAACAATGGACTTCTAGAAACTGAAGGAAGTAGTCCAATGAGGAGCTTTTTCACATCAGGGACAATCTTCTGTACATATTTGCATGACATGAAATACCTCCTCTACCTCCTCCCTAGGAACTGACCCATCTACATACCACAGTGCTTGAAATACCACCATTGGGAGACAAGAATCCTTCAGATTTAATACAGCCTTTGTAATTTACTACTTTTTTCCACCAAATGCGAGAGCTGCAAAAGTTTGAAGCTACTCACACTGGCAGTGTGATTTTATTTCTTCCAATTAGAGACAGTTAATAAAGACGGATACCTGCATGGATCAAGGCATAGGAAAGGGGGCAAAAGAGGATATGGAACTTTAGAAAAACTATTTTACACTTGGGTATAACCAGTTGCTGTTATGAATACAATATAGGTTAAAGCCTCTGTATATGTGATTTAGACATTTCTCGAAAAATATTTTTTTAACTTTAAGATTTTATTTTTAACTCATGTATAGTTAACAGGGCATTTCTTTAAAATTAATGTTCAATTTTGACAAGTCAATTAAAGTCATGACATTTCTAGACAAGGTAAATGATAAGGCTACATTTTGTCAATAAGGCTATATTTTCTGTAAAGTAAAAGGTAATTTATGTAAGAATAAATTCATTTTGAAAATTTAAGTGATTTTTATCAATTCTGATACTATCTGAATTGGTCTATCCAAAGTTGTTAAATCAAATGCATACCTCATATTCTTTTCTGCAAACTTTGGAAATATCATTTTTTGAAGATGCCTAAAAGATAACAAATTTCTCCATTAATTTATTACATATGCTATTCAACACAGGACAAAAAGAACACAAATTAATACATGTTACTTGGTTTGCTATTCTTTACTTCATCAAGAAAAACCTTATGCTCTAATATTTAAAAGTTCCTAAAATACAACAAACAAATTTCATCCAAGTTCTTTAAAATAAACATCAGCCCCAGAACCTACCCGATATGTTAAAGCTTTGCTCTTTTATGGCTTTAATCTCACATAATAACAGGGTCCTTTTGTTATTTCAGAAACTAGATGACTTTGAAGAAAATGTAAATCAGAGAATTTTTTTTCTTAGTTGAAATCCACTCTGTAGCAAATTTTCTTGTGAAGCTCTGCCAGGGCATTTATATTTTGCTTTTTCTTTAACCCTTCATATTCTAAATTCTCCTACTGACTTACGAGCCAATTTCCTCAGCAAAGATCCATATGCAATGGAGGGGGCAACTAAAGAGGAAAAGGCTTTGTCAGGCAATTAACAAAAGTCATTTTTATGTAATTCTCTTTATGCACCCTCCCACCCCCCATCCATTACAGTTCAAGCCTCTGCAACTCAGCTTCACCTCAATGGCTGGAGGACAGCAGCAGATCACTAGACTGTACACTGCTCAAAGAGTGTTGCTCAGGCTAAACAGCACAGTGGTCTGTATGAAAGTAAAGGTGACACCATGTCTCATGTACTCTGGTCCAGAAACCAGTCACTAGAAGAAGAAAGTAAGAGAAGGCTCTCCAGCTGTGATTTCAGGTCCATCTAAATTTCCCACTTAAATCTACTCTCACCGCTTGGGAGTATGAGGAGCTAGGAGACCAGTTCTCCCACAGCACTCTGAGGAGCCACTATGAAAATATACACAGTGAGGAAGAACTCAACTTGAATTGGACCAGAGATCTATCAGATCAAAGAGAAGTCACAGTTCACCGTAGGAGTCATGCTCACCTCAGGAGCAGAGAAGGGATAAAAGAACATGCCCAGGGTAAACCCATGATGAAAGAGAGAACGGAAGATGAAAGCGAAATAAGCCAGCTGTGTCATCTGCTCTCATCCAAGCATACTCTAAATTTACACAACCATTCGGAGTCACTCAGCACTGACTAAGCATGACCACAGGAAAGTACAAAAGGCCTCGGCTCCTGTAATGTTCTTTCTTTGCAGGGCAGAGAAAAGTTAAGGAAGAATAAGAGAAGGTTGAGTGTCTTACATGCAGCAGCCACAAATGAGAAAGCAGCAAGTCTAAAAGGAAGTGGTCTATGTAAGAAATGCTAAATTTGTAGTTTTTATGGGTCACCCCTCCAAAGGTATGAGGTAGGCAAGGTCCAAGACATAGACGCAGCTAATACTCAAACTGTATCCCATGCTGCTCACGAGCCTGATTGCCATGTTACCTGCTTGCATGCCTGTCGACACTCCAAGGTAATAGCCAGTTCACAGCAGCCTAAGCCAACCCAGCCATCAGACTTCTTAAACACACCTTAAAAACAAAAAGTTCAAATGTTTCGGTCATAAGGAGTAAGAAACACAAATGGCATGCCCAATTGGTTCGTGGATACCAGTAAAAGTCAAAGCAGGTGTCTACAGGAAAACTAGCTCAGATAACAAGGCCTCGAAATTATTAAGGCCCTCCTCCCCTGCTTACTCCCAATGCTGCCAGTCTTCTCAGAGGCCCTTACAGCATAATTACCAGGTGCTCTGTTTTTTTTCTCTCTTCCCTCTGCCCACCCTAAACTCTCTTTAGACCACTCTCCCTCTTGGGTAAACAGCATCTCTACAGGACACACAGGTTAAGGAAAATAAGGAGAGTGAATCAGAGGCAAAGACTGTGAATCAGAGGCAAAGATTCCAATTTAACTTAACATGCAAACAAACAAAAAGGGCATAAGGATTATTGTACTCAAAATATTAAGTAACTAGAATGGTGTAAAACCTATGATGCTGTTTAGAAATTGATACTTATTGAACAGAAAAATACATCTTCTGTGGGTAAGAATGGACTTTGGTGGGTACACTTAATTATGGGGCAAAATGACTACTCTGTTGCAGTTTATACTCAGCAGCTGTTCTCCAACCAAATTACTGTGATATTGAAAGGTGATGCAATTATAAAAAGTGTTCTAATGAATTTTTTACATCCACTTTTGCAAGTATAAATGTCAACGAATGACTCCTAGGATAAAATTAGGAGACACAAGTAGTAATTATGAAAAGAGAAAAGACATATGCTCATAGGCATGTGGCAAATTTCACCTTATCTATTTTCAGAAATATTTTACACTGCTTCCATGTAATACATATGTCTGCAAATTCACATCTAAGTTATATTATTATTTAATATAATAATATACTAAATTGAAGGTATAAAGAATTCAATGCAATAGCTAACATAGTTCTCCAAATGAAATTAGGACTTAACACAACAAATAGAAACATTCTGCTAAAAAACAAAAGTAAACAAATGGCCTGCAGATGGACAAAGCTCTCAAAATTATAAACCACCCCAATTTTTAAAATTGGCTAGAAATACTGAGTATCATAAGCTTCTGTATCCCTACATGTTTTAATGGTACAAAGGGCAAGAGACTTGCATCTAGCCCCATTGCTTAGTACAGTTTCCTCTAAATCTCTGGTGCTTACTTTCAGAATCACTCACATTTTCATTATTTTGAATGGAACCAATGTAGGTCATAAATTCTGTGAACTTTTATACCCTACTGCAGTATACTGCTGCTTCCATACACCTAGTAGCCTCTTAGAAACTATTAAATTGTCCAATAAGCATTTATAATATTATGTACAAAGGACTCCATTAGGTATTGTATGGGCTATGAAATAGATAAAATATATGATTTACCCAATTATGGAGATTACACATGGAGGTATACTATCTTAGATATATATTATATACGAATAATTCCAGAACATTAGGTAGAGGGATAATTGAGAGAACAAGCAAGGATATGGCCGATTCCAAGAAGGCAAATAGTCCAACTTGTTTGAAATACAAACTTCAAACAGTGTGAAAGCCTTTAGAGTTCAGAGATACATAAAATACACTTCCTTTTTTCCTTTTAAGGCACTGGCTTTAATCAGAACTGTAAGACTGTGAATGCCAGGCTAGGGAGTCTGAGCTTTATTTTGATGGAAGTGGATATCCCCAGAGAGATTTTCTTCTTTTTGAAGGAGCCGGGGAGGACAGCTATGATACGTTGAAATACCACCTACAAGGTTGTTACAACAGTCTACCCCAAGAGCATAACAATACTGGTAGGAGTAGAAAGGACAGATGCAAGATTTTCCAAGGGGAGAGTCAATAGAACTAAAAAGAAAAAGCAATCAAAGGTAACTTGAGGGATTCCAGTCTAGTGTCATTCACAAGACAGGCCGTTATGAGTCTGGTTTTAGGTTTGCACTTCAGTTGTCACCAGGATGCAGAGATCCAGGTAGACATGTCTAGAAGTCATGAGCTATAACTTGGATTTGAAGGTTGTCTTCCCAGGGCTGATTAGTTAACAGTTCTGGGAAGGAAAGCAATTATCAGGGTAAGTGTGGACAGAAAAGGGAAGGAATGACCCAAGTCCTTATGGGGGGAGAGGGGAGGTAAGAGAGGATAAGGGCATGAGGCCAAGGTGGAGTCATAAGGAGGTAATGGTCAACAGTGCTGCAAGGCAGTCAAAGGTGGTAAGTACTGAGAAAAGGCCAAAAGATTTAGGTACCATGAGATCCCGGTGAACTTGCAAAGACCAGTTTCACTAGAATGGTAGAAGTAGAGACAAGAGCACAATTAATTACTGAGTGAATGAGAATAAATTATACATTTGAAAATTTGAGTGCCTACCAAAAAGAGAAGATAGGAACTCAAGGGGATACATTAGGTTACAGGACTAAGACACAGATTTTACAATCACAAAATAAGTTTTTACACTTGATCTTAGCCAAAAGGCCGAGAAGCGATACAAAATAAGTTTTTAAAGATAAAATGCCAAATGTTATTTAGCTATTGCTTACCTGGCAAAGATGAATTCATACAACTCCAAATTTCAACCTAAAATTGTAATCACCAAAAGGCTTTTATATAACCAGTTCCTAAATATGACAATTCATACAGAAATTATGTACAGCTAATTTGATTATGTTTGTCTCTATTTAATCAATGTTCTAAGACTACATGAGTATCAAGCAGCTATTCAGGGGGAAAAAATAAAACTGAGATGCAAAAATATTGCTTGCTCTTTTCCCATCTTCCCATCTAAGAGCACTAATGAGGAGTCTGGGTTCTCAGGATGCTTACTGGAATCACTGTTTCTAAGCAAAAGACAAAGTGTCTGTAGAGCGAGTAAAGGCAAATGTGTCAGTCAGAATTGTTTGATCAACATTTCCCGCCTCACATAATGCAAGCTACCGTATCTAAAAAGGCTGTCTCATGTAAGCTCAGACTTCCTGAGCCTAGCCCATGAATATCCCGAACACTGAGAATGGCCCCAGCACTGGAGACATGTTAAGTTACATGATTCAGACAGGCAAGCCAATATATCTATAGTACACCAAAAAATGGGAAGATAGGAATAATGAGAAGTCACACATTTCCCCTTACCCCAAATTTAACTTTTGAAAATCAAAATAAGATTTAGTTACTATGGTTTTCATAAAATTGTCAAAATAATGAGTAAAATTCCAAATTCCAGATAAACTTTATAATGAAATTTAAAGACTGCAATACATGTACATTTAATATTATTTTTATAACTACATCATAGGATAAATGATAAAAGATGAAAGATAGTATCTACCGAGCAATCTGTGTGATGATCTTTTTAAAGTACCTTGCTAAATCGAACATTTTAATCTGATCACAACCTCAAACCATTTTGAAAAATTTCCTGAATCAAGGAGTTAACTCATTAGATGGCTTCATTTAGACAAAAGCTTCCATAGTTAAGTTAAACAAGACCTACCATTGTTTCAGGGCAATAATCTGGGGCTCGCTGTAACAGATGCTTTAGTCGGGATTCACTTTTTGAGGAGAATATCTATTTGACAAAACAAAACAAAACAGAAGGTTTTTGTGGCATTTTTTTTGGTAAGAAATAAGAATGGGCAAAATTTATTGTCCTCTATACTTATCAGTTGTCTAGAATATTTTCCAACTTCCTTTTATAAATGGAAAACCTTTTGAAAGATCTAAATTAAGCTGAGCTAACATCTCTTAAAAGGTTGGTTAGTTTGGCAAATAATCAAGAAAGTCCATATATGCAAGTCTAGACCCTTTTGTAATGACCAAAAATGGAGAAAACCGGGCTACCAAATCTGTTGGAGAACAAAGGAGAAAAAGAAAGAAGAAAACAGAAAAGAAAAAAAAAGTTCATTCTAAACTGTTCTATAAACTGCTTTTAGTTAACTGATGACAATGTAAAACAGATTACGTCATATCCTTGATATCAGTGACGAACAAATTTGTGAATAGCATTATGGCACAAACTTCCATAAAATGGCATTAAATAGAGACAAAGTCATGGTGGGGGGGGGGTAGGGGCTTTTATTTTATTTTTCATTTTTATTTAATTTATTTTTTTAATTTACATCCAAGTTAGTTATCATATAGTGCAGCAGTGATTTCAGGAGGCACAAAGTCATTTTTAATAAAGATGCTGAGGAGCTGACAAGTTTGTTTACCAGGCTAACTGGCTCTCTTCCAAAATAGAACTTTAATTAATGTGATTACAATTTGATGTCTCAGTAAATTATAAACCATTACATGTATCAGACAGAACTTCATGGTTACCTGCAAATAGTCAAGACTGTGAAATCCATGAATGCTAAGGACAATGAAAAAGGATTTATCTCCAGTTAGTTTTAATAGCCATTTTTCTCCCAAACTATCAACTATAATTAATAAGTGACAAGAGCTAGAATATCACCATTTTGCAACCCCTAGTGAATTAATGCATTTAGGCAATTATCAAGAATGGCTGTAATGTTAATTACAAAAAGAGACAACCAGACACAAACATTATAAGTAAGATCTGCTGAACAAACAAAACAAAATAAAAACCTAACCTGAATCTTATCAAGCCTCTGGACTTGTCTCATTAGGTAACTGCTAGCCATGTGTGACCATCTAAATTCAAACTCAAATCAGTTAAAATCAAATAAAATTTAAACTCAGTTCCTCAAACTTCTCTTTCTCTTCAATCTCTTTTTTTTTTAAGTTTATTTATTTATTTTGAGAGACAGAGAGAGGGAGTAAGTGCAAACAAGTGGGGAAGGGCAGAGAGAGAGGGAGGGAGAGAGAGAATCTCAAGCAGGCCCCACACTGTCAGTGAGGAGCCTGACTCAGAGCTTGAACCCACGATGAGATCATGATCTGAGCCCAAACCAAAAGTGATGCTTAACTGGCTGAGCCACCTAGGCACACCTTTCCTCAACTTCTTTAAACACATTTCAAATGTTTACCTGGCACATATAGCTGTGGCTACTATATTGGATCACACAGATACAGAATATTTTCATCACTGCAGAAAGCTCTCTGGATAGCCCTGCTTTAAATCTACCTACCACTTACTAAGACATACAGAGGAAAGAGGAACACATTAAATGATATCATGGGTTACAAACAGCATAATTCAGATTGTGAGAAACTCTACAGGATAAATGACCAGAATTATTCATTAAATAAGCAAAGTTAGGAAAGCAGTGTTTCCAAAAGCAGCAGAACTCTTTTAAAAGCTCCCTTATGGTGACACTATCTAGGGACCATTTCTGCTTTTAAAAGCTACTGTTCTGGCAGTAAATTTGCAGAAAACTTAATTTGCTATGTTGTTTTGACATGAAGTCTCTAGCAGTTACCTAGATGAGCTGAGTCACTGTCTTGTTTTATAATTAGAGAGTATCTTGCAAAATCTTTCTAAATTCACAATATTGTTTGAGAGAAGTTTTAATCCCAGTTAGGTAGCTCTCTAAATTTTAGGCAGTGACAAAATCTACATTATTGAAAACTCTTTAAAAGGCAATTGAGGCCATTCATTCTCAAGTGCCAAGGCCAGCACTACACAACCAAGGGGATGAAAGAAAGGCAGACTTTATGACCAGGTATTGTCTCAGTGGAATTTTACTTAAAAGGTTCAACCAGAAAAATTCAAATTCACAGTAAAGTTTGAAGAGCAGTACAACACCCACATAGTCTTCATGTAGATTACTCATTATTAACATTTTGCAACATTTGCTTTAACTCTCTCTACATACACAGATATTATTGCTATTTTGGAACATTTTATAATTCATTACAGACATGATCATTTATTCCTAAATCCCAGCATGTTATCTCCCAAGACCAAGGACACTGTCCTATGTCACTGCAATACAATCACCAAATTTAGGATCACAGCATTGATACATTATTACTAGAGCCCATATTCAAATTTCACCAATTTATCCCAATAACGTTATTTATAGCATTTTTTTTTAAATTCCAGGATCACATATTGCATTTAGTGTCATATCTCTGTAGTTCCCTTTAATCTTGAAGTTTCTTAACACTGATAACTTTGAAGACTTCAGGCTGTTGTTTTGAGGAATATCCCTCAATCTTGGTTTGCCCTATTGTTTCCTCAATGATTCAGGTTATGCATTTTTGGCAGGAATCCTACTAAAGATGCTGCGCTCCTTTTCAGTGCATCATGTCAGCAGACACACATTAATTTGTTCCATTACTGGTGATGTGAACTGTGATCACTTGGTTAAGGTGCTGTCCAACAGATTTCTCCGAAACAATTATACTTCACATAAACAGTTACATAACCAATAGCCTTAACAATTATTACATAAGCTTACCTGTTCACATACGTCATGGCACATTTGGTTATCCTTTGAATGATTACAACACAGTGCACCTAGGAGAAAAAATAAACACCAGATGTTGCCCACTGTTAATTTAAAAAGATGATTAAACTAAATCAGATGGCTACACAAAACACTTATTCAACAGATTATTATTCATTTTAACTCAACAAACTTTTACCACATACCTATCACAAGCCAAGGCCAGTGCTGGGTTTGAGGACATCGTCCCTGCCCTAAAGAAGCTTGCAGACTAACAGGGGAGATGGTCATACATACTTTCTGTGTGCCAGAATTTTACTAAATTTGCTTTATGCATTACACCTCATTCAATCCTTATAATTACTCTATAGGCTAGATTCTATTATTGTGCCTATAATGTAAGACTAAGCGATAAAAAGGAAGTGAATTTTGTTTTGGACATGTTAAATATAAGGTTCCTATTGGACACCCAGATGGAAATTCCAGTAAAATCAGAAAATTCAAGCCTGGATTGCAGGTAAAGTCAAGCCTAAAGATCCAATTTGGAAGTCATCAGTATAAAGGAGGTATAGTACATGGAAACGAGTGACATTGTCTAGGGAGAGTTCTAGTGAGAAGTGACCACAGCACCAAATTCAAAAAACACAAAATCTGAGACATGGGAAGGAACAAGGAAAGAGACAGAGATGCAACAGTCAGAGGGGTAGGTCAGCCTCGAGAGAGTAGCATTAAGAAGAGGGAGGAGTGTCATGCACTCAAACATACAAGTTAGATTGAAGAAACAAAAAAGGAAAGAATCAAAAAAGGAAATGGCCACTTAGTAATCCTCAAAAGGTATTCTGTGGAGTAGAAGTGAATGATACTAAGGAGTAAACTAGAGGTGTGGAAGTATAGACAACAAATATAGGCTCTCAAGAAGTCTGGCAGAAATGGGAGGGAAAAAGAGAGTAGCAGTTACAGGAGGAAGCAGGATCAAGTTAAGAAAACTCTCCCTCCCCCTTTTTAGTTGGCCTTTGTCCCTGATTCCTTGGAGAAAGACTCTAAATCCTGGGAATTTCTAGAGTAATAGCTGTATCTTTGTTATGCCAGTGAGGTGGACTCCCCCCTCAGATAGCTTCAGGATGGGGACTGGCCTAGCCAGAAAGACTAGCCTTATGTTTAGAAGGCTGGGGCTTTGAGCCACAGGACATCAGCCCAACCTCCAGCAGGACAGGGAAATGGACATCAAGTTCAACCATATGGCCAATAATCCAATCAACCATGTCTATCTATATGATGGAATTCTAATGAATACTAGATATCAAAGCTCAGGGGACCTTTTCTAGTTGGTGAAGATGCTAGTGTGCCAGGAGGGTGATTCTATGAGGAGAAGGCACAGAAGCTCTGCATTTCCTCCCAGACCTCATTCTGTGTATGTCTCTTCATTTGGCTGGTCTTCCTGATTTGTATCCTTGATAATAAAACTGTGATCATAACTATCACGCTTCCCTGAGCTCTATGCATCATTCTAGTGAATTACTGATTCTGGGGTGGTTGCGGGAAGCCCGGATTTATAGCCAGTTGTTCAGAAGTGTGGGTGGCCTGGGGACTCCTAAGTGTGGCTCGTATCTGGGGTAAGTGTTGTGTTGTTCGGCATCATGCCCTTTAACCTGTAGAGTCTGTTCTAACTCTGGGTGGTTAGTGTCAGAACTGAACTGTCATACACACAGTTGTGGAAGAAATAGGAGATTCGAGAAATGAGGTGATTGCTGGAAAGGGATGTGGGTTAAAGAAAAGGCACTGAGTTTGGGGCTAGGGATACAACAGTGAATAAATGTTATGTTCTCTGACTTTATCCGGTCTGATGGTAGAACAAAGTCTAGACAAGAGGATAGGATATAAGGTCACTCACTAATAAATTAAGAGGAAAGCTGACAGCCTCCATTTTTCTTTAGTGAAACACAGATTAGGTTTGAAAACAAAAAGGGTTGAGATGGGGTTGGGGGCTTGAGGTGAAATTGTAGAAGTGTGGAACAGTCACTTCAGAGAATAGAGAAAGGCAACTATAAATAGGTCCCTCAAACTTGTATTCTACTCATGACTTTTAGTATCTATCCCTCAGGAGAAAAATTTCATGTTCAAATAAACTGGGAAATAAGGACTAAAAAAAGTTACAGAGAATTCCTTACTGCAGGACCAAAGCCTTTAATATGTTTATATATTATTAATCTCCCAAAAAGGGATCCAAGTAGACAGACTTCTCAGAGCACAGAACATTTTTTTCATGCCACTTACTAAATTTCAGAATACCAATTTGAGAAACATGAAATTAGAGGAAAGGAGAAATGTTGCCAAGCAGCATTACAAGCCTAAGGAAATGCATAAATTGGCTATAAAGATAATCAGCAGGGACATGTTATTATTCTAGAGTGGACCTGACTGGAAAAAAGATACAGCTAGCTGGATTGATCAGGAGCTGTCAAAAGAGACAAGAAGATGAAAATATTTCAGACAGCTGGATCTGATACAATAGTTTAAAACAGAAATTTGCAACATAATCTCTTCAAATGCAATCTATACAATTTCATTACACAAAATAGATGAAAGAAGAGCTTTTTTAGTGAAGGTAGGATTTGTATGGGGGGGGAAGGAAAGAATAAATAGATGAATAAAATAAGTCCTCTTTAGATCTTACAAGGAAAGCCTTCTACATTCAAAACTGGAAATTGTTCTCTATAAAACAGTGTCAGAGTATATGATACTACTGGCATATTACTATAGTTTTGTTCCATAGAAGACGATTGTGGGGCTGGCTTTCCAATATTATTTCTATGAAAAAAAAAGTGGCTTCAAGTTCTAAACGCTTGACTTACAAATTCTGAAGAATATAAAAACGTCACTAAATCAGAAGAAGAAAAAGTCCCTTGTTTGTAAAGCTATAGTTACTTTCTTAGAAACTTTAATTCGAGGGGAGAGGGGGGCAATCACTCATGAGGCTTTCTCAAAACACCCTTTCTTCCCTGCCATGTCATGCTAAGCTTCCCCCCACCCCCATCTTCTAAGATTTAGTTATGTCCCCAGCCTCATTACTCATTAGAATGGGGAGGGCAGGTAGGAAAAAGAAAAACAAAACACAAAAGAGGCTCTCCTGTGTGATAATGATGTACTCTTTTGAAGTCCTGTAGAAATTGCCACTTTCTACTAGCCTCTAACACAAAGGTCATTTGAGGGCAAAAAATCCAGCTGATCGTGAGCAAAGATAACTCAGGATAACATATGGTCCCAATAAGCACAAGCTTAGCAAAAAGTAAACAATCAGGCAGACAAGAGTCTGATTTGGGCCTGGGGATTTTTGAAAAACAGTTTCTTGGAGCAAAGGTCTATTTCAGAACAGAACAAAATGTGTTATAATTAAAAGTCCAATAACAATGGAAAGTTTTATTAAAAACATAAATATAAAAGCCTATTTTTTTCCTATTTAATAGTTAAGGTCCAATTTACAATGTAGTCACCCCCAAAGTTAAATTTTTAAAATAGTTCTTTTTTTTCACTAAGAAACTCCAAGCTTTGGAAAATAAAAAGAACAATGATCTATAGTCCCACTGTCTTGCCAGAACCTATGTTGACATTTTGACATATTTCTTTCTAGTCTTTTCAAAAGCCTTCTGATAATTCTGACAATATGGGATTACAGAGGGCAGCCCAAAGTCTTCTGGTAATAACTCCCTTCCCCCTCCCAATGGAGCATTCCTCTGTAATAGTGCATTTCCTCCCTTGAGAGGGCTGCCACCCTCCATGAACAGGCTCAGGGGACCTAAACTCCATCACATTTTCCGTACCCTCTTCTTAACCTTAGCCATTATTACATTGGCGCACATTTTCCTTCCTTTGAAACTTGTTAGAATCTTTAACACTGCATATTTTTCAAGAAATAAATGTCTTCAAATAGACATCAATTCATATGCCTTCATTAAGAATGGGGAGAAGGGATTCAAATGCAATTAACGTGGTAATTAAAGGTCTTTGTCTTTTTTAGAGCTATTAAAATGGGTTAATTGGGTCATTTAACAATTAGAATCCAAAAAAAACTCTCCAAAGCCTTATGTTTTTATATGGCAATGGATTCTAAAAATACTTTGTATTTATAATTTGTTTTTAAACTAATTTCTTATTCTTCAAGAAAAATAGTTTAAAACCTGCTTATTTGCATGAAATGGAATGGAACAGATAAAGGTAAATTAGTTCAAAATAAAATTTGATATTCACATTATGAAAATACAAAGCTCAGGTGTTATCCTCATTAACGACACATAAGGACAAGTGTCATATTTTGCACTCTTATTCCAAGAGTCTGTAATTATAAAATTAATAAAACAAAAACCCAAACAGATTGCTAAAAGACATGTATATTGGCTTTAAGGAGGTACAATCTAGAAATATGCAAGCAGAATTACCTAATAATTAGAAACATCAAGGTTTGGCTAATAGTTTGGGTCACATGTGTACTAAAGATAGGCAAGTAAGCAGGAAGCACATGCTCCAGCCACAAGGGAAAAATGCAACTTCTAAGACCAACCAGCACTTAAAACAACAAATACACACCCTAATCTAAAACTAAAATATTCATAGAATTATAGGATTTTTGAAGTTAAAAGGAATTTTGCCACAAAAACCTCCTAAAAGCTATAATTCAATTTAGTTAATTAAAAGCTATTCTTGTTTTCTTTTCTAAAGAAAATAAAGATTCCTCCTAATTAATGTCTTCCTAAAGAATTACTAAAACAGAATACACACACACACACACACACACACACACATATATATCCCGCACTGTTGAGAAAAAAACTAAATCTGAGCTGATACTAGAAAAGGTCATTCTAAATAAAAAAAGACATGTTAACAAAAAACTGATCTTGGGGCGCCTGGGTGGCTGAGTTGTTTGAGCAACCAACTTTTGATTTAGGCTCAGGTCATGATCTCATGGTTGGGTTGGTGGGACAGAGCCCCACCTTGGGCTCAGTGCTGACAGCCTGAAGCCTGCTTGGGATTCTCTCTCTGCCCCTCCCCTGCTCGCACTCACTCGCCTGCATGTGCACTCTTTCATTCTCTCTCTCAAAATAAATAAATAAACATTTAAAGCAATAAATAAATAAAACATTTAAAAGCTGATCTTACTTTCTTTTTTAACATTTTTTTAAAAAACTTGAGACAGAGAGAGTGCATATGTGCGTAAGCTGGGGCAAGGGGCAGAGGGAGAGAGAGAATCTCAAGTAGGCTCCAAGCTCAGGCCAGAGCCTGATGTAAGGCTCATTCTTACAACCCTGGAATCTTGACCTGAGCAGAAATCGAGTTGGACACTCCACCGACTGAGCCACCCAGGTGCCTCTGATCTTACTTTTAATCATATTTTTATTTTCAAAACAGCCTGGAAATTGACACTTTTAAAGCATTTAAATGACAACTACATCTTCAACTTATAAGTACATTCTTGCAATCATTATACTTATTCCTTTAAAGATATGTGTATGTTTGGGTTTATATACAAAATATATTATCACCTAAGGAAGAGCCAAACAGTAAAGTGATTACCCATATACGCACTATCTGCATTCAACATTGCTAACATTTTGTCATACTGCTTTATTTATCTAGAAAGATATATGTATTTTTTTCTGAATTATTGGCAAGTTACAGATATCCTTCTCCATTGCCTGCCAAACAGCCAATTATATTCATTTAAATTTTTAAAATAATTCTTTTTTTTTCACTAAGAAACTCCAAGCTTTGGAAAATAAAAAGAACAATGATCTATAGTCCCACTGTCTTGCCAGAACCTATGTTGACATTTTGACATTATTTCTTTCTAGTCTTTTCAAAAAGCCTTCTGATAATTCTGACAATATGGGATTACAGAGGGCAGCCCAAAGTCTTCTGGTAATAACTCCCTTCCCCCTCCCAATTACCAATATGACTGCCACATAGACCTTTCATAATGTCACTCTTCTAATAAAGGGCCCACAATGGCCTCTTGCGATTCCAATTCTAAACTTTGCAAATCTTCCTTTAACCTTACCTTCCCTGTCCTTCTATTATTTTTCAACAAGGAAAGCCTATAGTTACCTTGAACACTGCCTTCTGACTGAAATGCTTAGTGCCCTTTCCCTGCTGACCTAAATCCCAAATACTTTCAACTTTTAAATCCTACCTCAACTCTTAGTACCAATAACTCCAAGCTCTGTTTGATTTTTTGGCCCTGATATTCTAGTCAGAACTGGCAACCTTAACATTGCAATCTTCTCTAACCATATCATGTGTGTACTTAAGGTATCCCCAGTTTGACTGTAAACTTCTTGTATCCATTTAGCATAATGTTCAGCTCAAAAAATGTTATTCATTGGTTAATAAGTAACAATTTCCTAGTTATACAAAGGCTTTTATCAGCAAAAGGTACAAAAAGTTTTTTTTCTCCCACCATAACACTTTAGTACCACATTTCATATGGTGACTAACCCATAATTTAGCAATATCATAAGAGGTTTTGGCCTAAAACAGAAGATAAATTGGACAATCACATATGCAGGCACAGAAGTATGCAGCCAGCTGGGGATGGGCCCTGCAGCCATAGGTCAAGAAGAGTTGGGGCAGGGGAAGCTGAAATTTTATGGTAGTACAGAAACGATGAGTAAAAAGAAGAAGCTGGTTGGTGGAGAGTGAGTGGGAAATGCAAGAGATGCACAGAGAAGCTATGAAAGGTAGAGAGAGGCTGTCCCTAACAGCAGTCTTAGCTCCTGGCAGCTTTCCAGTTCCCACAGCAGCCCTCAGGGCTGCTCTGCTGAATTTCCTACCTTTGGATTTCCATGTGTCTCCCTGTTAGATGCTACACAACTAGCCCCCAATCCTGAGCTACCTTGGTTTCTGTTCCCTTAGGGGGTCAAAAAAACCTTAACCTAGACATTCATCATTAAGAAACAACTAAAGCGGGGGCGCCTGGGTGGCTCGGTCAGTTAAGCGTCCGACTTCGGCTCAGGTCATGATCTCACGGTCCGTGAGTTTGAGCCCCGCGTCGGGCTCTGTGCTGACAGCTCAGAGCCTGGAGCCTGTTTCAGATCCTGTGTCTCCCTATCTCTGCTCCTCCCCTGTTCATGCTCTGTCTCTCCCTCTGTCTCAAAAATAAACGTTAAAAAAAAATTAAAAAAAAAAAAAAAAAAAAGAAAGAAACAACTAAAGCAAATGACTCTCCTAAGGTCCTCCTCACGGATGCTAAAGCCAGTATTCTTGGATAACTCCTTTGCTCATTCTATGCTGCAGGCCTCCCATCTATAAAACAAAGAACCTAAAAGTATAAAGTCTGGCTCCCAGTGGTATATTCCATAATGAGAAAGTTTCTCTTAATACTATACTTTTCTTGATGTCTTCATGTTATCTGTGTGTTTTACAGCACCCATCACATTATGTGCTATATACTTGACTAAATCACATTTTTCCTCAGAAATACTCTCCAGATTTAGAATATAAACTGATACATACTACTATAATCACACAATGTTAGCAGTGTAGATATACATATATTGGTGATATTTAATGTCTGAATTTCCTACTAAACAATAAACCCCATGAAAGCAGAGACTATGTTTTTGCATATCACTTTGTATCTGGTGCCTATCACGGTGTCTGGCACTATTAACAGCTTAACAAATATTTGCTTAATGGATTACTGACAAGTATGAAATTTAGCTTAATGAGCAATAGACCTAGGGCAGTTATTCCTAATATCTATCTTAAACATATACAAAAACAGAACTTTTGATGCTCTTGGCTCACCTGCCAACTCTCCTCTAATCCGCTCCTCCCCATCTTCCCAACTTCAGTAAATGGCATCATGTTTTACAAAATTGCTCAAGGTAAAAAATCTACAAATAATCTTTAATTTTTCCTTCCCTCACTTCCCACATCCAATCCATCAGCAATATATCTTGAACCTCTCCTCTTCTATCTCCACCATCACTTCACTCTAAGTCACCATTATCTCCTGCTTCAACTACTACAGAGGTCTTCTAGTCAACCTGCTTTTACTCCTACCCTACCATAATCACATTTTTTTTCATTCAGCAGCTAGAGTGATCTAAAATATAAATCAAAGCTTATATCTCTTACATAGTAGTCTACCAGTTTCTTTCTGCACAATAAAATAATGCACAATAATCCTTTTGTGGCTTTTTGCAAGGCTCAGCATCATTAGCTCTAGCCTACTCTCCTGCGCCCTATGCTGCAACCAAACAGTTCCTTCTTGCCTTAGGGCCTCTGCACTTTCTGGTCTCTATCTCTGTCTTTCTTAACACCTTTAGTCTTCAGATTTTGCTGCTGAACTTTACCTTTTCGAAGAGGCCTCTCTTCTCATCACTATGTAAAGAACTCCCCCCTCTACTCACACAATTCTGTTATCAGCTGGTTTCCTTCATAGCACACTTACCACTATCAAAAATCATTTTATTTATCTGTTGATTGTCTATCTCTCTTCTGGTAGAATGGAAACTCCTTGAGAGCAGCAAACCTGTATCTAGAACAGCACCTGACATGTAGCAAACACTCAATAAGTATTTTTCAAATGGACAAACTCGTGCAGTATGCTTTGTTCTTTTAAAAACTACATTTCAAGTATATAATAACCACCTCCTTGACATTGTCCCACTTTTTGTCTAGAAGAGGCACACTTTTGGTGAAAAGTATGATTATTGAAACTGCTTAAATCTAGGGATATGAGACAGGAACTTTTTTCAGCACACCAGAATAAACTGTTATATCTGGTCTATCACCAAGCCTAGCTCTTTCCACAATGTGGGCCAAGATATGTCTTTGTGAAGAGAATCTGTTTTTTATTACTTTCCTCTAGATAGTGTTTGCTTTTTTCTAACTTAAAATTCATTACATTCTTTTTCAGGATTCTAGGCTATTACATAATTCCTTAAATGTCAACTTACTGAAATTTAGCCCTTAATGGTACATCTTTCCTTCTTTCATACCATTACAAAACATCTTAAATAGAAACAGAGCTACTATTAGGTGCCATGACACACAAAGCCTGAGATCTGAGCATAGGGTCCCATCCCATCCTTCAAAGAGAACATTAGAAATGGGCAGGGGTAGGGGGGGCAGCGTGTGGGGCTGAGATTGGAAAGTACACTGGGATAGGAAGAGTGGCACTACTCCAATGTAGAGGTGTGGCCAAACTTCACAAGACAAAATAATCACTGAGTAAGTAATATCATTCCTTCACCCCCACCCCCAGGAATAGCAATAAATATCTCTAAGAACAAATAAGACTTGTAAAGCCTTATACCAGAGGATACACGAGTACACCCAGTCTTGGAGAGGAAAAAGAAGACTGATCAGGAATAAAAGCCAGGCAGGCCTTCAGTGAAATACAATTTAATATTTTGTTCTCAGTTTTTATTTAGGATTGAAATCCACAGTGGAAGCTTTTGTCCATTGTATTATTCAGTATCTTTTATGTAAGGACCAGGCAATACATGCTTCCTAGAATTTAGTACAAGGGACAAATCTCACTTTTAGCTCAAAGTTGAAAAAAATTTTTTTTTTTTTTTTTATCAAACAATGCAAACTCTATGCTGTCATGGACTTTTAGAGCTGGAAGGGTCTTTAGAAATTATCTAGCCCAGCATTTTCTAAAGCATCCTTTAGGTGTCATGAACAAAAAAAAGAGCTCTATAAGCAAACGAATCTCTTTTTTTTCTATAATTGTTGAGATACAAATCAGGTTACATTAATTAAACAAGAAGGCCATTAGACTGAGGTGGTTTTAATGCCTCAGTAGCCTATTTATACAGGCCAAAACCTAAGTTTATAATACCTCAAGATTAAGAAATTGAAACCTAAGGTCAACCAATCACAAACAGCCACCTGGGCTTTCTGGATAAGGCAACTTCTTAACCTATAGCCAATCAAATAATTTCCTTGCTTTGCTTCCACATCTTCTCTATGAAAATCTTTCCTCCAGCTCCTGTCACTTCCCATTCAGTGCTATTGGATTCAAATCAATTTTTGCTCAAATAAACTCTTAAAAATTTTAATATGCCTTAGTTTATACATTAACAATCATGACCACTAAATTCACCTTTTGACTTTTATTTATTTTTTAAAGATATCCTTTTAAGTAATCTCTACACCCAACCTGGGTCTTGAACTTACAACTGGAGATCGAGAGTCACATGCTCTACTAGCTGAGCCAGCCAGGCTCCCCCTAAACTCACCCTTTTATTTTTTTTTAATTTTTTTATTTAAAAAAAAATTTTTTAACGTTTATTTATTTTTGAGACAGAGAGAGACAGAGCATGAATGGGGGAGGGTCAGAGAGAGGGAGACACAGAATCTGAAACAGGCTCCAGGCTCTGAGCTGTCAGCACAGAGCCCGACGCAGGACTTGAACTCACGGACCGCGAGATCATGACCTGAGCCGAAGTTGGCCGCTTAACCGACTGAGCCACCCAGGCGCCCCTAAACTCACCCTTTTAAAGCGTACAATTCAGGGCGCCTGAGCGGCTCAATCGGTTAAGTCTCTTGGTTTCCACTCAGGTCATAATCTCATGGTTCGTGGGTTCGAGCCCCACATCAGGTTCCACAGCTGGCAGCTCGGAGCCTGCTTTGGATTCTCTCTCTCCCTCTCTCTCTCTGCCACTCTTGGCTTACTCTATCTCTGTCTTTCTCAAAATAAATAAACAAACTAGGGGCGCCTGGGTGGCTCAGTCGGTTGAGCGTCCGACTTCAGCTCAGGTCATGATCTCGTGGTCTGTGAGTTCGAGCCCTGGGTCGGGCTGTGTGCTGACAGCTCAGAGCCTAGAGCCTGCTTCAGATGCTGTGTCTCCCTCTCTCCCTGCCCTTCCCGCACTCATGCTCTGTCTCTCTATCTCTGTCAAAAATAAATAAACATTTAAAAAATTTAAATAAATAAGCAAACTTAAAAAAGTAAAGTGTACAATTCAGTTGTTTTTAGTATATTCATGGAGTTGTGCAACCATCACTACTACTTAATTTCAGAACATTTTCATTTTTGTTAAAAGAAACTTCATACCTATTAGCAGTCTTTTTCCCATTCCCTCAGCAAACAAGTTTCTTTACTATAGCATCCTTGGACCCTTTATCGTGACTCTAACATGTTTTGTGAATTTATAAGAGAAGGGTACAATGTGCAGTGTTTCCCAAACATATGTAATAGGTAACATTTCAGTGCTTACTATACGCTATTCTAAATTCTATACATGTATTACTTCAATTAATTCTCACAATAAAATCCAAAAGGTACCGTATATAGTAACTGTGGATATTAACACACAGAAAGATTAAGGCTAAGTAACTTGTTCAGATATTCTTAATTACTCCACTCTAATATTTCCCACAGAATCAACTGGTTGTGGGATGAGAATGGACAACTAGTATTCTATGGGCCATAACTTTGAAATGCTTTAGATCAACTTAATGAGAAAAAATGGGGCCCAGAAAGGTAAGCTGACTTAGCCAAGAATACACAGCATATTCCTATTTTCTCTCTTCCTCTCCTTTGATTTCTAACTGACAGCTAAATTTGGAACACCATTACAATTAACTATCTAATCCCAAGTTCCTGACACAATTCTCGCCCACCTTTAAATACTTTATTTTCTTAAAACAAAAACAAAAAAAAACTTTTAACATTGTAAACTGCCTTAAAACCTTGTTGGGATTGATTTTGCTCTTTCTACGTGTCTCTGCCTGTAGGCAATGCACATCCCCACCACTCTGCATGTATAAATCCCAGCCATCTTTCAATGTGTGCGCAGTTGGAGGATCTCTCAATTTTCCTCCTACCCTCGATGGATGTCATCTCTCTCCCTCTGTGCACCCACAGCCTTCCATCTCCTCTGGACACTCTGGCCTTGAATTCCAGCAGCTTGTGTCCGGCGGTACCCCACCTCCTGGCCAGAGAGCTCGCAGAGGGCAGGAGTTGGCATCAACTCCTAAAGCCCGGCACGTGGGAGATACTCTACCAGCACTGAACAATTTCTTATCCATTCTTGGTTTAATTCCTCAAGAGCAAGAACACAGCTCTCCTTAAGCCTGCTAGCCGCACCCCCCCCCCCCCCCCAAAAGCAGAGTTTACTGATTTTTAGTCTGTCTCCCGCCAGAGCCCAGCGCTGCCTTGGACACACAGTGCACCACCGCGGGTGGCAGCAGAAGTGGATTTAGCAGGCTCGGGCCGATTCTCTTCAGAGACTTGAACCTGGCAGGCTGTGGGCCCCATCAACGCTCGCCGCCCGAGGTCTGCCCTACTGAACCGAGGGTCAAGTTACAACTGGCCAGGGCGGCGGTAAGGCGCCTGCACCTCGGAAATCCCATCCAACCCTCGCCACCGTTCCGGGCGAAGGCATTTCACCCTCTTCTGACAGAGACCTGAGCCCGGTGTGGGGTTGAGGGCCGAGACGGGGGCCCCCTGCCCTGTGGGTGACAGAGCAAGGCCTCGAACCCGGGTCACTGTTCCCAGCGCAGCAGATGACCGCGGCGGACAGAGCGGTAGTGGGGAGGGCTCCTCGCTCGTCCCGTCTCGACGCCCCCTCCCGCCCACTGGGACCTCCGGACCCTGGGTCACCGCACTAGGTCCAGGTCTGGGGGTCGCGCGCACCCCCGCCCCCTGCTCCGCGCCATCTTGGGAGAGCTGGGCGGCCGCCCCGGACCGCCCCGAACCGTTGCTCCAGCAGTTACTCACCCGCACTGCCCGGGGCCAGGCCCCCTGCCACCTCCGCGACCTCCGCCACGGCCAGGAGAAGCAGCAGCGCGCCTCGCCGGGAGGCCGGGACGACCGCCATGTCCGGGCCAGGGGGTCCGGAGCCACGGGATGCTCGGACCCAGCCTGGCCGCCGCGGCTGCTCGCGGAGGCCCCGCCCCGGCGCCCTGGACCTTTAGTGATTGGCTGCGGCTCGCTCAGGCCCCGCCCCTCGGCCTCTGGGAGGTTCCAAAACCTGCTGGGGGCGGGAACATTCCCGAGACCCCAGCTCTTTGTTAGGACACAGCTGTGTGACGGCTTGTGTAGCGGAGTCCCGCAGCCAGCGTTCCCCAATCAGACGATGTCAGAGCTGGAAGGGCTCTTACAACGCCTCTAACACCACCCGAACTTTGCGGCTGGGGGTCACTGAGGCTCAGAAAGGAGACAGACCTTTCCAAGACTTGCAAGTCCAAGCCTGAACCAAAGGGACCTCTCCCTTTCACTTCTCTTTACCCTGAATGAGCTTCTTAATATCCTTTCTGCCTCACATCCAAAGAAGGCACCCGGGTCAACCCGACCTCCCTTAAAATCTGAGGGGCACTGACCAAGACATGGTCCCCTAACAGGGGACCGAGGGACAGATTCGCCACCAAAGCTCATGTAGCACATGTAGCCCCTATATGTCTTTGATGTGCAGTTTAAGTACCAATTCCTATTAGGAAAAGGTGAGGGTTGGAATGCTTGTGTATCTAGATACGGAGAGCCTTGAATCTCAGGTTGAGTTTAGATTTCGTTTGAGATATAATTTGGAGGTGGGTCCCCACTCCACCCCTTACCCCCACAGCTATTTTGGGGAATGTTTGAGAGGGTCCACTGGTTTTCAAAGTGCCTCTCTTTCTCTTTCTTTCCCTCACCTTTTCCCCTGTCTCTGTTACTGAAATAATACCTTCTGTTCTCCCTCCCCCCCCTTTTTTTAAAAAAAAGCATAACCACAGGTATGAATGTAAAATTCCTTAATATTATCAAATATCCAGTAAGTATTTAGATTCCCCTGTTGTCTTATCATTTCCTTTTACAGTTTTTCAAGCTCCAAACAAAACCTATATATTGAAATTAGTTTATACGTGTTTTAAGTCCCTTTATATCTACTCTAAGTTTGCAAAGGGAAAATATAAATAAATCATGATAATCTTTCTAAAACATTTGTTCTGATGACAACTCCCTGGCTTCAAACCCTGAGAGGCCATGTCTTTCTTACAGGATAGAATGATGTACAGTTATTTAACATGGTGTCAGAGGGTCTTAGTAATTGGACCCAATCACCTTTTCCAGCTGCATCTCCACACCTTCCCTGCACTTCTGCCACCATGCTTTCAGAACCTCTTACCTTTAGTTCAAGACCTTTGAGGTGCTTTCACGGCTCTGTCACAACACCTACCTCCTCTGCACACAATTCCCCAGTTCCTGTGGTAACCCTCTCAGCTGAGGGAACTAAGATGGTTGCTCTAGGCCCAGCTGTGCCCTGGAAGGACCTGAGCAGGTAGTGGGCTCTGTATAAGGTGAGCAACACATCTTGCTTTGCTTGGGACTGTCCTGATTTTAAAACTGAAAGTCTCATATCCCAGGAACCTCCTTAGTCCCAGGCAAAACGGGAAAATTGATCTCCGTAGTTCTGTGCACCTCAGAAAATGTAATAGAAAGACCTGTAAGGAGGTTTCCATATGGGAAGATGGAGTCATTTAGGTAATAGACACCACTCCCAAGATAATTCAATAGGTAGACTGTCATAAGCCATGCAGATGGGTCATTAGACCCCTGGGTCCCTGTATTAGAGTCCTAGGCTGCCATAACAGAGTACTATGAACTGGGTGGCTTAAGCAACAGAAATTTATTGTCTCAGAGTTCTTGAGGCTAGAAGTCTGAGATCAAAGTGTTGGCAGAGTTGGTTCCTTTTGGGAGCTGTGAGGGAGAATCTGACTCATGCTTCTCTCCTAGCTTCTGCTATGTTACTGGCAGTCTTTGGCACTCCTAGGCTAACAGACGCATCACCTTCATCTCTGCCTTCATCTTCACATGGAATTTTCCTTGGGTGTGTGTCCAAATTTATCCTTTTTATAAGGAAAGCAGTCGTATTGATTTAGGGGCCCACCCCACTCCAGTATGACCTCATCTTAGCTAATAACATCTGCAATAATCCCTATTTCTAAATAAGATCACATTTTGAGGTACTAGGGGTTAGGACTTCAACATACAAATTTGAGGGGAGGCAGGGACACACAGTTCAACCCATAGCACTTCCTAAAGGAAAGACCATCTACTCGTCCTATCAGAAATCATTGACTCTGAAGGAGAGGCTGAAGAAGGGGGAAAAGGATAAAGAACTAGTCAGTTGCCGTTCAAAGATCCTAAGTCTCCCAAGAATAGGAGTGGTTGGGCGCACCTCTGTTGACTCACAGAGGTGATACCTGGAGTCTATGCACAAAAAGAAGGCTTGAATACTTGGAGATCTCTTAGCTATAGAATCAGAAATGACTTTATTTCCAGGTAGTACCTATGAGATATGGCAGCAAAGCTGAGGTCCTCCCACACCAAAAGATAGCTGACTGGCCACTATATCCTATACAGAGCACAAGCGTGGGAGGGGCAGAGAGAGAGGGAGACACAGAATCATAAGCAGGTTCCAGGCTCTGAGCTGTCAGCACAGAGCTGGATGCAGGGCTTGAACTCACGAACCACGAGATCATGACCTAAGCCAAAGTCAAACACTTAAATGACTGAGCTGCCCAGACGCCCTTATTACAGTCTATCTTCAAATAATAATGTCACTTCACGTAAAATGTATGAACATGACAGCAATATGATTCCATTTTCCCCTTATCTTTTGTGCTAAAGTTGTCATACATTTTGCTTCCACACGCTGTTATTATTTTGCCTTTTTAAAAAGTTTTATTTATTTATTTATTTTGAGAGAGAGAGAGAGAGAGAGAGAACAGTTAGGGAAGCGGCAGAGAGGAGAGAGAGAGAATTCCAAACAGGCTCTACACTGTCAGCATGAAGCCCAATGCAGGGCTTGAACCCACGAACTGAACCTCGAGATCAGGACCTGAGCCGAAATCAAGAGTCAGATGCTCAACCGACTGAGCCATCCAGACACCCCTATTTTGCTTTAAATAGCCGGTTACATAAACATGAGATTTTAAAATAAGAAACAATGTCTTTTATATTTACTTACATATTAAGCATTTCTGATGCTCTTCTTTCAAATTTTAGATCCACATTTTTCTCTGGTATCTGGAGGAAAGAAACTTTTTAATTAAGAACACAACAGGTTTAAAAAAACAGACAAAAAACAAAGAACAGGGCAGGTTCTGTTGGTTTTAATTAGCTAGGATCCCATACTTTGTTTTTAGGAATTTATGCCCAGTAAATTTCTGAAGTTACTCCTTAATGAAAATAATTTTTCTGGGTTTGTTTAACCTAAATACATTTTACAATCATGAACTGATCTATCTTGATAAGGAAGAGGTCTGTTTTGAATTCTTTAAGACTTGATGATATCTGGCTTTATACATATATAGTGCACCAATTTAAAAAATATTAACATATTTTTATTTCTGGTAATGCCTTCTCTAGAACTAAAACATGCGGGTAAGGCATTCACCTCGTCAGAGATGATTATTAGAGTAGAAAAGTAGACAGGACAATTCCTAACTTTTTGGTTTTAAAAATAGACCTTTGAAATTCCAGGCAGAGACAGTGGTCATTAGAGTAAAAGCTTTTGAGATGTTAGAACCTGGCCCCAAAGGCTGAGGGCATAAAATATTTATATGAACACAGACTTGGAAGAATATTCTGATAGACACAGTCCCGACTCCCCCCACCCCTGTCAGCCCCCAACAACTCACTCTGAGGGGGTGGGGAGGGATGCACTGGGGTGGGACCTAAAGCCCCAGAAAGGCTTGAGAATATGGGATAAGAGAGGATCCGAGCCTCAGTCCTCACTTCCCATGGAGCTCAGGGAAATGGCACACTTCACTGAATTCCCCTGCATGCTGCATGATGGGAATGTGGACGGGAAATGGAGGCAAGTATGTCTTGTTCCCTGCTCTCCAGTTAGAGTGCCACAGAAGAGTGGCTGAATGTTTTCTGTGCCCTCCGAGAGGAGCAAGCAGGAGCGGAGAGCACACCGAGAGCCTGAAGAGGCCTCAAGATCGGAGCCGAAAGGCTGTGGCTGTTGTTTTGAGTGATCTATATAATTGGATGCCAGATGGGAGTGCAGGTGTCAGCAGGAACTGATGATGACAACTGAGGACCAGATGTCCTGCCTTCTTTCCCAGTCCCAGCTGGTGGGTTCGGCTCTATATATGCTTCTGAAAACTAGGAAGGGTGTTGAGAAGCCTTGACTGAGCCGAGATCCCACCGAATTGACTAAGATTAAGTTTTAGTCACTTAGCAGAAAGGGGACTTGGAGAGACAGCTACCTGTCCATCAGCCCTTTTAGAAGTTGTTGCTTACAAGCAACTTTCCAGTCAGAGAAAACATTTTCTGTTGCCATGTTCACTGCTAATTTAGTAACTGGGAATATGGCTTTAGAGATCAAAGGAGACGCCTGTGCCTTAAAGGAGAATCTGTGTATCTGACATCTCCATTGGTCCCTATCTTGAGATGTCACAGGAGGAAGAGAAGCCCTACCCCAGGGCATCCAACACCAACACTATAAAATTCAGCATTGTGACCCTCAATCTGTGTCTCATAAAATACGTGCCAGGCTCCGATACATCCTCTAAAGATAGGAGACTGTGAGCATGAAATTGTCCCCATTCCCCACTCACCTTGTCTGTTTATTTCAGTAATTTCCAAACTTAGAAATATTATTTTTATTTTCTAGCTTATTTCAGTAATTTCCAAAGTTAAGAAATATTATTTTTATTTTTCAGCACTGGAATCTTTTTTCCAACAAAATCTTATAGAGTCCCGCTATGTAAAATAGAAAAAAAAAAAAAAGTGCTGTTTTATTGTTACATTTCTTTTATCAGTTTAAATTTGTAACAATTGCTTGGTTCAAAGATAATGTACGAAAATTCAAAGATAATGAGATTATGATGAACACAAAAAACCTGAAATCTGGAATTATGGACGATAAGTGCCTTCGTACCAGTTTCAGCCTCCAATTTATGTTTTGTTTTGGTTGTTTGCTGTGGAGAAAATTCTCATTCATGCAGATGAGTAGTTTGCAAAGGATCATGGTTTTTGAAATAGCTCGCCTTGCAATCTCAAAGTACTCTGTATTTACATTAGGTTGGTTCCTTGAAAATTTTTTTGTTTCAGTATTGATTCGTGAAAATTTATGTGCACACTTAAATCTGCACATGGCTGTTTAGAGCCACTTTATTCATAGTTGTCAAAAACGTGGAAGCAACCAAGATACCCTTCAGTAAAAGAATAGATAAATAAACTGTGGTCCATCCAGACTGTGGAATACTATTCAGCACTACAAAGAAATGAGCTATCAAGCTATGAAAAGACATGGAGGAAATTTAAAAGCATATTATTAAGTGAAATAAGCCAATCTGAAAAAGTTATATACTGCATGGTTCCAACTATATAACATTCTGGAAAAGGCAAAATTATGGAGACGGTAAAAAGATTCAGGCGTCTGGGTGGCTCAGTCTGTTAAGCCTTCGACTTTGGCTATGGTCATGACCTCACATGGTCTCGCCCCACATTGGGCTCTCTGCTGTCACCACAGAGCTTGTTTCAGAACCACTGTCTCCCTCTCTCTCTGACCCTCCCCCACTCTCTCTTTCTATCAAAGATAAACATTAAAAAACAAAAGATTAGGGATTTCTAGGGATTAGAGGGGAGGGAGAGAGATGAAGAGGCAGAGCACAGAGGATTTGCAGGGCAGTGAAGCTATTTTGTACAAAACTATAGTGCTGAACACATGCCATTATACATTTGTCCAACCCCACAGACTGTACAACACCAAGAATGAATCCTAATGTAAATTATAACTCTGGGTGCTGATTGTCCATGTAGGTTCATCGGTTGTAACAAAGATAATCGCTCTGGTGGGAGATGTTGCTAATGGGGGGGGGGGGCCGATGGGGGATATGGGAACTCTGTACTTTCTGTTCAGTTTTGCTGTGAACCTGAAACTGCTCTAAAAGACAAAGTTTATTAATTTTAAAAATGCTAGACATTAAAATTCAGAAAAAAATAGTGGTTCACCAATAAGGTTGGATATCTGTTCAATTCCTTATCAGAAATGTGGCCAGACATGGGGGAAGGGAAGGGTAAAAAATAGTTTCAAACAGAGAGGGAGGCAAACCCTAAGAGAATCTTAAATACAGAGAACAAACTGAGGGTTGATGGGGCGGGGGTTATGGGAAAGAGGGGAAAATGGGTGATGGACATTGAGGAGGGCACTTGTTGGGATGAGCACTGGGTGTTGTATGTAAGCGATGAATCACGGGAATCTACTCCTTCAAGCCAAGAGTGCAGTGTATACACTGTATGTTAGTTAACTTGACAATAAATTATATTAAAAATGAAAAGAAATGTGGTCAGAAAAACAGCACCTCACATTTATGGTTCATCCCCAAACTATTTATGATGTGATGTTATTACTGTGTAACAAGTTGCGTGTTCATTTGTTATTGTGCGTTCAGCTAGGACACCATGATGAGAACACGCAAGGAGCAGATGATTCTGAGCCTTGCCCGGCACTTAATTGAGAACAGTTCTTAATGTGTACTCTCTGGTACAATTATATATACACGAGCGGATGTGCATCAACCCAGATTAAAGAAAAGATCAGTGCAGAACTACACTTTTTCTAATCAAGGACACATTTAAAGAAGATACAATAAACACACAGAGAAGACAGGAAAAGACATATTCTGTCTATACAAAAGGAAATCAACTCAATGGCACCCATGCTAACATGATAGGGGGGCCCAGTGTGTAAAAAAAGTCAAAACGTCTCAAGTTTGCATGTGTCCACTGTCTTACTACCTATTAAAAGTTATTTGGAATATAAATATTTTAAAGAAATACTTGTAGAGTCTGACAAACTTCCATTTGGTTGTAGTTTGATACTTGCTTGATCAGTCTATATTATTCAGGAGTTTTGCACGATGTATGTTTGAACTTGTCTATTTTCATTCTGATACCTTCTCTCTTCCAAAATAATGAATCACAGTCCTTTCCACAGCTGGAATAAATATGCTATTCTGTTCTTTTTTAGATTTTTGTAATCACAATGGTATTTGATGTTTAATTCGAATGCATCAGAATCCAACAAATGGTGTGATGTGTGGATCGGAGGCAAACCTTCATCCAGTTGAATGTTGTTGCTGCCCACTACTAAAGAGTGATTTTTTTTTTCTTCACGCTGTGAATTTTGATCTGAAATATATGTATTTAATTCTTTTTTTTAATTTTATTTTTTAAAATTTACGTCGAAATTAGCGTATAGTGCAACAATGATTTCAAGAGTAGATTCCTTAATGCCCCTTACCCATTTAGCCCATCCCTCCTCCCCAAACCCCTCCAGTAACCCTCAGTTTGTTCTCCATATTTAAGAGTCTCTTCTGTTTTGTCCCCCTCCCTGTTTTTATATTATTTTTGTTTCCTTTCCCTTATGTTCCTCTGTTTTGTCTCTTAAAGTTCTCATATGAGTGAAGTCATATGATTTTTGTCTGTCTCTGACTAATTTTGCTTAGCATAATACCCTCCAGTTCCATCCACATAGTTGCCAATGGCAAGACGTCATTCTTTTTGATTGCTGAGTAATACTCACTGTGTGTGTGTATATATATATATATATATATATATATATATATACCACTTCTTTATCCATTCATCCATCAATGGACATTTGGGCTCTTTCCATACTTTGGCTATTGTTGATAGTGCTGCTATAAACATGGGGGTGCATGTGTCCCTTCGAAACAGCACACCTGTATCCCTTGGATAAATGCCTAGTAGTGCAACTGCTGGGTCGTAGGGTAGTTCTATTTTTAGTTTTTTGAGGAACCTCCATACTGTTTTCCAGAGTGGCTGCACCAGCTTGCATTCCCAGTATTTAGTTCTTATAGTTGGAACTTTCTGGTGTCTCAGACACCACTGGTTTTATAAACCTTTAAAAAGCAATGGTATTGGGGTGCCTGGGAAGTTCAACCGGTTAGGTGTTCAACTCTTGATACCGGCTCAGGTCATGATCCCAGGGTAGTGGGATGGAGCCCCGTGTGGGGCGCCATGCTGAGCGTGAAGCCTGCTTGAGATTCTCTCTCTCCCTCTCTTGCTACTCCCCCCACTCAATCTCGCATGTGCACACTGGTACACGTGCACACACTCTCTCTCAAAATAAATAAATAATAAATAAATAAATAAATAAATAAACTTTAAAAAAGCACAATGGTATATAGTTCAGTAATTGTTACTTTGTAAGAAGTTCAAATCTGGTAGGAAGAATCTAACATTGTTTCCTTCAAAACATCTTTGTATTGTTCAGTTCTTCGCTAACAATTTATGTAGCTCAGTGGAGTCTTTGAGGGACTTAAAAACACTAAATAACTACATTTCTGAGCCCAGCTTTCCGATTGGCCTTACCCACATGTAGAGAAATGGAAATATTTGGAGGTAGAGCCCAGGGTATACATATTAAAGAGAGTCTCCTGTTGATACAATTTGAGAGCTTCCACCCTCAAAATTGAGGTCATTTTTAATGTATTTCTTCTCTCTTGCTTCTCCCTAGAGTTATTCCTGGTCAATCACCTTGTCTTCCTCTGTACTCCCAAAACACTCATAATTTTTTTTTTCTTAACTCTGTCATGTTTGGAATTATGTTTGTTTCCAATCATTTGATATTTGTTACTATTGCAAATAGCACATTCTTGTTTTTTTTCCCTTTTGTATATTGATGGTATGTAGGAATACAATTGATTTTTGAGAAGCTATTTTTATCTCCTTACCTTTTCTGAACTCATATTACTGCTAATAGCTTTCTGGTTAATTTTTAGAAATATAATAACTGTGTCTTCTGCAAAAGTTGGTATGTATTTCTTCCTCTGCTGTATTTATGCCTCTTGTTCTGCCCTTGACCACGTTGTATATCTGTTTGCACTTGACTGCACTTTGGAGCTATTTGAAATGGGGAATGGCTAATTTCTGGTCTCACGTGTAAGAAGCTTGGCCGTCAACACTCTGTTGACAAGTAAAAAGCTGAACAAACTGATATATCACCAATTCTTAGATCCATAAGAGAAGTGAGGTCACAGGGCAACTGCTGCTCTTGGCACTGGAAAGACCAGAGTCGGTGGCTGAGGCCAAAGGACTTGGCGCATGTCAGGAGACCTCTACGAGGGAGCTGCTTCCCTGCCTCTTCCTTCACTCCCTTGGTCCCGGTCCCACGTCTCTGAGGGCCGCTACGCAAAGTGTGGCCCGCAGAGCAGCAGCATAGGCACCCAGGAACGTTTCAGAGATGTAGAGTCTTGGGTCCCACCTCAGACTCAATCCAAATCTGCATCTTCACAACAGCCCTAGGTGACTCTTGAGCACGTTAAGATTCCAGAAGCACTGATCCCCGAGGCTTGCAGGAATGTCCACCAGATGGCAGGTTTGCAGCAGGCACAGGTAGCCAGGGCCACACATCAGCCACCCAAGCCTCCTTCAAACAGTGCCCGAAGTGGCCTTGGGAATTGGGAGCCATAGCCCATGAACTGTGGAGGGGGGAACCCAGAGGGGACCCCTAATCCATGAGTGACAGGTTGTGAGCCCTCTGGGCTCTCCCTAGGTGTTTTCTCATGCATTGTCTAGTGAGAGGGATGGGAGGATACACTCGCATTTAACAGGCAAAGAAACTGAGGCCCAGAGAGGGAAAGAAACTCACCAGTGGCGAATGGAAGCAGAATTGGAAGGCAGGTCTCAGGCTCCCTGGCCTGGGCTCACAGCACCTCTGGAGGGGCCTGGCAGGATGGCTCAGCCCCAGGGTGTGCTGACCTGAACAGCCTCCATGCCCACCTCTCCATCCTTCCTACCCGGTTGCTCTTTCAACTGCTCTCTCATTTTCTTTGGGAGTGCTAGCAGCAGCTGTTGTAATGATTCCATTTGGGATACTAATGGACTTTCCACAATACTCAGGTTCCTGGAGTTAAGCCCCAGGGGAACAAAGCATCAGCCTTAATTGGGAGCAAACAGAACCAGCCCTGGGCCTCAGAGGGTCCCTTGGGAATCTTAATGGTTCCTGAGTCTACAGCCAGTACCAGCTGTGAGCCACTGACTCTTCAGTGAACTTTCATCTCCATCTGTTTAGTTTTGCTCTTTTAGTTATACGAACAAATATTCACTTGCGTAGGCTCCAGTAAATTTTTTCTCATTTTTCCCCCTAAGAATGTATTTGAGTTGATTAGGGAAATCACCTAGAATTCATGAGCAGAAGTTTTTATAGAGTTGGGGCTGACTGAGCCAGAACATTGTGTTCCCAGACTATAAGGAAAATGTTTTAAATGGGGTGGGGGAACAAAGGGTTATAATAATGCTCAATTCCATCCCTCTTATTAACTGTTAGTAAGACTTGCTCTAACCACATTGTTAACGCAGTGAGTCAGATGAAGTAGAGATCACGAAACAAAGGAAAATGCAGAGGCGGACAGCATGGAGAATGAGAGATCAACAGAGACACCAACACAGGGCCCCGGACTCTCCCTGCGTCCCCTTGCCCATCCTCTCCTGGGGTGCAACCACTTTCCTCTACTTGCTGGCATCCCTGCTCACCTCTGGTGGTGAGGAGGGTAGGACTGTGGTCCATTCAATGAGAGTAGGATCCTCATTTTACAGATTTCCAAGGAGAGAGGTTCCACAGTATCCCCTCTCACTGTCCCCAACCCCAAAGAGAAGTTCAGTAGAGACTGCTGTTCTCTTTCCTCTCTCCTGTGAGAAAGCCCACCAGAAGTCCTAATCTCTGCAGGCAGTGTTGGTATTTTATATGCAATACTCCATGAAAGGAACCTCTGCCACCACCCAGAATCTGGGAAAGAGCAGACTCTTTCAAGTGCAATTGCAAATAGCACAGATGTACCTTTGGGAGTGTCCATGACAAAGGACCTGAGATCTGATCACAGGGGCTTATGTTCAGGGAAATCTAAGTACATATGTGGAAATACTGATAATCACCATCTCCTGTATGTGTCGTGTGCCACATATAATAAACACAGGGGACTAGGGGTTGAGGAAGCAGCACAGGGCAAGTATGCCCTAGGGGCCATGATACTGGAAGGTGACTTTCACAAAATGGCATTTCACCATCCCTAGTCTAATGCTTGTAGCCTGGGGTTAAAATCACTACCTTGGAAGGTCAGCTTTGGAAGGACCTCAAGGCCATCCAGTCCCAAATTAACGCACAGCTGGGGAGAGAGACAGCAAGGCCCAGAGAAAAGAGCTGGGAGGGGCTGCTTCTCCAACAGCCAGACCACTGTCCCTCCCACTGTCATGTTTTGTCATTAGTTCATCTGGGTTTTGTTTGTTTACTTGTTTGCTTGCCTATTTGTTGTTTTGTTTGCTTGTTGGTCTTTCAATATATGCCTGGCATCATCCCACAAAGGACTGAGATAGCCCCAAACTACACCCAAGGCCAAACAGGTGAGAAAATGGGGCAAAGGAAAACTAAAAGTAGAAAAATTATAAGATTGCAAAGCCAAGGAGGAGTAAGATTCACCTCAAAGGGCAGACCATCAGGAGGACTTCTCAGGTGCAGAGTTAAGACATGACACAAACATATCAGGGACAGATGTGAATCTAGGACAAAAACTCAGATGTACAGGAATATTCTTGTATTCATTTTCTTTAATCAGATTTAGTCTGACATTGAGCATACACTTGGCCAGGCTGGGAATATTCTGCTTCAACATTCAATAAGAGGCATTCTACCCTCCTAGGGGTTTCCCAGAATAAGCCTCACGTAGGGCCCAGAAAATGGTGGACATTTGTCAGCTGCTCTTCCAGGGTCCATGGCCCCTCTACCACTTTCTTAACAACTCCAGATTTTCCTTTGTGTAGCAGCCATAGACTTAGGTTAGACTGACCCCACCTTCTGTTTCAGAGCAGGGGCTGCTGGTCTAAGATAATCTGCATAATCTTATCTCACCTGCCACTGTGATTGGTTTGCAGTTTGCATCCATTGGTTGGGTCAGAGCAAACTTCAGGACACTCGTTCTCGGGTTGTAGGCACCAGTGGTTTCTATCCCATAAATGAATGTGGAAAATGCAGGTCCAGGACTACAGCAGCCATCTTGTGACCATGAGAAGAGTCAGCCTGAGAACAAAGCTGACACATGGAAGAGTGAAGAGTCAAGAGAATCTCAGAGCAAAGGAGCTAGAGCCTGATTAACTTTGCCTGAGGTTGGCCCTACTTTTGGATAAATCCACAGTAGTCTTAAACCAGGGTGAGTAGAATTCTGTCTTCTGTACAGTTGAAGATCTCCCACCTAAAATGACCTCCAACCTCCATGCTGTTAGGGCTGCAACCCAAAGAGTCCAAACCTGTAGCTCCACAGCCCGTCATACCTGTGCCATAACCAATGTAGAGCAACTCTTACTAATGGCTGATGATAGCCATGCAACTGAGGATTATTATAACCCTTTGCTTTCCCCAAAACATTTTTTGGACCTCTTTATTGTCTGGGCACCCCCATGGTGTTTGATGCTGTGAGTCATATAGTTTGTGTGGGCAACAAGAGATTGAGACCTGCTGACTCCCAGCCATGTAGGACTGTACCAGTGTGTGATTAGACCTGGGGTATGGGTAGCGGAGTGCAGACATCTCTCTGTGCTTCCTCAGAGTGTTCCATACTGAAGGTAAGAGCCCTTTTTTACTGGGACCAAGACTTATGGTGAATTCTTGCCAATGGTGCTATCAGCCAATGGTACAAATTTTATTTTTCATGTTATTCTTACTGAACACAGGCCTCTAGGATAATATCAAAACATGTACAGTGATGAACAATTCTACATAGGGCCTCACAGCATATTCCAAGAGCCCAGTTCTACTAAAACCAGATTCTGTGTCTATCTCTTAATTTTGCACACACCAATGAGGCTTCACAGATATGCACCAGCTTCTGGTGGCAGAGAATCTAAGATTTCACTAGCATAAAACAGCTCTGACATGTCACTGTGGTTGTGCACAAAGCCAAAAACTAGACAACATTTCTAGAACTGTGAAGGTTCTTTCCTTCTAGGTTCATAGATAGAAGCTTCCATTAGTCAATGGAACAATGGGTGGGTGGGTGAGTAGATAGAGAACCAGTTTACTTTTTAGCCTTAGTCGCATGGTCTACAACATGGACCTTACAAAACTCCCTTCTCTACTTTGGGTTACCATTTTCCCATGAACACAATGAGGAGTTTGGAGGTCTTGCATTCTGGCAGTCTGGAATTCTTTGATAGTCACTCAATCAGGTATTATTGATGTACCAGGTTCTTCACGGCAGCCTTCACATCCTTGTTCCTTAGGCTGTAGATGATGGGGTTGAGCATGGGGGTCACCACCCCATAGAAAAGGGAAGTGAGCTTATCTGAAAGGTCTTGCTTATCTTCCCCCAGGGGGTCCCTGGATTTGGGCTTCCCATACATGAAGAGGATGGTTCCATAGAAGACGACCACAACTGTGAGGTGGGCAGAGCAGGTGGAGAAGGCCTTTTTCTTCCCCTCAGCTGAGGGGATCCTCAGGATGGTAGCAATGATGAATACATAGGAGACAAAAATGAACAGAACTGGGACCCCCAGGAAGATCACATTAGCCACAACCATGCTGATCACATTCATAGAAATGTCAGCACAGGCCAACTTCAGGACAGCCAGGATCTCACAGGTGAAGTGATTGATGACTTTGTCCCCACAGAAGGGCAGCCTCATAGCCTGGGATGTCTGAACTACAGAGTTGGTGATACCAGCTGCCCAGGAGCCAGCAGCCATGGGTATGTATATAGCCTTGTTCATGACCATAGAGTATCTCAGGGGGTTACAGATGGCCACATAGCGATCAAATGCCATCATGCCCAGAAGGACACACTCTGTAGCTCCCATGGCAAAAGAGAGAAACATCTGCCCAAAACAGGCTGAGAAAGAGATGGTTTTCCTGGGGGTCAGGAAGCTGTCGAGAATGAGGGGGACAGAGGAGGTTGTGTAGCAGATGTCCAGGAAGGAGAGGTTCCCCAGGAAGAAGTACATGGGCGTGTGCAGGCGGGAGTCATGGATGGTCACCAGGATGAGGACCCCATTGCCCAGCAGGATCACCAGGTACATCAGTAGAATGAGCACAAAGAATGTTTTCTCCAGCCTTGGATGGGCTGAGAGTCCCAGGAGAATGAACCCCACCACAGGGGAGGTCTGATTGAACCTGTCCATCATACATCTCCTCTGTCACCTGCAGGAACTCTCTGAAGTCAATTTCAGCTCTGACTCCAAAAGCATCTGGGCAGCAGGGCAAAAATCCCAACCCCACTGATCAACTGGAAAATAGCTCTGACAATTTGGTCATCTTTATAGAATTCTAGGAAAAACGTAGTAGAGAAGAGTATTTAACTTCTGCTTCTAGTAAGAATGAAGAGATAATTTGGACTAACTCTCCTGCATATGACAATTAAAAAAAAAAAAAAAGCTAAGGGCACCTGGTGACTCAGTCAGTTAAGCATCCAACTCTTGATTTTGGCTCAGGTCGTGATCTCAAATTTAATTCATGGGATCAAGCCCTTCATCGGGCTCTGCACTGACAGTGCCGAGCCTGCTTGGGATTCTCTCTCTGCCCCTCTCCAGCTCACACACACGTGGTCTCTCTCAAAATAAATAAATAAACTTAAAAAAAAAACCTAGACAACTATATAAAACACTGTGTTAAGCATGAGCGAGGTTATAAAACAACAAAGAGCCACAGGGTCATGATTCTGGGAAAGAACAGGGATTCAGAGAAGTCCAGCATTTGAGGCTATGTTTCAGCCGAGGCATGTGCAGCGTCTGGAGGTGGCTACTGAGAGGCTAAGAAGCACTACCTCCAGCCTCCTGAAGGAGGGGACCGGGTTTTGAAGTCCACGGCTCACCATGAAGGGCCTCTACCGAAACCTCCTCCCTTTGGCAGGGGATCCCAAAGGGCAGGACCACAGGAGTAAATCAGAGGGAAGCATTTGTTTACAGGTGCTGTAGCTCAGCTTCAAATCTTCCCCCAAAATTGGATCTTCCCTGAAATTGGATCGAGGTGGTCCCAGATTTTTGGTGCTTCCAAATATCAGAAGAAAATATAAATGCAGGCTGAAGGGAAGTAACGTCACCCCAGTCTTCTGAATCACTCCCACAAAGAATTTTGCAAATACAACATCTGGCACACATTAAAAGAAGAAGAAGAAGAAGAAGGCATGCAGGAGACAAGACAACATAAATTAAAACCAACAGGAAAAAAACAGGAAATCGAGCATCCCTCTTCCTGGGGCAAATGAGAGCCACCGGCTCCTCTGCCCTGCTGTCACCTTTTGAGAGAATTAGCTCAGACCACAGTGCCACGGTCTTAACATCTTGTCGATCCTTTTGTACATTTGGGGCAGCAAATGGGCCCCTTGCACGCAGTGGCCACACTGACGGAGAGTTCAGACTGCATATCCCTTCTTTTCTTCATTCTCCAGCTGCCTGCACCAGAGGCACTGGCTTCTCCCCGAGACTGTTCACAAAGCCCCACATCCCACTCTGTCAGCTCTTCTTTCTGGAAAGCTTGACTCTCTCCTCAGACTTCTGAGAGCTCCCCAAGCTGGGATTTATTCTGAACCAATTAAAAAAAAACCCACTTGTAGGCAACACTGAGGGTGTTGGGCATTCAGTTCTATGTGCCCCATATCTAAAATATTCATGAACTTCCCAGGCATCCATCTTGCCAAGTTCTCTCAGCAATCGAGGCCCTTCCTTGATTATGCAGGGGCACATCTACCTGGGGAGCTCAGAGACACTCCTCCAGTGGTTCTTAACATTGTAGCTGTGACCGAATAAGTGCCATCAAAATTCAGTTCAGGCTGACACATTTACTGAGCACCTGCTTTGGGGGCAGGCATAATCCTAGGTGGTGGGAACACAGCAATGAAAGGCAGAGCCCATGACCTCAAAGAAAGAGCTCAAAATCTAGCGGGGGAAGTAGATATGCAAATAGTCATGCAAACAAGTAATTACAGCAGCAGCAACCACAATAATCATGCCAACGCTACTGACGATGGGCTTTAGGATCTATTTAGCAATGTGCTCCCTTTCCAGTGCAGATAGCCCTACCACCTTCTTCCTGGTCCTCCAGCCTGTGCTTGATGGCCTGAGTGATGTGGGACTCTGTGCTTCCTGATGAGGATTGTTCCCTTTGAAGTTTCTCCTTGGATACTGAGCTGAAATCTGCTCCTTTGCAACCTTAATCCCTCTTCCATGTGCCAGCCCTCCAAATATCTACAAATCCCTTAGCTTTAGCATGAAGATAAACAACAATCTCCCTTTTTCTGCCAGCATCTTAAAAACACTGATATATCTCTTTGAAGCAAAGGTACCATCCAGGAATTGACTACAAGGCCACTCAGTACTGAGAATGGCTCCCAGCATGGGGATGGCTCGGATGCCCAGGACACACTACTACTTGTGACATATGTGCTGGGGCAGTAAATCAGTCCCAGCCTGAGTTGACCAGTCCTCTCCCAAGAACCCGGATTGTGTGAAGAAAATATTCCCTTCATGCCATCATCACCAGATCCAGAAACATGGCTCGTGATTATTACTGTCCTTTGAATCATTAACTACAGAAGAAGAGTCCTCCCCCACCCTGGTTTTAATCAAGAAGGGACACCTGAATGTGGACACAAGACTATGAGCTGTGAGGTCCTGGGCAAGCCCTATTCCCTCCACACAAAGTGGGGTGAGAACAGATGATCTCTCTTACAAAATTTTGCAACTTGTGGGGTCTATTTGACTTCATGGGAATAACACCATACCAACGAAGGGGCTTCTCTCCCTCTTGAGCCTCTATTCTGTTACAATCAAGTCTGAGGGCAGAAATGAAGCTTGCTAATGAAAATTTTGGTATGATCAAAACCTGCACTTACCTGGATCAGAAACATGGTGAACACAAATGATCCGTTTGTTTCCTGAGGGTTGGGAAGAGGCCACATGTCAGAAATAGCAACACTGGGTCTGAAGTACCAGGGTGAGTTCAGAACATGTGACAAGGCAGGTGAAATGTCCAGTCAGTCCTTTCCCCTCCACCTGCCTCGTGCACTCAGGGCACAATTTCCAAAGGACTGGCCATCGCCTTTAGAAGATAATTTAAATTACAGTCTGTTCTTTGGGATCATTTTAGTCCCTGAAGTCATTTAAAGTTTGGAAAGTGAGTTATACTCAGTCTAGAAACTTTGTATTCTTCTGGGATAACATCCCCAAGATCCAATTATGCTGAAGGCACAGAAGGAAGTTTGCTGCCTGCTTCCTTTTTCCTTCCCACCCCTCCTCCCTTCTTTCCTGTCTCCCTTCTTTCCCCTGAACATCATAACTCCATTAATAGGGTCCAACAGCCTACTGGGCAGTGATTCCAGGACTCATTCAGATCCCCAAGTCTCTTCTGCTGTGCGGTGGCCAAGCACCATCACCCTAAGTCTGTGCTTTGGCAGTGGTTTTTAGGAGCCTGACTGGAAGACTTATACTTTCCCTCTAAATTTTCAACTCATAGGATTAAGCAACCTGCTGTGTTCTTCCTCAGTCCTCACCCAGCATCCATTTAAATCACCGTCCTTTCAGCTTTCTTTCATTTGTGCATGTGCTCTAAAATCTCTTGAAAGTCACTGACAGAATGTGGCCAACAACAGGGATGGGTCCAGAGAATGGGTACATTCCTTTACTCAGCCAACAATCGTTGAGTGTGCCCTGCCTGGAAGCAGAAATGTAGAGTAACCGCGGTCTCTGCCTTCTGGAATCCGCCCTCTAGTGGCAAGAGAGGAACATGAAAAGAAAATGACCAAACGAGGTAGGTGGCGCGGGAGAGGGAGAATGCCCAGCTCCTGGTGAGAGTCCAGAGGGAGGCAGGGGCCAGACTTCCTGGAGCAGATGATCCAAAGCCCATCGTGTGCTGGAACTGACTCGCCAAATGTGTGCATCTCCTCCCAACTCCCATTCAGTGACTTTGTTGGTTGCCTGAAATTGGCCATCGTGGGAGTGTTTACAACACAGAAATCAGCAAATGCTCCAGACCAGGGCTTTTTGACCTGGAGATCTGGTTGTTAAACATTTACCAGCAAACCACTGGAATGAGTGAGTGACAGTTGACCTGACAAAAGGGAGTGGGAATCGTCCCAGGCAGAAGAAGCTGCATAAACAAAGACACAGAAACGAGAAAGAGCCCCCAGAGTGGGGAGCGACCAGCCATGCAGTATTGTAGGCACATACGAGGCAGGTGCTGCTGATGGGGAGGAAGGCAGGACTGGACTCTGGTTTGTCTTTGGGGGCATGCTGAGGAAAGTCCTAACTTTCTCCCGTAGGGGCTACTGAGGCACTTAGGGCTCTTTTTTTAAAGTAGATTTCATGCCCAGTGTGGAGCCCAACACGGGGCTTGAACTCACAACCCTGAGATCAAGATCAGAGCAGAGATCAAGAGTCCACCGCTTTACCAACTGAGCTACCCAGGCGTCCTGAGGCACTTAGGGATTTTAAGTGAAGGTCTGGCAGGGTCAGATTTGCATTTGAGGTTGATCCTTCTGAGCACAATGTGGAGGGATACAGGGCGCAGGAGGACAGAATGAAAAAGAGAGGGAAACACTGAAGGCAAGTGAAGATAAGGACATTAACTAGGAAGGGATTGAGGGGCGGTGAACATGGAGATTCAAGGAATGTTTGCAAAATACAATACTAGAGTTTGGTTGCATAGAGCAGGCAGGAAAGAGGGCAGAGTCAATATCTGTCGCTCAGATAATGGGTGGATGATGGCAGCACCACTGAAGTTCACTGACCAAGTTGCTGGTTTTAGGGGAGAAGACGAATTCATTTGGGGGTATAGTGTGTTTGGGAGAGATGAGGGAGATGTGTGTGCAGGACACTCGTGGACTAAATACCTAGAGTGGCTGGCATTGCTCTGCCGTGTCTGGATCCAATTCCAGCCATACTACCGTAAGAGACTGCTGCAGTCTCTGCGACATGAGTTCATGGTATCTCCAGGACCTCCCTGACCTCTGGGCCGCGAGGGTCCCACTCACTCTAGTGCGCAGACGCTCTGAGAAAGTGGATCCTGAGGACAGAAAGATCCCAGAGAAAGTGACCCAGAGGAGGGCAGCAGGGGTGTGAACAGTCAAGGGTCAAGGGTCAGGAGTTAAGGGCCAAGGAGACCGAAAGCACAGCTGACTCCAGGGCAGAGGAATTGCAGCAGCTGCTCTGACCATTCATAAAAAATACCTCCCTCCTGTTCGATTGCTTAAAAGGAATAACCAGAATTCCAATCCTAGGAAAAGTCTAGATAGACCGCAGCTTCTCAGACATTAGTATGCAGGAGAATCCAGAGGACCTGTTAAAACAGAAATCAGAGGGACGCCTGGGTGACTCAGTTGGTTAAGTCTCTGCCCCTCCCCTCTGACCCGCTCACGCTCTCTCTCTCTCTCTCTCTCAAAAATAAATGTTAAAAAGGGGGTGCCTGGGTGACTCAGTCAGTTAAGTTTCTGACTTCTGGCTTCTGGCTCAGGTCATGATCTTGTGGTCCATGAGTTCAAGCCCCACGTCGGGCTCTGCAACCAACAGCTCAGAGCCTGGAGCCTAGTTGGAATTCTGTGTCTCCCTGTTTCTCTGCCCCACCCCTACTTGCACTCTCAGTCTCTCTCTCTCTCTCTCAAAACTAAATAAACATTTTTTAAAAATGTAAAAAAAGAGATTAGAAGGGGCACCTGGGTGGCTCAGCCAGTTGGGCATCTGACTTTTGCTCAGGTCATGGTCTCACTGTTTGTGAGTTCGAGCCCCGCGTCAGGCTCTGTGCTGACAGCCTGGAGCCTGCTTCCAATTCTGTGCCCCCCCCCCCCCCGACGCCACACCCCACACCCCCCCTGCCCCTCCCCCACTCACTCTCTCTCTCTCTCTCTCTCTCTCTCAAAAATAAATGAATATTAAAAAATTAAAAAAAGAGAGATTAGGAAAACACATACACATACACAAACAGAGGCACACATGTGGACCCACCACCAGAGATTGATTCTGTAGGTCCAAGGAGGTGCCCAGGAATCTGCATTATTAACAAGTTCCCAGGTGATGCCAGTGCTGCCTGTAGTCACACTTGAGTAGCACTGGGCTAGATTTCTTACTAACTCAGTGTGTGATTGAGATTTGAAGTGGTTCTGAAAATGTTGCTCTTCATTTCTCCTCACTGCCTAGGGAAGCCCCAGACAGACCAGCCAGGGGATATTTGAGTTTTAGCTGGCCAAGACAAAGCTTTGTGTGTCAGAAATATCCTTATTCCATGCATTTGTGTGTGTGTGTAAACGTGAGCTTGCCAAAAATGAGTGGAGCTGACCGAAGGGGTAGACTGAACCCCAGTAGCCCCAGCATTTCCTAGAGAGGCATCTGTTAATTGTGGCTTCCTGAGGACAAATGTGGACACGACATCCCATGGAATTCACTAGATCTGTGACCAGATCCCCAGCCAAAACTTTTCAACCTTGCCCAAAACACTTTGAGATTGTCAGGAATCATTCTAGCACATTCTCTGTGAAGGCAGAAAAGAACCACCACCGTTTTGAGATAAAAACTGGGATTGGAGTCAAGTGGTATAAGGTCGGAGAAACAGAACTTCTCTGAAGATGGTAAAGGGAGGAGGCGGAGGGAGAACCTGTCTCCATGAGAGGACCAAAGCTTTGCCTCTTCATGGAGAGGAGACCACTCCATGCAGCGAGCACTAAGTGGAGACAGACACAAGTGTGTAATTTCTGAAGTCTGAATGCTGGATTATCCAAACAGCATTTGCCTGATTCGCTGCTTCATTCCAGGAAGCCTCACTTACTGGTTATACCTATGTTCTCTTTCCTCTTATGTTGTTTCCATGCTTTGTACCGTGAAGCACCATGGCCCCAGGACTCACCTGACTAGACCAGGCAGACACCTGTCTTAGGGGCAGTTAACGTGTGAACTCCGTGATGGCCTATACTGCCTGATGACTAACCAAACCCCTTAGATCTGTCTCTCAGGAGCTTGAACTCAAACACCAGGACATAGCAGCTGGTATAAGGAAGGAAAGAGAGGAAGGAGAAACCACAGTAACACAGAGAAGGCTGTGGGAAGCTAGGCTTGTGGTAGCTCAAGTCGAGTCAGAGGGAAGAGAGTAGGGGGTATTTAGTCCCAGCTGGAGTCCATGAGGCACATCGGAGTCCCCAGTGTGGCAGAGCCCTGGAGTTGGGGGACACAGAGCTCTGCCACAGAGGGGCCAGCGGGAGCCACTCAGGTTGACATTCCAACACCTGTCCGACAACGAGGCTTGCCTGCACCGCTGTTCCCCCACAAACTCTGAAACATCCCCTCACCCTGAGGAAGAGTGAAGGAGGAAAGGCTCCTAGCACTTAGAGAGCAGAGGGCAAAGATGTCAGACATCACGAATGCAAGGTGCTCTGGCCCAGAGATGGAGGGTTCCTCTACCTGCTCACATCCAAGTATCCCTCATACCTACCTCAAGGGATCCTGGGGAACCTTAGGTAAGACGAGATTTAGAAAAGTTATAAATTAACGGTAACTCATTAATATCGACATCTCACCATTATCTCAAATATAACAAATCCCACAGGCCATAAACTCCTCAGTCACAGACACAATTTCTTAGTCATATCCTTATTGCTAGTAACCAATGAGCTGGGCACTAAAGATATACCAAAACCGTAGCGTGAAACGTCAGAAACAACCCTGCAGCCACCCTACCCCTACCAGCCCAGACAGCCTCTCCTCCGTAATCATCCGGTATTTTAGCCACTGTTGGTTCTTCTCTCTCCTGCACCTCTCACCCCAGATCTGTCTCTAAATCCCACCATTTCTTCCTTCTAAATGTCTCCTTCTGTCCCTCTCTCCCCCATCCCTGCTATCTTCATCCTGGGCTAGTTCTACGCGCTCCTCCTGTGCACAGCCTCCTGGAAAACTCTGTGGCCCTGTCAGCCATGCCTTGCTCTCTAGATATTCCTGCGGTGCCTGCCATTCTCTGAAGGCAAAGGCCCATTTCTGGTCATCATGTCCCCCGCTCCTGCTCTCTGGTACTTGGCATTTTGGTACTTGACATGGTCATAGCGATTATTCAGAGTGGTGTGCAGGTTAGTGAGAACAAGTGAGAGAGAGAGAGAATGCTGGGTCATGGAATGGAGGGGAGGAGATGGCTGACGGGCAGGGAATCTATCTGGCCCAAAGTTCCCAGGAATATTTGAATCACTGAGGCCCAGTTCTTTTTCCTTCTAGGCTCTCTGGGGACAATGTCAGAACCATCTTGAACTGATTATCATGATCAAAACCCAGGGGAACTCTGATTACCTGGCCAGAGGATGTTCTAAGCTGAGACTTCCTTGTAGTGAGAGGGCAGCATTGGGTAGACTTCACAACATTGCCTAATTGGGTCTATGGGATTGAAGTCTAAATTCTGAGCCTCTCACCAAACTTTAAATTGCTTCTGGGATAGGGCCTGGCCCCAAAGCAACCCAGCATTAATTCCTGAGAGAGTCATCAAGGGGCCCCCTGGAGAAAGTGTGGAGCCCAGAGAAGAGGATGTTGGGTCTAATAGCTGCATGGCTCACCAACTCACCCTGGGGTGCAGCCTTGCCTGGGCTGAGGTTCCTGGCCGATCCTCATCCTCGACAGTTAACCTTTGTCTCGTTGTCTTACTAAGCCCCAAGGTCTGGCAAAGGCACCGTGAGTAGCTGTAGCTTCTATGGGCTTTGACCTGTGGCTGTACTTTGGACCCCTCTATACCTAGGGTCATTTAGAGACACCAGGAAGTCAGACAATAGTTAAAGAGTATGTGCCCATATTACAAATGTGCATCTACCTGTTGCTGGAGCAGCTCTGAGAGATAAGGCCTGTATGGCCTGCTTGGTTATGGCTTGGTAGCATCCAGATGGACAGATGACAACAGAAACAGTCATTTCGCCTTGCTCCTGTAAACTGGCAGCCTCCCCCCTCCAGTGGCTTCCCTTCCTGTGAGCAACAGGCCCAGCCTAGATGTCACCCCACGCTGGGTAAGTTCCAGGTGATGTTTATGGCCAGCTCTTCACCAGTTGGGAGGGAAGAAAAGAGGCTGAAAAGAGAGTGCAGGGTGAGGCAGGGAGGGAAAAACTGGGCTGGGGGACAAGACAATTATTTCTAAAGCTCTGAAGGCTGCTGCTATGACAAGGGAGCAGGTCTGTTTTGCATGAGCCCAGAGGAGTCTTTGGGCCCATGGAGGAAGGAAGAAGTTAGAAAAAAAGCAATCAACAATATATTGATATATATTGACAATAATATGGGAGGATGCGAGCCCCCATGTTGTTCAAATGTTCTGCAGAGGCAGAGAAATTACTTCCTGAGGAGAGGATCACTGTAACAGGTGGGTTAGGGAAGGGGACTGGATTGGTTTAATATCTGAAGGTTCTGCCAAGCTTCAAATTCTGCACTTCCTGGTACTAAAAGAGCTTTTCTCTAAAAATGATTCTCTCTCTCTTCGTTCCACATATCCCGAGATAACTTCTTTTGGGCACTGTATCATTACCAATTAGAAGAAAGTACCCTTTCTTTGGGGCCATGTGCAAGTCACAAACCTCTCTCCAGACCTCAGTTTCCCCACCTTAAAAATTTTTTTTTAATATCTGTTTATTTTTGAGAGAGAGCCAGAGTGTGAGAGGAGGAGGGGCAGAGAGAGAGACACACACAGAATCCGAAGCAGGCTCCAGGCTTTGAACTGTCAGCACAGAGCCTGACGCAAGGCTTGAACTCACAAACTGTGAGTCGGGCGCTTAACTAACTGAGCCCCTCAGGCACCCCTCCCCACCTTTAGAGGTCAGTGATTCCCAAGACTGGTGTGGATCAGAAATATATGAGAAACATTTATTTAAAAACTATGCAAACAAAAAATGGATCTCCAAGATCATCTGCAAATGTAGGACTCAGCAATCTGTATTTTTAACCAGCAGTCAGGTCACTCCATGCTGTTTTAGGCACTCTGCTACAGGGCCTGATCACATCTGGTGTTCCTAATCTCTTTGGCAGAAAAACTGATGATCTACAGTGTGGCACTGAATATTCTGGCAAGCTGAGTAGATTTACATGTGATGATGTCTCCAAAGCATCTCAATGGCACTGGATGGCACATGACTCAAGACCCCACTCAACCTAGGCTGGGGGTGTGTATTATGAATGGGCTCTGACTGTCAGCTATGATTATATTCCTTGGGTCCAAGGTCCAGAGCCACGGAGGTGCAGACAGGTGAGCTGTGGTTACGGGAGATTTTGGTGAGTGCTCCATGTTATAGGTTCCAGAAATTCAATTGGGTCAGATTATTCAGAGAAGAGGGCCAGGATCAGATAAATTGATTCATACCAACTAAACTCAGAAGATACTGAAGTGTAAACCACATACTGTATAAGAAATAAAACGGTTACAAATATAAGTAACTTTATGTTTGCAAGCCAGCACATTCTCTTCCTATAAAACTGTTTGTATGGGGAGTCCAATTATATTAGAAATTTCCTGGGCAAAGAAGAACTAGAGCCAGAGAAATGGGCAACATGACTCAATGGCCTCTGTCGCTGAGCTGGGATAGCTTGTGGTCCCAATTGTATGAGAGAGACAGAATTAGTCAGAGGCTCCTGTTTCCCTGGAAAGTGTGGAAGACACACAGCATATGCAGACACACAATTTTTGCTTTAGGTATGTTAATATCAAAATGTCTTTTTTATTTCATTAAATTTCATTAGATTTCCAAGTTCTGCTCTAGATGCTTTTGACTGCTACACAGACTTACTTGAGATTACTTGGTTTTGTAGTTGAATCCCATATATAGATTAAGTTTGTTTATAATTTTAGGGACATGATGCTGTGATCCCCATGTACTGACTCAAGCAAGCCATCAAAAAACCAACAAGAATTTCTGCCTTCAGTATTTTTAGGGATAAAGGAGAGAGTTTGAAATGGAAGCATCCAACCAGTCTGCTGTGACAAAATTTGTTTTGCTTGGCCTCTCTGCCCATCCAAAACTAGAGAAAACGTTCTTTGTACTCATCCTGTCTATGTATCTGGTGATCCTGCTGGGCAATGGGGTCCTCATCCTGGTGACCATCCTTGACTCCCGCCTGCACACGCCCATGTACTTCTTCCTGGGGAACCTCTCCTTCCTGGACATCTGCTACACAACCTCTTCAGTTCCTCTAGTCCTGGACGGCTTCCTCACTCCCAGGAAAACCATCTCCTTCTCAGGCTGTGCCATGCAGATGTTCCTCTCCTTTGCCATGGGAGCCACAGAGTGTGTGCTTCTGGGCATGATGGCATTTGATCGCTACGTGGCCATCTGTAACCCCCTTAGGTACCCTGTGGTCATGAGCAAGGCTGTCTATGTGCCCATGGCTATCAGCTCCTGGGTGGCTGGTGGAGCCAACTCCTTGGTGCAGATCTCTCTTGCAGTACAATTACCCTTCTGTGGGGACAATGTCATCAACCACTTCATCTGTGAGATCCTGGCTGTCCTGAAGTTGGCCTGTGCTGACATCTCCATCAATGTGATCAGTATGGGGGTGGCCAATGTGATCTTCCTGGGGGTCCCAGTTCTGTTCATCTTTGTCTCCTACATCTTCATCCTCACCACCATCCTGAGGATCCCCTCAGCTGAGGGGAGGAAAAAGGCCTTCTCCACCTGCTCTGCCCACCTCACAGTCGTGGTCGTCTTCTACGGAACCATCCTCTTCATGTATGGGAAGCCCAAATCCAAGGACCCCCTGGGGGCAGACAAGCAGGACCTTTCAGACAAGCTCATCTCCCTCTTCTATGGACTTTTAACTCCTATGCTCAACCCCATCATCTATAGTCTGAGGAACAAGGATGTTAAGACCGCGGTGAGGTACCTGGTGGCTCAGAAACGCTTCACCCAGTGATGCTAGGATATGTCGTGACCCACACACTCTGATTCACTTGAGAAAGTCAATGCAAAGTGATGCTAGGTGAGGGGCAAATTGAATTCAGAGCCATGCTGCTCATAGTGTGGTCCACGGAGCAGCAGTGTTAGCAGCACCTGGGAGCTTATTAGACATGCGGAAGGGGCCCATTCCAGACTTAACTGAATTGGAATCTACATGTTAACAAGATCCCTCAGGAGATTCATGTGCGTGTTAAGCCTTGAGAAGTACTGGTTAAGAGCGTACGGTGGGTGGTGTGGCGAGTGTACTGCCCAGACCCCTCCTCTCTCTCCCTTAGGGGCTTTGGCTCCTGTTACCCTAGCCACGGGGAGTACTGGTGGCAAACAACATTCAGTTAGTTGCTGCACTGGCTTGCCCTTGGCCCATGAGAGTTACGTGGCAGTTCAAGTTCTTCCTCTGCACTGTCCTGCTTCCTTCACCTCCACCTCACAGGTATTGATCTTAAGAGCACTCTCCAGTCAACATCCTGCATGAAAATCTCCCCACCAGAGTCAACTTCCTGGGAAAGCTTACCCACAACAGAAAACAATTATCAAATCTCAGTACTGGTGCATGAGTTGTGTGTGATGGGCCTGTGTTCCCAGGTGTCTCCTGCACCCTGGCTCCTGAGGAAAGTAACTTGGAAATTCCATTTGTTCAATGATTTGCTAAGTTAAATTCCTTACTTTTTACTTCTATAAACAGATCTTAATTTGTACTTACTGTACAAATGTCTTTACTCCTTTTTTTTAAAATTTTATGTTTATTTATTTCCGAGACAGAGAGAGACAGAGCATGAGTGGGGGAGGGGCAGAGAGAGAGAGAGAGGGAGACACAGAATCCAAAGCAGGCTCCAGGCTCTGAGCTGTCAGCACAGAGCCCGACGCGGGGCTTGAACTCCCAAACCGTGAGATCATGACCTCAGCTGAAGTCAGTCACTCAACTGACTGAGCCACCCAGGCGCCCCCAAATGTCTTTACTCCTAAGCAGAGAGTCAGCAGGGCTGTTTTACACCCCCCCCCCCCCCGCCGGGCATGAGGGTGCAGTAGTCGGGCCTATGGGGTGTTTTCTAAGTACAAAGATGTTTGAGGGCTGGAAAACCTGTTGGCTCTTAACTACAAGACAAACAAACAGAAATCCTTTAAAAACTTAATAGTTGTTTATTTGTGTGCCCAAAAAAGGGAATATTATGTTAACCTCAGTAATGGATAAATGAATATACTGTATTCATGAATCTTATTTTAAAACAATGTGTATGCAGTTAGTTACCTTAGTTTTGCAAACACTCCAGAGTTTTTATGCTTACAGTTGAGAAACCATAGAATTGTAAATTGAGTCACTTGTATGCCAAGTAATTCTAATAACAGAAGTAGAAAAATAACTTCAAATTTACCACAAAATTACACATAAAGTGGGATACAGGTGCATTTTGACATGATGTGGGTCGAGACCTCCAAAAGTGAGAGTGCCAAGGTTGGGAGCAGTCTCGAGGTGGACCCTCTAGTTCCCAATGTATTTGTCTGCAGTGCCTAAAAATGTAATCGGCATGCAGGTACTAAAGAAGATACACAGATGTCTCTCCCCACCTACCTTTTAACTTTCTCTTGTCCCCCTGCACTCCTTGGACTCAGAGATGTGCCATGTGGCTGGTAGGCTTCTATAGAGGGTCTCAAGTGAGGGCTCAGAGGGCTGAAACCTTTCCTTAAGAGAAAGTCCCAACATGCTAGTCTCCAGCCAGAAGCCTGCAGTGGTCTGTGGGTCGTAGAGGTCCCCAACCAGGGGGCTCCAGGACTTCTTTTCTTCAGTCTTTATGAAAATGACAAAAGCATTGGTGGAGAGGAGCCGAACCCACACTCTATAATGAGATCTTTGTGCATTTCCCCTGTGATAACGTGGACCGTGATGACTACATGATGCCCACGTGGGTGACAAAAGTATACAACAAACTGATACCAACTTCCATCTTCTTCTCAAGGAAAAATTAGTTCCCAGGGTCTTTTATTAGCAAATCACCCTCCTTCTCTTTTAAGACCAGTCTTTGTCAGTTGCTTTTGATAGAGATTAGGCTTTAATCCAAGGCTCCTTACCTCCTCCCTGCCTTCCCTCTTATCCACTTATATGGGAAAATTCCTGTTCTCAGGCCCTGCCGAGCAGGCATGGCCACGTTCCATACTGCCTGATTCTCACCTCCTGGACTCCAGTTGAGGTGACCTGAAGGGTTCTCTTGTTTCTTGTCACCAAAGATTTCCAACTAAACAGAAGCTCTTAGCAAAATGCTAGTTAGCTGCCTGGCCTGTGACTCCAGAGCTGCTTCTAAGGGTAGACTCTGCTGTTTTCTCACCAACCCTAGAGCTCTCTTCTGCCCTCATGTCCTCTGCTTCAATCCACAATCCTTATTCCCTGCTATACTATAGTATGGCAGGGGGGCAAGAAGAATTGCTTCCTAGTTGGGACCTAAGCTTCTCTGACCTCCTTCTTCTGACGTTTGCCTGTTCTGGGCTCCCATACAGCTTAGGGGCACTTGGCAATCATCTCTCAAACTGTAGCTGTCACTGGGAGTTTCTGGAGATCAGAGGTGCCATCCTTGTCATTTCTAGCGCCTGGTGCTGGCTTGTGGTACATGTTTCCTGTCTTTGAGGGCAAGGGCTAGAGCTGATCAGCCCAGGATGAGTGCTGGGTGACCGCAGCGAAGGTCAGCTACTGGAGCATGTGGATGCCCAGTGTGTCTGCGAGGGTCTAGGCAAGCTTTCATCTCTTGTTTGGACACTTAGTCCTGCAAAGACAAGTGCAGAGCCCCCTCTAACAGATACCATTGTGGTAAAAGCATAGTCAGACCTTAGTTATCTCCTCTACTTCCAGGAAGGTCAGCAAGGACAGGACGGGAATTTCTAATCTAAGGAACATTTCTTTGTAGTGAGAGTTAAGATTTACATAGTGTTGTCTACAATGTATATAATTGAGTTCATGGGACACAGGCTCTAAACTCCTGTGAGGCCTCCACCAAACTTTAAATTGCTTCTGGGATTAAAACTGCCCCCAAACAACCAGAACTCTAAATTCCTCCGTGGTTCTTTGACGGAACCTATAGAGAGAGGGCAAGGGGCAGAGAGCAGAGTGTGTCTGCCCCAATCACGCAGGTTGGGCATGACTGCAGGGCCACTGGGAAGCAGCAACTTGAGGTGTCCTTCCTGCTGTTATCTCACCAGGCATGGAGAAGGCCAGCAAAGAGAGCAGCTAGAGCCCCTTTGGCTATGGCCAACCCCGAATTTTCTTTACCTTCTGTGAAATTTGAAGGGACTGCTTAGCTCCAAGATAGCTAAACAGAATTTGCTGCACATTTCCAGGCACAGCCTCAACAGATAGAGCTAGACAGGGGATGGTCAAGGTGGGCAGTTGAAGCTATCACCTCCAAAGCCAGGAGACTTCCAGCATCCTCCCTGCCATGAAACCTCCTGTCTAGGTAAGCTCCTGACCCCACCATGGCCTCATCCTCATACTGGATGTATACTGAGCTCTCTCTGTAGCCAAAACTTCTCCAAGTAGGTGGGAGAAGAGAAAAGATAGTTGTGAGTAGGGACCAGCTCACAGCTCCCATGTCTCTGAAGGGCTTTTATAGGGGAAGGGAGCAGGCATGTCCTGGGAGTTTAGGCCAGTGGGGGGCAGTAGGAGGTAAGGTATGGGGACAACATTAGAAGAAGGAAGTTCTGTTCAATGTAAGGGAAAACTTTCCAGCAATCAAGGCTGTTTCACAAAGGAATGGGAGCCATGCACTCACATAGCTCAAGGTGTTCAAAGCAGAAATGGGAAAATTGCATTTCATAGACATTCATACAACCGAGGGGAAAGAGGCAAACCAGTTAATTTTTGACATTTCTGCCAAGCTTGAGATTCTGCAGCCAATAGTACTAATATCTCTAAAAACAGATCTCTTTTTTCCAAGTATTTTCAGTGCCCATAGTTAATGTCCTCTGATAACTGCATGAGGACAGCTTCAGACTAGCAGCAACAGGGTAATAGTCACAGATGCAACATGTGAAGCCCAGGGACAGCCCCCTACCCAAGCTCTGTTACAAGGCAGATATCTTAGAGAAAGGTGTGACATCTCTATTTTTCATGAGTGTCCTAGGGAGAGCGAGGATGATCAGGATTTCATAGTGGGTCTTTGGCTCCTCAGTAGACCTGCTCTAGCACAAATGACGGAGCACTTGTGAGCTTCTGTTTCTTCATGTTTAACATGAGAAGCCAAGGTTTGAGGTTTTCTCTAATATATTGGATTAACTGGTCTACATGACTGTAGCACATCCTATGTGCAATGCCTCTTTGGGGTGACCCCTCTGCAACGCTGGGTAGAACTGTCGGCTCTTCTATGGGAGAGAAAGCATTATTGTGGTATTGCAGTGGTTTTAATGGTCAACTCAGAAATAAAAGGGTCTGAGTGAGGAGCTGTGACTTATAAAACAGCTCCAAAAGCATAGAGCTTGCTTATAGAGTCACAAATGCTCACACTGGGAGGCATGAAGGACATTTGTCCTTGGATTCTACCCCTGCTCCCTAGCACTGGGGGCTGGAACAGACTAAGGGAAACTGCAATGCTGTGGACAAAGGCCATGGTTAGAGAGGGGGGATGTAGAAGTGCTTTTGTTAGGGTCTCCATGAACTATTAGCCAGAGAATCCCTATTGACGGTGCAATGAAGGAAGATCAACCAAACTCATGAGAAATGAAGTATAAACTAGGCATCAAGTAACAAATATAAATGCTACGCAGATTCTAATGTTCCTGGCCTCTGCTCATCACATCCTCTCCGTGTAGGACTCCATGTGGCATCAAATTATTGTCAGAAAATTATTGTATAAGCACAGGATTAGAGTAAGTGAAGTGATGTCAGTGATTATCACCACTGAGTATGACAGCCGGAAGCCCCTAAGGACACTGCAGGGACAATTACAGGCAGGCAGGGCTGGCCAGAAGAGCCAATCAGTGGTCTGGACCCATGCATTACAGTACAACTTCAGGGTTCCTCTTTTATGGTTCCCATGTAGACCCTTCCTTCAAGTATGTCAACACTATTCATCTGTCTAAAATTCTATCATATATCATGATTTGATTAAGTTTCCAGGGTCTGCTCTTCCTGCTTTTGATTTGACATATCCTGACTTTTAAGGTAACTTCAGTGGACAATGATTTTTGTAATTTAAATGTTAGTATTATAAGTTGGCATGCCAAAGGATAAATTTAATTATAAGTTGTCATTTAAATCCCCACATATTGATCCCTATAAACATGTGCTTGCTGTCCTCAGTTTTCCTGAGGGTAGAAGAGAGAATTTAAAATGGAAGTGGGCAACCAATCTGTTGTAGTGGGATTTGTCTTGCTGGGGCTGTCAGATCAGCCAAAGCTTGAGAAAACGTTTTTTGTGTTCATCCTGTTGATGTACCTGGTGATCCTGCTGGGCAATGGGGTCCTCATCCTGGTGACCATCCTTGACTCCCGCCTGCACACGCCCATGTACTTCTTCCTGGGGAACCTCTCCTTCCTGGACATCTGCTACACAACCTCTTCCATCCCTCTCGTCTTGGATGGCTTCCTCACTCCCAGGAAAACCATCTCCTTCTCAGGCTGTGCCATGCAGATGTTCCTCTCCTTTGCCATGGGAGCCACAGAGTGTGTGCTTCTGGGCATGATGGCATTTGATCGCTACGTGGCCATCTGTAACCCCCTTAGGTACCCTGTGGTCATGAGCAAGGCTGTCTATGTGCCCATGGCTATCAGCTCCTGGGTGGCTGGTGGAGCCAACTCCTTGGTGCAGATCTCTCTTGCAGTACAATTACCCTTCTGTGGGGACAATGTCATCAACCACTTCACCTGTGAGATCCTGGCTGTCCTGAAGTTGGCCTGTGCTGACATCTCCATCAATGTGATCAGTATGGGGGTGGCCAATGTGATCTTCCTGGGGGTCCCAGTTCTGTTCATCTCCGTCTCTTATGTCTTCATCATTGCTACCATCCTGAGGATCCCTTCAGCTGAGGGGAGGAAAAAGGCCTTTTCTACCTGCTCTGCCCACCTCACTGTGGTGGTCATCTTCTATGGGACCATTCTTTTCATGTACGCAAAGCCCAAATCCAAGGACCCCCTGGGGGCAGATAAGCAGGACCTTTCAGACAAGCTTATATCCCTCTTCTATGGAGTGCTGACTCCCATGCTCAACCCCATCATCTACAGTCTCAGAAACAAGCATGTGAAGGTCGCTGTGAAGACTCTGGTGAGTCAGAAATGCTTTGCCTAGTGAGAGTAGGGGGAAGCAGCATACCTTGTGGCTCTGTGCACACAGATCTCCTAGGAAATGACTGCTTCATAAGCATAGATTTGTTCGATGGTCCTACACACCAGTCTCATCACAAAACTGCCCAAACAATGCGCATCAGGATGGGACTTTACTGAGTGATTGACAATGAACATCAAATCTTTGGAATGAAGAGGGGAGAGGACTGTGCTACATCACCTAGAAACAAGGATAAGTGACTCTTATATTTTATTTTTGTTATGAAAAAAATAAATAAAAATGGAAAACTTTGTAAGAAAAACATACTTTCCTTGTTCATGTGCTGACCAGCTGCAATTTGCAATTTGTGCCCATTATGTTGTTTTCTGCTCTACTATGCAAGGGGGGGGGGGGGTATGGCAGTGAGGAAAAGTCACTTCTTAATTGGTGTCCAAACTGAAAACCAACCTGCCATTTTGCAAAATTACCAACACCAAGACATCCCAAATGATACCATTTAACCCTGCAGGGGGCCCAGAGTGCTTCCTGTTTAATTATTTCCTGCTTAATATCCTAGAGCTTATTTTGGCTCCATCTTCTTTTATTGTACATAAAGCACATCTATTCCTACCCAGATTTGTGAAGGAGGATTTTGTGTCAACACTAATCAAACTCCAGATACTGTAGGCCAAGAATAAAATTTCTAGCACTCTTCAGTTCATTATTACTGCAATGCAAAGTTTATATTCTGAGTCCCTTTATTTCCCTGGAATTAATGTTTGCAACCATCCAGACTCTAATGGTCAAACTCAATTTCCTCTGTCTCTTCAGGATTTGGACTGGACACTGGCACCAATGCTACAAATCCACTGGTAATTACTCTTGTGGTTAAGAGCATGGACTTTGGAGCCTGACTGATGTGGAGGTGCCCCTGCCTGTGTAACTTCAGATACATTTTTTAAAAGCTACTTAATCTTATAGACTCTTAGTTTTTTAATTTGTAAAATGGACATAATGAAGCCAACCCCATGGAATTGTTGTGGGGATTAAATATATTTCACTTAGGAGGGGGTGGGGAGAGGGAGAATGGGTGATGGGCATTGAGGAGGGCACTTGTTGGGATGAGCACTGAGTGTTGTGTGTAAGCCAATTTGACAATAAATTATATTAATAAAAAATAAATATATTTCATTTTAATTTAATATATATACATATGTGATACACAAGGGCTAACAAAGAATATCCTCTCAATAAATGAACATTTTTGTTATTAATGAAATATGTTAAATAACTCCTCTGAGGAAGGCTTATGACACAAAGACAGTTCAATTCCACAGTTAACTGAATCACTTCTGATATATTATTATAGTGCCTTTTTGTTTGGCTTTCTAGCTTAGGAGTCAATAATCTCATTTCTCTGGGCATTTCCTCTGTCACCTTTCTTCCTTATCCACACAGGTAAGTTATGCATGTCTGAGCTGTGCAACACTGACCCTACCTCGACCAACCAGATTCTTTCTGCCAGATTCTGGGGATTGTTGTTAATACCCAAGAAATGAGTCACTGCATCCATAACATACAAACTTGGGAGTTTTGGGGTAATTGTGTTCACCCACGTGTACTGGGGTGGTAAAGAGAAAACAAGTCTGCAAAGAGAAAAGAAAGAACAGCCAAAGAACCGATGATTGAGGGCTTCCTCGTATGTTCCCAGTTCTCAGTTTCCAATTTTTCCTAGGCCTAGCCTGTATTCCTGCCCTTTTGTTTCTAAAGGACACTCCTTTATATTAGATTGTATTTTTGAATAATCTAGATTAAGTTACTTTCTTTGAAAGAGGGCAGTAAAAGTCATATCTAATATGATTACTAATGTATAAAGTAGATATTCTCTATCATGTGCCTTGTGCAAATGGAGTGCTAGGCTATAATGCACAGAAGTCTTAAAGAATTCAGTTTTGAAACAACTGTTGTGAACTCAATATGCAGTGCTTCTTGTAATCAGTACTCCCTTTCTGCTACAGTGGCTTTGCTCTCTGTGGATCCCATCACCTGTAAATGTGGAACATGTCCAGAGGTTGATGTAATATAAAATGTTTAGGTTTAAATCCCTGACCAGCCCCATAGAGCTGAGAGACCAAGAGTGTATTCTCTGCTCTTGAAGAATCTCAGGTATATTCTTCCACACAATGAAGGGGGAGTACTAAATCTCAAGTGATCTCCACCTGTGAATTTCCTGGGATCTGTGTTTCCATCCACTGGTGGGAAAGTCCCACTCTGTCTTACAGCAGTTTTTATTTCAGTATTTGAATCTGAGTCTGGTTCCTCTCATCTCCTTAGCTGCTCATGTACTAGGAGCACCTTCAGAGCCTCCTTCTTCTCCACTAGGCTCAACAACCAAACAGAATGACTCAGGGAACTGATGTCATTCCACCTCTATCATTGGTACAATGAACAGAGTAGCCATGATTGCAGGAGGTTATTTGCTAAACAACAGGGACTCACTTACAAAGTGAGTATGTAGCTACTTCAGCAGCTAATTGTTCAAACTCTCAGCAACAGAGACCAACCCTCATTCGAAGAGACTATTCAGCCACTTGGCAGTAAGCTGATTACATTAGGCCATTTCCATTCTGAAAGTGCAGTGATCCATCTTGATTAAAATCAACACCTCTTCTGAGTATGGGTTACCTTTTCTCTCTGAAGGGCATTAGCTAACATCACCATCTGACAACTCACAGAGGGTTTGACTTATCCTGTGTAATATTTCATTGGTCCAAGGCTCATTTAGCAAAGTTGGTGTCATTGTGAGATCGTGATTATGAGATCCACTGATCCTTCCATATACTGCACCATCCAGAAATAACTTGTCTGGGGGAATGACATAATGGCCTTTTAAAAGAACTGCTAAGGCACCAGCCTGGTGATAATATTCTTCAAGAATGGGGTATATGGATCCTAAATTAATGGCTGTTTTATGGTTCTGTGCCCCCAAAAGGCAAAATACATGGTCTAGGAATCATGGGTGGTAGCAAGAGTATCCCTGATGACAGGGATAAGAGTAACCCCAGTTAGCTACTGGGGGAATTTTTAATTTCAGTCACTGTAACATTAGGCTTTGTAGGTATAAGTGTCCTAGTTCCCAGAGAAGTGTTGCTTCCACCGGGGGACACAGAAAGAGTCTCATTAAACATTTGTAGCACTTAATAGAGGTGTAACTTCCCTACCATAAGATTCACCCATTGTAAGTCATGTTCAATGATTTTTGATAAATCTATACAATTGTGCAATTATCACTACAAACCAATTTTAGAACATTTACATCATTTCAAAAAGTTCTCTCATGCCCATTTGTAGTCAATCAGTCCCCAACTCCAGTCCCAGTAACTACTAATCTACTCATTTCTAGAAAGATTTGCCTTTTCTAGAAATTTCAGATAAATGGAGCAATACAATATATAGTCTTTTGTGTCTGGCATCTTTCATTTAGCATGTTTTTGAGGCTCATCTAGTTATAACATGCATTAGTAGTCTCCTTTGTATCACAGACTAGAATTACATGGATCTGACATCTTGTGTTTATCTATTCATTCATTGATGGACATTTGGATTTTTCCAGTTTGGGGCTATCATGAATAATGCTACTATGAACATTCACGTACACAACTTGGTGTGGAATTGGTGGGTTGAATGGTACAAATAAGTTTAACTCTAAGAAACTGCTAGCTTGTTTTCCAAAGTGGCTGTATCATTTTAAATTCCCACAGTGTACAACATTGCCAGTTTCTCTACATCCTCACCAACACTTGGTGTTATTAGTATTTTCAATGTAGCTCTTATAGTAGATGTGTAGTAGTAGCTCACTGTAGTTTTAATTTGCATTTCCCTGGTGGCTACTAATGTTGCACATCTTTTCATGTGCTTATTAGCCATTCACGTACCTCTTTAGTGAAGATATTTTAAATTGGGCTGTTTATCTTCTCATTATTGAGCCATACATAAGAGTTTTTTATGTAACCTGGATATAAGTACTTTATCATATATACAAATTACAAATATTTCAGTCTTTTTTGTCTTTTCATTTTTATGGTGTCATTTGAAAACCAAAAGTTTTTAATTCTGTAGTACAATAATCAATTTTTAAAAATAAATTTTGATGTCTTATTTAAGAACTCTTTACTTAATCCAAGGTTACAAAGATTTTATTCCATGTTTCCTTCTGGAAGTTGTATAGCTTTTTTTTTTTTAAGAGAAAGAATGCACGAGTGGGAGAGAGGGACAGATGGAAGGAGAGGGAATCCTAAGCCAGCTCCACACTCAGCGTGGAGCCTGATGCAAGGCTCAATCTCACAACCCTGGGATCATGACCTGAGATGAAATCAAAAGTTGGATGCTCAATCGACTGAGCCACCCAGGCACCCCACAGGTTGTATACTTTTAAGTTTTACATTCAGGTCTGTGATCCATTTTGAGTTAACTTTTTGTATGGTGTGAAGAAAAGGTTTCATTTATTTTTTACATGTGAATATCTAATTGTTGCAGGCTATTTATTGAAAATACTATCTTTCCCCCCATTGGATTGCCTTGGCACCTTTGTTGAAAATCAATTGACCATAAATGTAAGGATTAATATCTGGACTTTCTATTCTGTTATATCTACTAAACTTAAAGCTATGGCTATACCCCAGTCATGTTGGGCTTCTTATGCCAAGAGACCAGAAGGCAAGGCAAAGAGTCACTCCTAGTTACATATAACTGATCCTAGTAATCAGGAGGAGATAGGGCTGCTTTTACCCAATGAGGGCTGCTATGGACTAAATATCTGTGTCCCACTAAAATTCATACTTTGAATCCATAATCTATTAACTAGGAAATTCAACCTCTGACTACTATGTATCCAACAGTAGGACCATATATCACAGAGATTCTGAATCAGGTTGTCTGGCTTTCAAGAGAGCTATCATTTCAGTCCAGAAGGTATTCCAATGCAAACACAACATAGCTGTGGAGTTAGAAGAAAGAATTTAACAGAAAATAAATAAATAAATAAATAAATAAATAAATAAATAAATAAATAAAATAAATGTGGCTTTGGATGGAGCAAAGACATTGTGCATTTTCCATTTAGAGGGGGCTAGGTAAGTATCAGGTTTTAGAATAATGCAGAAAGCCAAGCAGCTGATAGTACAACAAAAGACTGGTTGTGTGGTTGTGGCCAATCGGGGAGTAGTTCTCACAACAGAAGCAAACAAAACTACCCAAGTTGACCAAAGATGGTCATGGTGTGATGGGTTCCAAGAAGTGATGGACATCATCAAATAAGGAGTCTGATGGGTCTAATACGTGCTCTGTGTTACCCCAGAATGTCAGTTAATTGATGATGACAGTGCTTCCCAAATTTTGATGTTAATATGAATCGTCTGGGGATTTTGTTAAAATGCAGATTATGGTTTAGTAAATCCAGAGTGGGACTAGAGATTTTGTAGTTCTAACAAGATCTCAAGTGATGTCACTACTGGTCTTAGACTACACCTTGAGTAGCAAGTACCTAGAATATGCTGGCAGAAGTAGTCTGGCACTGCGGTTGATTTATTAATTTGCTTTTCTGACTGATTTATATATTCTTGTTTGAGTAATAATTTTGAGACAACTAAAATATTCAGATGTATACAGTAATCCCTAAAGCAACCACTAGAAAAGAGATAAAGCCAAAAATTCAATAGATGAATTAAAATGGAATTAGTTCTAAGAACTATTCAATTAACCCAAGAGATTTCAGGAAAGGAATAAAAGAGGAACAAAAAATAGATGAGATAAATGGAAAACAATAACAAAATAGTAAATCTAAACTAATCAATGATTACATTAAATTGAAATAGATTAAACATACTAATTAAAATACAGAGACTATCAGACTGGGTAAAAAAGAAAGACAACTTAATTCTGTCTAAAAGAAGCATTTTAAATATACAGACACATCTAGGTTGAAAAGAAAAGGATGGAAAAATATATCAAACAGTTAGCTGGAGGATATATAAGTATCAGATAAGGTAGACTTGAATAAAGTATATTACCATAAAAAGAGACATTTCATCATGACAAGGTATAAATCAGGAAAACATAAAAATCATAAATGTATTTCACTTAGTAACAAAACCTCAAAATAATATAAAACAAAATATGGACATAATTAAAGGGATAGATAGGTCCATAGTCAGAATGGGAGATTTTCATATCTGTTTCTCAGTAATTGATAGAACTAGACACAAAAATAAAAAATTAATTCACTATGGAATATAGACCTAAACATAAAAGCTAAAACTATAAACCTTTTTATATAAAACATTGAAAAATATCTTTGTGACTGGGGGTAAGCAAAATTTTCTTTGATAAGATATGGAAAAGAGTAACCAAAAAAGAAAAATTATAGAATTCATCAAAATTTGAAGCATGTGCTCAGCAGAAGACACTATTAAGAAAATGAATATGGAAGCCACACACACTGAGAGAATATTCACAATACACACATCTGACAAAGACTCGTATCTAAAATATATAAGGGGAGCACCTGGGTGGCCTAGTAGGTTAAACATCTGACTTCAGTTCAGGTCATGATCTCACAGTCTGTGAATTTGAGCCCCGCGTTGGGTTCTGTGCTGACAGCTCGGAGCCTGGAGTCTGCTTCGGATTCTGTGTCTTCATCTCTCTCTGTCCCTCCCCTGCTCACATTCTGTCTCTCTCTCTCTCTCTCAAAAATAAACATTAAAAAATAATTAAAAAATAACATACATAAGGACTCCTACAAACCATTATTTTTAAACACAACAACAAAGTATATAATGAGCAAAATACTTGGACAGATAATTGACAAAGCTATATGAAGGACCAATGGGCAAGTGATCAAGTGCTCGATATCATTAGTTATCAGGAAAATGCAAAGAAAATCACAATGAGACCGCTACACATCAATCAATTTGGCTAAAATTTTTAATTTTTTAATGTACATTTATTAACAAGCTGTGCTGTGCTGTGCTGACAGCTCAGAGACTGACACAGGGCTCAAACCCATGAACCGCAAGATTATGACCTGAGCGGAAGCCAGACACTTAACTGACTGAGAGGTTGGCTAAAATTTTAAAGATTGACAACACCGAACACTGATGGGAATGTGATGCAGTGAGAACTCTTGTACATTACTGATAGGAGTGTAAAATGGTGTACTTTGGCAAAAGATCTGTCTGTTTCTTATAAAACTAAGTGTATATACCTATGCTATGACCCAGCAATCCCATTCTCAGGTATTTAGTCAAGAGAAGTTGAAACACATGTCTACAAAAAGACTTGTATGAGAATGTTAATAATGACTTCATTCATAACAGCCAAAACTGGAAAACAGCCCAGATGTTCATCAGCAAGGAGAATGGGTAAACAAACTGGGATATCCATATAATGGAGTACTACTCAGCAATAAAAAAAAAAAAAAGGACAAACCACTAAATCATTTAACAACATGGATAAATCTTAAAAACATTCTGAATAAAGACTTAGGCAAAGAATAGTTACTGCATGATTCTATTAATATGATGTTTCTAAAAAGGTGAAAAGTATTAAAACAATGGAAATTTCTCTGGGCATGGTGGTATTGGGGACTGACTGGGAAGGGGCATAAGAAAACTCATTACAGTGGTGGAAATATTCTCTAATTTGATTGGATTTGGGCTACATAGTGTGCACATCTGTCAAAACTCACTGGATCATACACTCAAGGCGTATATATCTCACTGTAAGTAAAATTTACTCCCCAAAAGTGAACAGCTTTCTATCAGTCTGCGTAAATGTATGGATTTGTTATCACGACTGCTATTGACAAGGCACAAATTTGTGTAAAGAATTTCCTAGAACCTTCAACACAACAGGAAGGTGTATTCTATTGGTGGCTTGTTATTGCATTTATTACTGTTACTTTGCTCTAAATCATAGTGAAAAGCCCCTGTCACAAGGTCATTTGAGGGCCCAAGATTCCTTGTGCCATGTGATCTGATGATAGGGACTGGTTTGCAGGATGGCTTTGAGTCATGGTTTCACCATATATTTATTTAGTTACTGTTTAGTTACTGTATGCTATTTGTAAAATCACTGTGGAAGGAATGCTGTGCTTACTTCAGGCTCATGTCTTCAGTGCTACTGAACATGTCTACAATGATTTATTGTCTTCTTACTTCTGAAAGGATGATACACAAGAGGAAGCAACCATGTCCTGTGTAACCCCCAAGAGCTAAGTGAGAAGGAGGGTGATAGGCAAGCTTTGGTCCAGAATGAGGAAAATCCTTCTGATCACTAATGTCCTCTGGCAATGAGATAGCCTTTTGGGAAAACAGAAGGTTCCCTTTCACTGGGATGTGTCACCTCTTCTAGATGTGTCACCTCTTCCTTTCCCTAGCTTCTTCCTCACAGCTCACTCCATGAATCCATTTATTTATTTATTGTTATTTATTTATTGTTGCAAAACAAATTACTACAAAACTTACTAGTTTAGAGGAACACACATGTATTGTTTCATAGTTTTTGTAAGTCAAGAATCTGAGCACTGATTAGCTGGGTCTTTCGTTTCAGGGTCTTTCACAAAACTATAATGAAGATGTTGACAATGGCTGGGATCTCTTCTGGTGGTTTCATTGGGGAAGAGGGAAGAGTTTTATTTACAAGCTCACCTACGTGATTGTTGGCCATGTAACTTGAAGGTAGTTGGTCTGAGGATCTCAGTTCTACACTGTCTGCCACACAGTTCCTTGCCTCAGTTCCTGCCCTCAGTTCGTTGCCACATAGGCCTCTCCAATCTGACATTTTGCTTCATTAAACCCAGAAAGACAGTGTAGTCTTTTGGTTAGAATCAAGTCACTAAGAGAAGGGAATTACACAATGCCATGAATATCAGTAGGCAAGAAAATTGAGGGCCATCTTACAGGCTGCAGCCAGACTCTACCCACATAGAAGACATAGAATGTTTTCCCTGGACTTTGTTTTCTTTTTTTTTTTTTTTAAGTTTATTTATTTATTTTGAGAGAGAGAGAGAGAGAGAAAGAGAGAGAGAGAGAGAGAGAAGCTGGGGGACTGGCAGAGAGAGAGGGAGAGAGAATCCCAAGCAGGCTCTGGGCTGTCAGCACAGAGCCCTACACAGGGCTAAAACTCATGAACTGTGAGATTGTGACTTGGGCCAAAATCAAGAATTGGATGCTTAACTAACTGAACCACCCAGGCACAACTTCCCTGGACTTTGTTCCATATCTCTTGTTCCATGATGCTTTCCAAACAAATGACTTTTTGAAGCTATGGAAGAAATACTCAAGCCCAAGACCTGTGCCAAGCTCTGTCCCCAAGATGGTTTTCCTTTTCCCACCACCCCTTTCCTATCTCTTCATGTGTAAATTCTCCCTCATTATTCAAGGCCTGGCCAGAAATCTCCTCTTTCCTGAAGTCTCCTTAGGGTTCTCAGTGGAAGTTCCCCCCAAGTGTCCAAAGCCATGCCCTTGAGCACTTGATACAGAAGCATTATGCCTGCAGCTGCTGGTTCCTTAATGCCCCAAACATAGGCTGTTTATAAATAATTCATACCTCTCCAGCTGCTCTTTTCAAGAATTTTAAGCATTTTGAAGTTTGTAGACATTCAAGTAGGACATGGAAATGGTTCCCTCGATATTCTTCAGTGGCCTAAGAATGGAAAGTTCTAGCAGGAACAAAGGGAAGAGAAAAAGAAGTTTTCCTAGAGTGCTTTCAGCATAATTAGATCCTGGGGACATTTTCCCAGAAGTATAAAAAGTTTTCTGACTTTGTATGATTCCATTTCCAAACTTTTAATCACTTCAGGGAACACAATAGTCCCAATTACAGCACTGATTTCAAATCGCCTTCTGCATGTACTGGTTGTTCCTTTGGAGATTGTGCCTAAAGCACAGAATCAAGACAGATAGGATGAATGGTTTTCATCCCTTCTTCAAATCAGAGGTGGACATCTCAGCCTGAGCCTTTCAAAATAGTGTTGCTATTTCTGGCCCATGCACTATTCCCAAGCTGTAGGGACCCTTTTTCAGTAGGTTCCTGATAAAGGTAAGTGAGAGTTCTTATCAGAGTAATACTCAACCTTTCGTTAGCACAGTAACATTTCCAGCTTCTCACTTGATTTTTCAAAAAGGTTGGGACTTGAAAAGGGAAGACATGAAGTAGTTTCAGTGGTATTGCAAAACTGAGGGCCACACAAATATCTTCTTCCTGGATTAGAAAAACCTAGATGGCAGGAAGCCTCTGAAACTTTTCAGTCTCATTTAATGTGATCATCTAATTTTAGAGACACCCCTGGAAATGAGATGGTTCCATGGTTTCAGAGCCTCTTCTGTATCTCCATGGAGCAGTATCCACATAGTAGCCATGGAAATGGCTGGAGTTGTCCCAGAGTTAGGCTCCAGAGGGGACCATTTATATTGCCTGCAATGTAAATGGGATCTGGAGCTGTGCATCATTGTAGCCTGGCCTTGAAGGAGCCTCACTGGCTCAGCAGCCCGGACTTCCTGAGCCCTCCTTCCCCACTTCAACAAAAGCAGTTCTGCTTTATATTTTAGGGCTCTGAATTTAAGAAAGCAAAAAGTTCCCTTTCCTTAAAAAAAGAAATTATCTTTACTAAAAGGTTTGAACACCATTGATCTCTTTTAATCCCAACACAGAATAGGGTAACCTAAGGATGTAAGAGAGGGAAGGAAGTACTGAAGTCTAAACAACAAGTTAGAAGGTTAAGAAGAATATAGCCCAAATCTCTGGCTTACAGACCTGATGACTTTCCACAAATTCACTGCAATTCCAGAAGGAAGCTGAGTACCACCGTATGAATAAGGAACTCTTAGGAAGCTGTCTTCTTGGTTCAATGTGAAGAAAAATTTTCTAATACTCTAGAGCTCTGCAAATAATGGAGTACACCATTTAGGAATGTAATGAGCTCTTCATTCTTAGAAGATATCAAGCTGAAACTAAAAAGCCATGCATCTGTGGGGCATAGAAAATGATCTCGAATGGGAGAGAGGGTTGGACTAGATTACTTGGGGAACAGAATCAGTGACAGAATATTAGTCTGAGTGACGTATCTAGCAGATAAGTCAAAAGGCTCAAGGACTACTAATGCTCACTGATTCCTGTATGGATGCTCACCTAGAGGAAAGGTGACCCAGTAGAATGATAAGAAAAAAAGCACTGCTCTACTTATCTAAGAGAACTAGATTTCCATAAACTGTGATTTCACTCTGCATCTTTAGAGCCAGTCCTGTAGCTTCGTGGAACATCAGATTCAAACTATTTGGGATGTATTAGCATTTCCAGAGCACAAAGTTACTTTGAGACTCCCTCCCACCCAACACACACTTGTCTTTCCATCTCTTTTTGTCCTTAAAAGTCCAGCTGGATTTTATATTACCAAAGAGCTTTCTGTGACCCTATTTCCATCAATACCCTGGGTGCCCTTATGGATACTCTAGTCTCTTCTGAATCTTTTGCTTCCCTTTCCTGTTAAGTTGTGAGCTCACTTAAACCTTGGTTATGAAGCACCCCTGTTCCTCATAGGAACTGTCATACCCACTTACTGGGTGCTCAAAAAGTAGGTGGAAGGATGTTCAGACACAGATGGATGGATGGAAAGCCCTGGAGCCAGTGTTGCCCATGAGAAAGGAGATCTTGGGAACAAGAGTATGTTTTCTGTGAGAATGACCTGGAGAGGAAATTAGTTGTGGATTCACAACTAATCATTTCACTAGTAACGGGCACAAAGTTGGAGAGCATGGAGCAAACTTAATGTCACTTTTCTGATCAAAGTTTAATGAGATGAACTGCCATATGGACATAGAACCAAAAAAACCTGAATGTGTTATGTGTCTTATCTCTGATCAAATTCATTAAATTATTAGAATCACCATTTTAAACATTGTAAACTTGATGTCCTATGGTCCCAAAGTAATTTCTGATTTTATTGCTTCTTTTTCTTGGAAATAAATAGAAACTGTAGGCTTTTAAGACTATTATCCAATCACTCAGCCTAACTGGAACTTTAGATCATATGCCCTCGGCCTATGCAGGGCAAAGAACATTGAGTTTGGATACCTGGGTGTTTTCCTCTGTTGAAGGAGGAGACATACCATGGAAAGTGTCAACCAGACTGCCTCTGTGACAGAGTTTATTCTCCTGGGACTCTCGGCCCACCCAAAGCTAGAGAAAACGTTCTTTGTCCTCATCCTCCTGATGTACTTGGTGATCCTGCTGGGCAATGGGGTCCTCATCCTGGTCACTGTGTCTGTCTCCCGCCTGCACACGCCCATGTACTTCTTCCTGGGGAACCTCTCCTTCCTGGACATCTGCTATACAACCTCCTCAGTTCCCCTCATTCTCGACAGCTTCCTGACCCCCAGGAAAACTGTACCCTTCTCAGCCTGTGCTGTGCAAATGTTTCTTTCCTTCGCCATGGGAGCCACAGAGTGTGTGCTTCTGGGCATGATGGCATTTGATCGCTATGTGGCCATCTGTAACCCCCTTAGGTACCCTGTGGTCATGAGCAAGGTGGCCTATGTGCCCATGGCTGCCAGCTCCTGGGTAGCTGGAAGTGCTGCCTCCATGGTTCAAACGTCCCTTGCAATGAGACTTCCCTTCTGTGGGAACAACATCATCAACCACTTTACCTGTGAGATCCTGGCTGTCCTGAAGTTGGCCTGTGCTGACATCTCCATCAATGTGATCAGTATGGGAGTGACAAATGTGATCTTCCTGGGGGTCCCAGTTCTGTTCATCTTTGTTTCCTACGTCTTCATCCTCACCACTATCCTGAGGATCCCCTCAGCTGAGGGGAGGAAAAAGGCCTTCTCCACCTGCTCTGCCCACCTCACAGTCGTGGTCGTCTTCTATGGGACTATCCTTTTCATGTATGGGAAGCCCAAATCCAAGGACCGCCTGGGGGCAGACAAGCAGGACCTTTCAGACAAGCTCGTCTCCCTCTTCTATGGGGTGGTGACCCCCATGCTCAACCCCATCATCTACAGCCTGAGGAACAAGGACGTGAAGGCTGCTGTGAGAAACTTGGTGAGTCAGAAATGCTTCACCCAGTGAGGTCTGGAGGACAAATGTCCCTGTAGTTCTGTGCTCTTGGCTGCCTGCACCCATGCATCTCAGAAGAATGTGTCCTCCAAGGAAGATAAATGTGAAGAATGATTACCAGAAAACAGAATTCCATATGCAATGGAGAACTTTGGCTGTTACTGGACCCAAGTTCTAAAAACAATAAAACCTAAAACCTGATGGGGTGGGACTTGAAGGGTCGGAAGTGGGTGCTGCTGAAAACACAAATGATTTTGCTGGTTCCCTTTTGCGCACGTGTGAATTCACCCTTGTGAGAAGTTTGCCCATTTGTTTTGGGAAAAACAGCTTAGTGTACCTTTGAGTTACATAAATATCCAAGATCCTTCTCTGGAAAGGAGGCAAGGAAGACAGTGTGGGGCAAAACTCCATGGCAGAATAGTATAAAAAATTATCAGCATTAGAGATAAAATGGTACTCTTTCAATTTTGTTTTTCTTAGTGGCAGGATTGACACTGGAGATGAGAATGAAGTTGGCTCTTTCTTTCCCCTGAGGCTCAGATGAGTTGGGATCATGTAGATTCCATGTAGAGTATTTCCACTGACAGCAAGTAAGCTGGATCCTACAAATGCATGTGGAAGTTCTTAGCCCAGGAGTACTAATAGCTGGTATCTGGTTTTAAGCTTAATTTTCCTGCTGTCAGTAAGTCTTATGTATTTAAGTACACAGTCTGGCCCTACAGTCCAGAGAGTTAGAAGATGGACCTATGGGGGAGAGCAGAGCAGGAGCATCATGTGACCAGCAGAAGATGGAGCAAGGTGGCTGACTGAGGAGAAGTGGAATGATAAAACTGAAAGGCAGAGCCAGTTTACCATGCACCTAAGAAGGGGTCCAGAGGTGTAATGTGTGATGATCTCAGTCACTAGAGATACAAAAAGGAGCAAAGCTACTAAAAGGAAGTGAACTTTGAATGTCTCTTTTTCCTTGAGGTAACTGGATGTCTCTTTTTTTTTTTCCTGAGAATCAAAATTTTCTGATGAAAACAAATTCTCCCTGCTTGCCTTCCTTGGGTGTCCTGGGCTTCTCCTGTCCGGGATGTGGCCAGCCACCCTCTTTGGCCCCACAGTGCTCTCCTGGCCACACTGGTCAGAAACGTGGACACTGGTCACTGTCTATGTGAGTCCTTAGCCTCTCAGGCTGCTCCTGTCTCACCATTTCAAACCTGGTATTATTTGTCTCATTCTGGTGTGAGTTTGCCTATCTTCATTGAGCACAGAGCCTATCTATGTCCATCTTAGCTCACTACAGAGAGGATGACATCAACTTGGGATCAACTCCAACCTTCGTAAGTCAAGAATTGACCTAAAAATGAAACATACTTGTAGAGCAAAATTCCTTTTCAATATCACTAGTTTTGACTAAGAGAACTGTAACTAGTTTCTACCCAGATCTTTCCATAGGACTCTACAGAACTCCTTCAGCTGCCCAAAGTGCTGCCATCAGAGAGCTTTCAGCTGGCAGTCTTCTTCAGGAATTAGCTAAAGAGTGCTCTTAGCTGAAGAGTGGACTCACATAAGGTCATGCCCCCTTCCTCAAGGCAGCCCATATCCAATGATTGACTGATGAAGAGATATAAATGTCTTACCCCCCCCCCCCTCAGGATAACTCTGAAAGGTGGCCTTACTGCCAGAGTTCCCCACAGGGTTGACTGAGGCCTTTGTTGAGACTACATCACAGGCCAACTCCTCCCTCTGCCCAATCTGGCTTTCTATCCTCCCTTCCACCAGTATTGATCCCAAGAGCACTCCCTAATAAACATTATGCACCTCAGTCTCCATACCAGAGTCTGTTTCCTGGCAAACCCAAACCGTGTCATCATGCAAACTCCATTGTTTATGTAATACATATATTCTCTCTTCAGAATCTATGGACCAACCACCTCCCCCCTACCCCGCTGGCAATCATTACAAAACTCATGTAGAATAGTTGTGATGTGGGAAACAAAGGCAGAGAGAAATGTGGATAAAATTAAATTTTCCTACAGCTTATCGCCCAATGACAAGTCCTTGAAACAGAGTGACCTTCCTCAAGGAGCTCAGTTGCCTCCATGTTGACACTTTGCTGAGGAACAAAAGACAATCTTAGCTCAACCCCTCAGGATCCTGTGAGTCTTCTTTAGCATATGAAAATTCCTTTGGAAACTTCCTTTATCTCTACTCCCCCTAAGATATATGTTAGCAATCATTCTCCAAACATATGGGCCACTGATACACATCTAAAGGGTCTCATGACTAAGGTTTTACTGGAGAGTAGTAAACGATCTTATCCTAACAACAGCTAGCCCCTCAAGGTCCTGGAAACTTTGCTGCCAAATTCCTTAGAGACTTACGCTATTCCTAACCACCCCCCCCCCCAAACTTGAAAGTATATAATCAGTCACCCATCGCAACCCCAGTGCAGCTCTTTCTGCCCATGGGTCCTCCCCATGTTTTAATAAAACCACATTTTTTGCACCGAAGACATCTCAAGAATTCTCTCTTGGCCATCAGCTCTGAACCCCTTCAAACTGCATCAGTTGTGTTAGCATCAGAAGCTTTAGAACCAGATCTTAGTTTCCAATTCCTCTATTTATCAACTTACTTTGTAGTTTGTTTTATTTTTTTTTAATTTTTTTTTAACGTTTATTTATTTTTGAGACAGGGAGAGACAGAGCATGAACAAGGGAGGGTCAGAGAGAGGAAAACACAGAATATGAAGCAGGCTCCAGGCTCTGAGCTGTCAGCACAGAGCCCGACGCGGGGCTAGAACTCACGGACCGTGAGATCATGACCTGAGCCGAACTCGGCCGCCTAACCGACTGAGCCACACAGGCGCCCCTGAAGTTTGTTTTATATTGTAGTTAACCTCTCTGAAATTGGCTTACTACCCCTGTCCTGCCCACCTCCCTAGTTCAGTGTTTCCCATTCCCATTTTATTTGCCATGAACCACATAGAAAATAATGAATTTGTATGGCACCCTGGGATAAGTGGATGGGTCTATTCATGATGAAGGAAATTAACCTGGGGACTTAGGTCACAACATGTCCTGCTTAGTGACCCCAGGGGGACTCAGCTTGGCATATCTGGAGCCTATGGCATACTAACTAGAAAGCTCTGCCAGAGGCAGACACGTTTCTTCCTTAGCATATGATGAGAGGACAGTCATGCCCCTTCTCCTGGGCACAGATGATTACATTCTTGACCAAAACAAAGCTAATCATATTTTCTCTCCAAGGAATATGAATGTGAATATAGAGACCCTTGTTAGTTGGCATAGGGCTCTTGAGCTGAGAGACCACATAACATAGGACTAACGTGGCCATGTGTCTTGCAAGAAAGAGAAAGCTGGTCTGCAGAGAAATGACAAATAAAATGCTCAAAGAGCATCATATAATACATGACCTAAGACTTAGAGAATTCCTCTCTCTTTCATTTTATGGAAAAATTTAAATCTAGAGAAAAGTAGAGAAGATAATAAAACAAATCCTTAGGTATTCATATCCAGATCCAACAATGATCCATTCATGACCAATCTTGTTCATCTATATGCCCATGAATTATTTCTCCCTTTCTTGAATTATTTTGAAACAAATCACAGATACCCATAGCATATCATCCTTAAGTATTTCTGTATTTACCTCTAAAAATGACTAATACTCTTATAAAATATAAATCAACCCTAATTCCTTGATATCATCAATTATCTAGGATTATATATTTCTCCAAATGTCTTATAAATGCTGTAATTATTTCAGTGTGTGTACTTAAACTAAAATCCAAATAAGACTACACATTATGATTAGTTTGTTTTACTCTTTGGTTCCCTCTCCCCTCTCCAATGCCCCTCTTGCTTCCCCCTCCCCCTCTCCCTCTTAATTTCCTCTTAATTTGCTAGATCCAGCTCACAGAACTCAGAGAAACATTTTACTTACTGGACCACTGATATGTTATAAAAGGATATAATTCAAGAACAGTCAGATGGAAGAGATGCATAGGGAAAGACATGAGAAAGCGTTCAGAGACTCCACTCCCTCCCCATTCTCTCCCATCTTCACATGTTTACCAACACAGAAGTGCTCTGAACCCCAACCTTTGAGGGTTTTTTTGGAGGATTCATTACATAGGTGATGTATATGGGAAGGAATGAGGAGACAATCTTAATCAATGAGGTTAAGCAAAAATTCTGTAGAAATTATAAGTATGAATTTTATATACATATAAATATTTTATATTTACACATATTTTCTGTTTCCATTGAAAGGCCTAGAAACTATGAGAAACTCAAAAGCACCCTTGGCACCCAGATTGAGTTTCTAAATACCATTCCCCACTGAAAGAAATAAGAATTTCTTAAAGAAAATGACTATGGAGCTAATATCCAAAGTATGGAGAGGGCTTAAAGTTGTTAGAAGCAGTTAGTTAGGTTCTTATTTTTTTTAATGTTTTATTTATTTTTGAGAGAGAGGGGGCACGCACAAGAGTAGGGGTGTGTAAGTGGGAGAGGGAGACAGAGGATCCAA